>NW_025113107.1:11321244-11849484 GCF_010416935.1 Polistes fuscatus | reverse complement strand
TTTAGAACGATGGAAGAAGAACCCTATTCTCTTTCTCTCTCTCTCTCTCTCCCTCTCTCTCTTTTTCTGTGCGTACACTTGCTTGCAATATTTTTTTCTTTTTTTTTCTTCATTTCATTCCCTTCCTCGCTCTCTCTTTTTGTTATTTTCTATTTTTTCCATTTTTTTTTCCTCAACATCTTCTTATTCACGTCTAACTGGCTAGAAGATCGTTCCGTATAATTGGATAGGAAGATCGACAAGTTTTTATTCCAACGTAGAAACAAATTCGTTTTTTCGTTTTGCTTTTTATTATTTTTTTTTTCGGTGAGACTCAAAACTTTTCTATCCAGCCTCTTAAAAAAATGCACGTTTCTTTTTTATTTTTTTGTTTTTTTTTTTTTATTTATTCTCATTCAATTACATATTATTTAATCGCAATCTCTTATTATATAACACTTGGCAATTTTAAATTACAATACACAGGTTGTTGATGGAATCCAAGACGAGTGTAATATATTCAACGATACCTACCACCAGTCAGCTCATATAGCCAGTCGTATAAATTTATATTGAAGAAAGAAAAAAAAAAGGAAAGAGTATTTATATTTAAATCTATCTATTTATTTTTGTGTGTCTAACTGTCTATACATACCGTAACGACTATACACCGATGTGAAAATAAGTAGATATGTGTGTATACGTATATAGGATAAGTAAATAAGTACGTTTTAAACGTTGAAATTTTCCAAGAAACGAGACTTCTCAGTCGCTAATTAATCATTCGAAACGCGCGTCTATAGTAAACGATAGAATTATATATTTTATCAACGAGTTCTCGTACTTAAATTTTTTCCTTTTTCTATTCAAAGCGAGATTATACCGATCGAGATAATAGACGTTGATGTAATTATCTGTTAGCTAAAAAAAAAAAGAAAAAAAATCAAAATTCATGTATGCGCGCACGATGCATGTTTATATGCGTTTTTACGTTTAAAAAAAAAAAAAGGAAAAGGAAAAAGAAACGAGAACATATAAATAAGTTTTCATTGCAAGCGAATGAAAATTCATAGCGGATAAAAACAATATTAACGCGATAAAGATTATAAAAAACGATTGACAATTAAGTTATCGGTCAGTCATAGTCGTAGTCGTAGAAATAGAAAAAAAAAACCTTATGGAAAATATTCTACAACGTTTAAGAAAAAAAAAAACCTAAGCATACGAGAGGATGGGATGAGGCTTTTTTTTTGAATAAAGTTACGCGTTTGACGAAAAATAAATTTGTTTCTATAAACGTGTGTGCTAATTGTTCTAATTTTTATCCAGTAAAAATTTTCACTAACAATAAGTAAAAACAAATAAAAGATAAAATATAAATAATCTATGAAAGATTTGTAAAATTAATTAACAAGTAAAGAATCAATTAATCAGTCGTCGTTATAGAAAATGACAAATCGTTGAAAAACGTTTTAAAAACTTTTCGAAAAATATTCTACGACATTTTAAGAAGATACGCGTATGTATAGGATCTACCTGATATATATCTATATAAGTATATATACACGTAAGTCATTTTTCAAACTATAGGTAGGGGAGGAAGATCATTTTCTCTCGAGAAAGAGAGAGACAGAGACAGAGAGAGAGAGAAAGAGAGAGAGAAAGAGAGAGAATGGAAGAGTAAGAAAGAAAGAAAGAAAGAGACTGCGGTGCACGTGAGACTCGTCTCACGTGTACGCTCTTTGCCGTATTAAACTACCAATGGACGAGGGTAGCGAGATAGGAGTGGGGGGTAGATAGGGACGAATGAACAGAGAGGTTCCGTGTTGAAGATTTCACGGTTGGCGACTGTATTAGGCCAGTGAACGCGGGCCCACCACGGAACTTTCTTACTAACAGCTTCAAAATTTGATCTAAGGGTAAGTTGACGACGCTGAATCGAATGGTGCTAATTATAATAAGGTCAGCAACCGTGATCTTGGGGAAAAAGGGTAAAAAAGGGTAAAATATAGCCATATCTTAGAATCTAGGCATTTAATCGAAAAAAGTTGCAAACAAAAGTTGTAGAGAATTGAAAAATACATAAAAAATGTTCTATGAGTTATCTTCGTATTTTCAAAAATAAGCGCATAAAATTGGATTGAAGATGGGAACAAAATTGTAAGAGTGGGAGAAAGCAAGCTTATCCCTCCGTCGCGTTTTACACGCGAGCGAGCTAGTATGCGTGCGAGCGTCCGTGTGCACTAATACACAAACGAAGGATCTTCGGCAATCTTCGGGACTCTCGGTCTTGAATGCAAGTGAGAGTGAGAGAAGAAACCGATATTTCCCTTTTCTATTTGTTTAGGCGATAACGAGTATTATTGTCCTTGGGAGCGTTCTAATATTTCTCTTTTCATATATTTTCTTTCGGTAGCAAGAATTTTACGTCTTGGCCATCGAGCGTCGTGCGTTTTGTATACGAGTGCGAGTGAGAAAGAAAACCGATATTTCTCTCTTTCTATTTTTTCTTTCGGTAGCGAGAATTTTTCGTTTTGGCCATCGTGCGTCGAACGTTCTATATATCTATATATATCGGCGTATAAGCGCGGCACTTTTAAATCGAATCTTGATGCTTATGGCACGCCATTTCTTTATTTATTGTCAAAAATAATGAACCTTGAGTAAAAAAAAAATAATTCATTTTAACAGAAACTATTATTATTTAGTTGAGAGTAAAAATAATGAATTAATTTTGTGTCTCGCCATAAAATTAATTAGAATAATTAATTGATATAAATTCTTTGCCTCACAAAAATTTATTTGTATATCAAATTGAATACGTATTCTCTTTAAGACGAAATTTAAAATTTAAATATTTTTCCTATTAAATTATGTATTTTATAAAATTTTAAATTACTGACTTTTTGTCTCGTAAAAATTTATTAGTTTATCAAATTAAATACATATTTGAAAAAGAAGAATTTTATAACCACACATAAAATTAATTCAAGATATATATGAAAGGATATTCTAAAAACGTGGAATTTATTTTTTGTCTATACATAATTTTAATTCATTTTTATTATGTTATAAGAAAACAGTAATGCATTCTGATTCATCTTCGAAGTCTTAAGAATTGTACGAAAAAAATTGAACAATTACCAAGTGGTGCGTTAGCGTAAGTAGTAACGTCTTCGCTTCTCGCGCTGGGTATTTAACGTTCGATTCTTCGTGGGGGAATTATTTTTTTTATAAGTTTTTCTATCCTTAACAAGGAGACGTCAGTGAGTCCACCTCAGATTTTTTTCAAATTTTGCACTAACGATATAAAATTTATTAAGAAATCAACATTATTACGCGAGTAATAAAGTTACTAATTATAAATTAAATAATATCCAATAAATAACAAAAATTAATTTTTAACGTGCCGAAACGAGACATTTTTTAGGATGATATTTACAGGATGAATTTGTAATTTAATAATAAATCTTCCTTTATTTGTGCAGATGTAAAAAAATTTATTGCTTTTAATTTTTTGTAATAATTTTAATTTTTTCTATATATAATTAGAAATTAGGAAATGTAAAAACAATTTATATAACCTAAGGATAGAAAAACTTATAAAAAAAATAATTCCCCCACGAAGAATCGAACGTTAAATACCCAGCGCGAGAAGCGAAGACGTTACTACTTACGCTAACGCACCAATTGATAATAGCTCAATTTATTTCGTACAATTCTTAAGACTTCGAAGATGAATCAGAATGCATTACTGTTTTCTTATAACATAATAAAAATGAATTAAAATTATGTATAGACAAAAAATAAATTCCACGTTTTTAGAATATCCTTTCATATATATCTTGAATTAATTTTATGTGTGGTTATAAAATTCTTCTTTTTCAATATGTATTTAATTTGATACACTAATAAATTTTTACGAGACAAAAAGTCAGTAATTTAAAATTTTATAAAATACATAATTTAATAGGAAAAATATTTAAATTTTAAATTTCGTCTTAAAGAGAATACGTATTCAATTTGATATACAAATAATTTTTGTGAGGCAAAGAATTTATATCAATTAATTATTCTAATTAATTTTATGGCGAGACACAAAATTAATTCATTATTTTTACTCTCAACTAAATAATAATAGTTTCTGTTAAAATGAATTATTTTTTTTTTACTCAAGGTTCATTATTTTTGACAATAAATAAAGAAATGGCGTGCCATAAGCATCAAGATTCGATTTAAAAGTGCCGCGCTTATACGCCGATATATAGATATATAGAACGCTCGACGCACGATGGCCAAAACGAAAAATTCTCGCTACCGAAAGAAAAAATAGAAAGAGAGAAATATCGGTTTTCTTTCTCACTCGCACTCGTATACAAAACGCACGACGCTCGATGGCCAAGACGTAAAATTCTTGCTACCGAAAGAAAATATAAAAGAGAAATATTAGAACGCTCCCAAGGACAATAATACTCGTTATCGCCTAAACAAATAGAAAAGGGAAATATCGGTTTCTTCTCTCACTCTCACTTGCATTCAAGACCGAGAGTCCCGAAGATTGCCGAAGATCCTTCGTTTGTGTATTAGTGCACACGGACGCTCGCACGCATACTAGCTCGCTCGCGTGTAAAACGCGACGGAGGGATAAGCTTGCTTTCTCCCACTCTTACAATTTTGTTCCCATCTTCAATCCAATTTTATGCGCTTATTTTTGAAAATACGAAGATAACTCATAGAACATTTTTTGTATTTTTCAATTCTCTACAACTTTTGTTTGCAACTTTTTTCGATTAAATGCCTAGATTCTAAGATATGGCTATATTTTACCCTTTTTTACCCTTTTTCCCCAAGATCACGGTTGCTGACCTTATTATAATTAGCACCATTCGATTCAGCGTCGTCAACTTACCCTTAGATCAAATTTTGAAGCTGTTAGTAAGAAAGTTCCGTGGTGGGCCCGCGTTCACTGGCCTAATACTTCGGTACTGATCGTCATCGTATGCGTAGAAATGTTATATACGAAGTGTCGTGTTGTATCTTTCTACAGTTTTATCGGACTCCTCTTTTCTTCTTCTTCTTATTTTTCTTTATCTTTTTTCTTCCTTCATTTCTTTCCCTCTTCTTCTCCCATTAACCATCAACAACAACCATCATCATCATCATCAAAACTTCCTCCTTCTCTTCCATCATTTTATCATTCCTCTACTCCCTTATCTTCTTCTTCTTCTTCTTCTTGAGCCAGGTTAGTGTTCATTGTCGTTTAACGCTCATTCTCCTCGTTGGTGTCACGAACAAAACACATCACGAAGAATGATGATAGTAGAAATAATTTAAACCCCGCGACTTATACAATATTTATTTTAAACGGTCGTCACATCGTAAATTTCATCCGAATTGATCTTCTTTCCCTGCCAATTCTCCCGCCCCATTATTTTATTCAACTTGTTGATCCGTCGGATAGGAATCTGATCTTATTCAAGTAGAACGAATGATACTCTCGTCGTTCGGTTTGTATCTCGTTAAAATTTATTGACACGTTATCGTCGATTATTATTATTGTTATTATTATTATTTATCATATCTCTCCTTACGAATTTATCTTACTTCTTATTTTTTATCTTGATTATTTTCGTATTTCTTTTTTCTTTTTCTTTTTCTTTTGGTCTCTTTCTCTCTCTCTCTTTCTCTTTCTTTACTTTTATTAAAAAAAAGAACAAAAAAAAATTCTCCCCGTCGAGGATTCGATCTCGCGACATCAGGGACATGAGATCCCGCCATTACCCGTTACAGTACCAAAATAATATATATAAGTAAACGTAAGAATTTTTGTCAAATGTTTAATCCCAATTTTTCCCAAATGATTGACCATAATTAATTGTTAAAAGGTGCAATGTATATTATTAATGGTATATTACAAGTTGTAGAGAGTTTGAAAAAAATCAGAGGTTGCATATGATTGTCGTGTTCTTGTCAGTTAACAGCGAGTCATCTCGATCAAGGTTCAAAAATATATATATCACTTTCAGTTATCTTTCAAACTGACACGATAGGAGGACAATCAGCTTTGCTTAATAATCGAATGATATTGGTTTCAAAAATACCAAAGAGACAGAGAAAGAGAGATAGAGAGAGAACAAAAATACGTGTTAATCTGTTCTAGGATACAGTTCGCAATAGAATTATGAAAAGGATAAAGTATATAATTACAACACACAGTCATAAATATCGAGGCCTTTTTTATTATCGTTTGATCAGCTCTTTCTTTTTCTTTTTTCTTTCTCTCTCTCTCTCTCTCGTTCTCATGCAATTTGCACAAATTAAATATATACTTCAGACCGTTTTCTAAAACAACAATGAATAACGAACAGAATATATAAGTTTTATACGTGTTTGTTTATTTGTTCGCTATGTTATTGATTAAAAAAGTACTTTTTTATATATTTGGAGGCCGTTTCTGACGTGATTCTTCATTTGGTTGTTAAAGCAAATCAATGATAAACACAATTCTATTTTAAAAATTACTTTGTAAATGGTTTACATATAATGTGTACGTGTGTGTATATGTATATATGAAGAGATATTACAAAAGAAAATGATAAACAAAAAATTTAGTAGATCAGAATTGAGGTTAAAACAAAATGTAAAAAAATAAATTCTAATGTTAAAGGTTACTTTAAATGATAAAATAAATGAAAAATATTTTACGTATTATAGTCTGTCGATAATTTAAAAGAGCGTTTATACAAAATAGATTCCGTCAATGATCACAAAGCTCGCATGTTGACGTAGATAATTAGTAAATAATAAATTCGCTTTATCTAGTAGAAATGTAATAAATCATTAACTAATTATATCGTAAATGCTAATTGCTCTCATTACGTGATCTTCGTTTACGAATGAAATCTACTGATTTCTAGATAATATGTAAGTCGTAAATTCGAAATATGAAACAATAAAATTTGTTCTAAAGTATTTTTCGAAATAACTGTGCATATAAATATATTTCATTTTATTATTTACTTACGTATATTAATAATATATATGTTGTATTATATTATATATGTTACATTATGTTATATTATTAATATATTTTAATGTATGTATTATTTTACTAGCATATATTTTATTATTATATAATACTAGTAAAAAAAAAACTGGTGTGTGTACTTATGTACGCACGTAAGAAGTTATACTTCTTTGCCGTACCAAAACGAATATAACCTCAATAACCTCAAAAATAATTTCAAAAAAAACTTCAAAGAAAAAAAATAACTTAAAAAAAAATAATTATTATTATATATATATAAGAAAGAATAAAAAAAAGAAAAAGAAAATATCAAAATATCAGAGAAAAAAGGGGAAGAAGAAAAGAAGACAACTTCATGCCGTATACTTGAAATCGCTTTGCCGCGCGTCGTAAATACCGACAAACTTCATGGTGTAGTTTTTCCAGACGCTCGGAACAAAATCACACTCCCCATTATATTTTCCCCAACGTGCCAAAAGAAGTATAACTTCAAAAAGAAAAAAAGAAAAGAAATAAAATATACTAATAATCGTATACGCGAATTAAAATTAAACGAGGCCGAAAATAAAATGAATATTTAGTTTTACAGTTATTTCTTCGTTAGTCGGGATAAAGAAAATTCATTCCATCGTAGAAAAATTTTGACTCAGGTTAGGGATGCTTTCTTAAGGTTTTCTTTAGAAGACCCCGCTGTTCTGTTCCGCTGTGACCCTGAACACGTGGGAGATTCATTTTTCAAGGGATCTAAGGACCTGCTCGTCCACTTCTCTCTGAAATTCTTTTTTTTATTTTTTTCCCCTTCGTTCGAACGCCCGCCGCCGTTCCTTCCAGCTTCTCCTCCATCTTCTTTTCCATCTTCTCACTCTCTCTCTCTCCCTTTCTCTCTTACTTATTCGGTCTTCTCTACATGCCGGTTTCTCTTCCCAATGGTGTAGGACTGTCCAAAATCTTTTCTTATTATAATTATTATTTTACTACCTCCTTCTTTTTTTTCTTGCTATTTTCTTTACTTTTCTCCTATCACTTATTTTTTATATTATATTTTATTTTATATTATATCATATTATTTTTACATTGTTTTTGGATCTTTCATAATGTTAATATTAAAGTCGAATTCGATTTATTTATTTAATATTTTTCTCTGGGAGCGGGTGGGTTTTACTTTTTTTTTTTTTTAATTTTTTAATTTTTTTGTTTGTTTTATTATCGACGATTAAACGATTAGTAGTTTCAATTAATTTCACCCTAACCTTTTTATAATTATTTATTATTACGAACGTTATATAGGTTCGAACAAAAGAGCAAAGGCGTAATGACGCTCAATCTAATCTTCCTAAACGATCTAAACGATTATAGCGCGTAGCGCCGTGCACAGAAACACGTGATCGTCGTCTTATTCATTAAAGTCGTGCTATATAAATGCATATCATATATATATATAATATATATATGTATACTTACGTCTCTACCAATAATAATACTCTCGAAATGATTACTGTCGCTTGTAACAATACACTTGCATGCGTTTGTCGATGATACGATAAGTATTATATTTTCGCATTATAGGGATCTAACTAATATAAATGAAAATATTTTTTATATCGATGACAAATAAATACGTCAAACGTAAACGATTGAAAACGAACATATCTTAATTGTAAGATTATAAATTAAAAAAATTACTTCGAACAGTTTCAAAATTATTTCAATTTTATTGAACTCGATATTAAAAGAAAAAAAAAGAGAGAGAGAGAAAAAAAACAGAAAATATTTAAATAAAATTTTCATGGTTTTATATTAGAAAGGGAGAGAATAGTTTAAGAGGGGAAATAGGTAGGTGTAGAGGCTTAAAAAAATTCAATTCTTTTTTGAAGTTATACTTTTTTCATAAATCGATTGTAATACTATTCAGATATATATTCTGAAAATTTCCAAACGAAATTATAAGCAGTTTAAAAGTTATAAGCGTTTGATTAACATGCAGTGCGGAGCGGTCAAGCATTCATCAACGATCTAAAAGGTATTAGGAATAAAGAAGAAGGTTAGAAAATGTTGTTTTGTATCTTTTAACAATAGAGAGACCTTGGATAGAAATTCCTAGAGGTATTAATGATCCTGTAATGAAGTATAAGTTTTAAAATCAGTTTTAAACCGACCTTCATCGCATGTGTTTCGTTTATACATAAAATGTCATAAATTATACATAAAATGGTATCAAAGCATGGTACTTCAATTCGCAATAGCAGACCTCGTAAGAGATCATTTCACGGAAATCAACATACAAATGGTGATTCAAAAAAGTGTGCTGAAAATGAATAAGAAAATAGTAGTGCAAAAAAACTTTCGAATACTATGAGTGAAAATGTGTTGTAAACCCTATACATTTTTATAGAATTATCGAATTTTTCACTGTCTTCACGGCTTTATCGGAAATAATTATATGTCGAAATTGTAAGCAGGCATAAAATTTGCTTAAACAGGGATATGTTGCCTCGGGTTCAAGTTGGTTGTCACTTGTAAGTGCGGATCACAACACATCCCGTCGGGTCTTTTTATTAAACAAAGGATTTGAAATAAATCGTTGAATGGTATTCGTCATGCGTCTCTTGACACAAAACCTTTAAGAAGGTTTGAATTTGTTTTGTAATTATATAGAGATCAGTGCTGGAGGAAGGAATCTGATGGAAAGGAAATCCTACTTATATATGAAAATTTATCGAGAGATGTTGTTTTGGCGGTCGTACACAAAATACTAATGAAAGTTTTAATTTAACTGTTTGGCGATTGGCTCCGAAACATTTACATTCTGGTTTAAAAATCGTTGAGGTCACGGCATATTTGGTTGCTTGCTTATTCAATGAAGGAAGTTCGAGTATTTGATTAGTTATGAACGAGCTTAATATTATCGTTGGTAACCGAAGCTTCAGTCATGCCCAAGAAATAGATAGTTGACACGTAACCTGATAAAATCGACGCAACTCTATGGACAATAAGGAAGCTCGAAAAGCTCGAAAAGAAAAGCTGCAAACCGAAAACGATACATATGAAGCT
Source organism: Polistes fuscatus (assembly GCF_010416935.1). Lineage (NCBI taxonomy): Eukaryota > Metazoa > Arthropoda > Insecta > Hymenoptera > Vespidae > Polistes > Polistes fuscatus. Next base: position 11,839,427 of record NW_025113107.1, on the reverse strand, counting down.
GATGAAGGACTGCAATATGTTGCTGGAATAGCTGATTAACTAGTAAGTTGTTTAAATTGATTCATTACTGTCTTAAATTTACCTTTACTGCCATTCTTATTTTCAAACACGTTTTTCTCGAAACTACGTTTTTCAAATTTGTGTACACTCTAGCTCCTACAATTTTTGATCAATCGTTATCAAACTCAGCACATAATTTCTTTATATAAATACGCTCTATTTGAACCTCAATCCTAAACGATATCTTTATTTTAACTATTTTTTTATTGCAAAAATAAGTACAAAAAATGGTAAAAAATCATACTAAATTTTCGTATTCCTCAAAAAAAATATTAATTTCGATTTTGTTGTGAGGAGTGAGGTTCAAATAGAAGAGACAATTATAATAAAAGTAAATTTTTTTGAAAAATTGATTTCAGATGAAAATTGTGATCTTCAGGATGTACACAAATTGTCTAGCCGGATGGAGACTTGCAATGCGCGGCAACTGATATCTTCGTTTTTTTTCGAGGAAAATATTTCAAAATTTCGGAATATACTCTTAAATATATGTATAAAATGACCTCAAGATATAAATAACATTTATATATTCCTTATGTGTTAAAAAAATTCATGAAAATCACTAAAAATACGCCATCTTACACCTATTTCCCCCTTGAAAATTTCATGAGTTTATTGTACCTGTTCCCGTGGCAAGGAGAACTTCTTAACGTAACTGTACAGCACTGGGTTGTTTACATTTTAACCGATGGCGACGTTGCCAAGTCTACGGACCTGTTGCCTACGCCGTCGTCCGTCGTCGTCGTGGTTACATTAATCAATTCCTTAAATGACGTACGTGCTTAATTAATCCATACTTTGTAAATTTGGTCGTCTTTGTCAAGTTCGATAAGATACTTTTTCCAAAAATTCGAGTACCTACTATCGCTTTATGTTATTTAATATACGTACCATTTATTATGAAAACGATGTAATTCAAATTTTAAACAAATTGAAAACAATATAATTTGAATGTTTTATTTTTAATTAATAAAAATCACGTTTCCTCAATAGTTTGTTCAACCACCATTTCTTTCACCATTTCTACGATAAACGGTCGATGTATGTATATGTATGTATGTATAGATTGGTTATAGGCAGTGCTTTATTTTTGTAAAGAAAAAAAAGGTGCCGGAGCTTAGTTCCAATGTGTTATATCATAAAAAAATCAATGATTATAGATAAGACATTTATTGGAATATATCGCTATGTGCATAATATCTTTTGATATTTAAGGAAAAACGATTGAGTAAAATTAGAAAAGATAAACACATTTACACAAAGACGAGATAAGAAAAAGAAAAAGGTGATTAAGATCGGCTGAATTGAAGAAAATATATTTTAATTCTGTATGAATAACGCGTCTCATATGTAGATATTTAGTTAGGATAAGTATCTTCAGAAACACTTGAGTAATGATAAAAGACTTTTTTTCTGATAGTTTAAATTCGTCTTTTCAAATCTCATTTGTGGAACGATCGACGTATATCTATATAAGTATTAAAAAAATCATATATATACTCATATATTATATATATACGTTGCGAATCGGTATAGTTGAAAAAAAAAAACATTTTTTGTTTGCAAGAACAACATTACTGACTGTCCTTCTCTGCTGTTTGTCGTTTCGTATAACCTCTCACTCTTTCTCTCTCTTCTTCTCCTTTTTTCTCTTGCTTTCTTTTCCTAATACATCCTTCATTCTTTCTACCATCTTGAAAACGTTTCGCGCGCTACGAAAATATCTTTCCAACACAAGGGGGCCCCCCGAGAAAAGGTTTAGCGCATAAAGATATTTTAAAACTGCACAAAGCCGCCACCGGAGAGAGTCCCACCGGAGAGGACGAAAATATCTCTTCTTCTTTCTTTGCCGACTTGAACGAAGAAAGAAAGAAAGAATGAAGGAAAGAAAAAGAAAATGGCGTAGAAGTGGAAAGAAATTTTCCTTAAGGAAATTAACGGTATAATCTACAAATTTTGTGCCTAAATAAAATTTACACAATTAAATATTCATCGTAAATGAAAGGAAGAAGAGATAACGATATTTATTTATTCGAAACAACGAATAAATATTTTGGAATAAGATAACGAATAAATTTTTTGTAGCAAGATAAAATAAGAATAATTTTTACAAGAAGGAAAGAAAACGTTTTCTCATCATAATTCTTCTTATTTTATCGATATATCGGACAAACAGAAGAGAAACGAATGATAAAAGAACCCTCCCTCCGCCGTGTGTATACGCGCAGACAGTGCCGGCTACGTGTGCACCGCTGCTAGGCGACTAATACCTTTTTATGTTTCCCCCTCTCCAAGCATTAGATGCCACCACTGCGCACCGGCAACCGAGACAACTTCCACCGCTGGCCGTCGCCATCTCGCCGGCAATCGAGACTACCCCCACCACTAGCCGTCGCCGTCTCGCCGGTAACCGAGACAACCCCCCACCACTAGCCACCGCCTTGCCGGGAACTGACATGAGACTACATCCCCCCCACCATATGCGCCCTACTTGGAGGCAGTTCTGCGATAAGGTGCTTATCGTATCCGGCTCCCCTTACGACCGCCTCGTCAGCTCGACAAAACTCGATATTCTCGCGACTTCGTATTATATATGTACGTGTTAACACAACGTCGTCCACCACTGAATTGTAGTATTAGCGAAATCGTTTTAACCTTCTCTCTTTTTTTTTTTCGCGTAATCGTTGCTTTAGGCCCTTATCTTTCTCTATCTCCTTTTTTTTTTGCTGCCGAGTTTGAGAAAATTCTACTGCCTATCGTAGAGAAAAGTTTTCACACGGGTTCTTTTTCATTTATTTTTCTTCGTTACTTTATGAGTTGAAATTTTGTTTTTTTTTTTCTAGAATATACCCAGGTATTAGGTATAAAAAATAATTTTTATTATTTTATAATTATAATATATATATATTGAATGTTATATTAAATAGATCGTATATTCATTTAAAAATTTGGAAAGTTTTCATTTATTTCATTTGTTTTTCTCTTTACTTTACTGTTTTTATCGGTGATTGTGATGAGATCGAAAGTACCGGAAATATCGATCTTACGTTTTTATCTTGTTGAACCTTTCTCTCTCGTCTCTATCACCAATGCGGTTAGTCGTAAACGTCTTGAATTCAATCGAAGAAATCGAAGTTGCACCGAGTCCGAACTCATTAATCGTATTATTTCGTAACTATAGTAAATACGTAAGTAATATTTTTTTAAATCATTGCAACTAGAAAAGTATCGGTGTTGCGTAAAAATCGTAATAAATTATGATTGAATCAGCTCGCACATAAGTGGTGCGAGTTATGTAAAAAACATATTTTAATCGTTTGGTAAACATTCGATTTTTGATTTTTTTTTTTTTCTATAAGGTCAGAACCAAATTTAAATTGCGTCATGAGGTCGAGTAAATCAACAAATTCCTATATAAAAACTAATGCTCGAAAATGCTTTACTTAATGTTTTATAAGTTTACAGAATTTACGTGAAAAAAAAAAAAGAAAAAATTGTTGACAAAAATTGACACGCAATATTTTATGCAATTTTGTATATAATTTTGTATGCAATATTGTTATGATATATAATCAATGTTTTTCTTTTGTAACTTTGTTTATAATTATTTTTTACTTGTAATATGTATTAAAAGTACTATAAGTTTTTCGTTCTTATTTTCAATGGCTTAACAATTTTTCACAACTTTACCTTTCGTAAGTTTATTTGAATTTTCTTGACCAACGTGACCTTAGCACGTGGTATAAATTTGATCCTGACTTTGTGGGACATCCTGTATATATTATTTACATGAATATATGTATGTATGTATGTATGTATGTACGTATACATATGTAAGGTCGGATCTATTACGAAATCTTCGCACGGCTTTCGGCGCATCTCTTACACACCAATGACGATGTTTATCGTTTTACAAGGACGATTACTATAGATACTACATAATACTACTTAATGACTTTTTCTATGGATTAAACGAACTATCATTTGGCTCATCTAACAGTGTTTTATTTTTAGCTCATTTTGATAGAAAATCGAATGATCAAATTATTCAAAATAAAGAAGTATATAACTTCAACAAAAAAATTATTAAAACAAAGAAAAATTATTAAAATTATTTAAGAAAGAAAAAAGAAAGACGATAATTAAACGCACATACGAGGAATAATTTCATTAGAGTAAATATACTTACGTATAACCGTGACACTTTGGCCGTATTTTTCCACGTATATATACGTGGAAATTATACGTACATATCTAATATATAAATATAATATACATGTTGACAAATAATACAGTATATAAGTAGTTAGTGAATAAACGATTACCAAAGAAAAGATACGAAAAGTCAACTTTGGTCATGGTTCGTTAAAGTCCTTCGAAAATAGGTGAACAGGACGTTATGATGTTGTGAAATGAGTATGTGAATTGAAATTAAAAAAATACAAATAAAAATTAAACAAAATAATTAATAAAAGTAAAGGACAGAGATATATTATACGTAGATTCAAATTAACCTTCGTTCCACCTTTCATCCTTCTTCTTATTATTATTTGATATTTTTTTTTTTATATATCCTTATTCTATAATTTGATATGGTTGCCTCGTAATCTTGATAACGCCCAAATGTCAAGGGATAAAATTACGGTACGAAATTTGTTGATGTGGTCGTTGTTGTTATTTTATTTTATTTTTTTCTTTTTTTTCAATTTTATTCTTTTAACGTTTTTATTTATTTCTCTTTTAAACTTTTTCCTTTCCTTCAGAGTCGGTGTAAGAACCTAGCCCGTAAATCGTGATTTTAATGTCCTTAGAGAAACAACGGCTTAAGAATAAGAAAAAGAGAAAGAGAAGAAGAAGATGAAGGTAGGAAATGAACGTCGTCGTTTCCTTTGGAGTCGATGGCCACAAACGTAAAATAAATTTACGTTTGAGATTTTGTTAAATATCCCGAAGAACCTTTAGAAGTAGTTAGACATGTACTTATAGTTATGTATTAGATATGTAAATGCAGATGTATATATATATATACGCGTGTATATGTATGTAATATAAATACTTAAACTTTTGAAAATTTCTTTAACGATCATCAAATATATATATATATTATTTGTTGTTGTTGTTGTTGTTACTTTTTCAGAAGAAGAAACGTTTAACGTTAAAAACCGAATTATTTGCTTCTTTGACATGACCTTGGTAAGTAAGTACTTAGTTATGGTAATCTTCTTTCACATGTTGAAATTTATACGTCTATCATGTTCGCGCGTTTAGGATATATTTTACGATCACATCTTTTTTTTCATATTCCCTTATTGTGTATTTAAATTTTATCGAATAAATATAATTAGAATAATTATTGACAAAATGTATATATATATATATATTGTATAATATGTTATATAGATATAATATAATTTATTTCTAATAAATATATATGATATTTATATATCTGCTATATAAAAATAAATTATTTTATGATAAAACAAATACATACACACATATATATATATAAATCTTTTCATGTATCACCTATCATTTAAATATGAAACGTAGATCATATATCAAATATAAATATTATATACACATTTGTTCACTGTATATATAAAAAGAAAAAAAAACATATTAAAGTAAATTTGTATCAATAATTATAATAATAAAAAAAAAAAATATTTCTCGTTAATAATATCATCAAACGAATAAAGTTTGAATTCGTTAGAGAGTTCGTGTAAGTTCGACTTTGTCTTTCTTTTGAAATGGCACGAGCTGACATTAAAGAAATTTTTTTTACATTTGAAAAGACGAAAAGAAAAGAAAAGAAAAGATAAGAAAAGGGACGAACCATTGGAAGGAAAAGTAACGACAGAATACGATGTTTCATCTGTACACAATCTTTCAGAATATTTTGAACACCCGGTATATATTTTATCACGTTAGAAAGTGTCGTACTCGCGTGAAGGAGCGTTCATCGAATGGGAGAGCTAAACGGGATAAGAAAGTATACGTTATGGTATATGTTGGTATGTACGTATATATGTATGTATATATGTATGTATATATGTATATATATATGTATGTATATATGTATGTATATATGTATATATAAACCGTCAATGGAAACTTACGTCGTCCTACGACGATACATTATACGAAGGAGAAATTGTTATGCTCGTCCGATTAATCGAAACACGTTTGATCTTAAAGCAAAAAAAAAAAAGAAAGGAAGAGAGAGAGAGAAAGAGAGAGAGAGAGAGAGAGAGAGGAACAAATCGAACGAAAAAATTTCAGTAAAAGATACAAAATTCGATAAAAAAACGTTCGAACGTTTTTATCATTACAGTTAGCCTTTTTATAATAATATTTTTCAATAATACGATTCATAAATTGCAAGAACCTTTCTGCAAGAACCTTACGAATGACATTATATAACACGGTTTCGTTCTAACACGATAAGAAAATTGCGTACAACGTTTGTACGATGTTGTTACTTTTACAACACTTGATAACATAATTATTGCTTGACATATTTAAAAAGTTAATTATCTTAAAATAATGACGCGAAGGAATAATGAACTCTGGGATCTCATATAACACGGTTTCACATAATGCACATCATTTTTTAGGAACCTATTTTTACCTTGTTATAGGAGAGTTTTTTTTTTTTAGTAGAAGAATATACGATCAATTCTCAGTGAGGATTATATTGCTGACGTGATACATTGACATGAGTTGTAAGTTCAAAAGAATGTTACAATGATAAGTGTAAATTGTAAGAGAGTTATCTCTATATTTAATTATATTTTATTTAATTATTTATTTCATTTATTTTTTTTTTTTTTTAATATATTAAGTCATCTCGAAAGTGTGTGTTTCTAACTTCATCTTAATAAATGTTAAATATTATATTCGTTATATGAAATTTCTTTTGATAAAATACACTTCAAATATTTTCAAACGACACGAAAAAAAACAAATAACAAAGTTTAGTTTTTAATGTCCATAAGGGGTTTTTATTAGATTTTAAATATGCACGAAGGGAAAATTGGGTATGATGTGTCCTACTATATAATCCTAATCGCTTATCACGCACGATTAATACCAATTACACCGTGCCCCTTTTATCTCGATCATTTATCGAATGAATCCCGTAGAAAGCCTCGCACCTCTCACACACACCTTGTTCTCATCGATATAATCTCGAGAAATTATTGCGTTTACCGTAACAGGTCGTGTGCATTTCACTTGAATATCGCAAGTCATTTCCTCTTCTAGGATTTCATTTATTAGTTCTATTAATAATCTTTTTTCTTTCTTTTTCTTTTTTGCTTTTTTGTTTTTTGTTTTTTGTTTCTAACTCGACCTGACAATTTTTTTGCAAACATACACGCAACAATAATATTATAATAGTAATAATAATAATAATAATTTTTATTGATTTAATATTATATCGGTACGAATTAATTAAAAAAAAAAAAAGAGAAATATTTTATATTCATTTAAATTCTTTGAAAATACGAATTTTCTTAATTATATAAGAACACTCTAGTTCTTGTTATAATTAATTTCAATTAATAAGCAGATTTCTTGATTAAAAGCTATATATTTCGCAAAACTTGCTAACGTTTAGAATTTTGAATTTGATTCCATTTTTCATGCACATTTTGATTAGCATAAATAAGCATATTTCTCTGTTAGAGAAGAATTTTTTAATGAAAAAGAAAAGAAATTACTCTTTATTTCGCTTTATTTTATTTTTATAAATTCAAATATTCACATTTTCAGTAATAAATGATCATAACGGAGAATTTAAAAAAAAAACATTCGACAAATATATTACCGTCAAAAATTACCGACTCGAATATCATATTTTCTAACGATAAGAAAAATCATTATTAATGTATAAAAAAAAAAGATTTATCAAATAATTTTATAAATGAGGAAATTTAAGACGAAATGTCTATAAAAAAAAAACATATTATACGTCATTTCGAACATATAAATTTTCCAAACGAATACAATGAAATATCAAGTTATAATATAACTTGCATTACTGAAGATTCCTTATCACGCGCGTTGTTTTTCCAATATATATTAATATTCATAGCAAATGCATCGTCACGTAAGAATATCCATCGATAAAGTAGGGAACGCACACTGGGTATTGATGTTTCTTCGTTTTATTAACAATTTCTCATAGTAGATAAGCAATCGATAATAATAATAATAATAATAATAATAATAATAATAATAATAATAATAATAATAATAATAATAATAATAATAATGCTGGCACAAGGCACGGCGTTGTCCTTTATCAAGCCAATAGGGGATTTAACAAAGTTATCGGATTTCTTTCTTTTTTTTTTTTTTTGTTCTATAAACATATGATTGATTGCGTTCAGTAATGAATAGGAAGTATTTACGTGAACGATATAAAATTTCGTCCGTTATTTTACTAAAATAATGAGGACAAAAAATTGATGATTGCAGGATCTCTTTATACGCGTTGACAAATTTTCTCGTATAAAATTAAAATATAAATATGTAATATAAATGATCGGTGTTAGACCATTAGTTGATAGATACCAAAATTATTCATAACTATAATAAAATATAAATATTATTATATCAATATATGTAGCATATATTAATATATAATGCAATCCTATAATATAACGTAAATGTTTATTTATATATAAATATTGTATTAATTATAGTTAATATAAATTACACGAGTTAGTCGACAAATTTCGTGATTAATGTTAGAAACAATTTTTTCTTTTAGTAAAACAATCAATTAACATTTTTCTACCGTAACAATTTATTATTTATGCTGATCACATATTTAACAAATTACTGATGCATGATATCCAAATGAATAAATTCACGAATTCGTATATAAAAAAAAAAACTAATAATGATCGATGCATTTGATTCGATAACCGGTATTCAAAGAAAAAAATACATACTGACAAAGAAGAAAATAAAAGAAAGAGAGAGAGGAAAAATGGGGAGAGATAAAAAGAAGAGATCGAAGAAAAAGAAGCAAAATAAATTCAAATGAAAAAGAAAGAAAAGAGAAAAGAAATAAGCATGATCTTCGGTGGTTACATGATAACGGTTGAGAACACCGTTCCTCGGTCAGGGAGAAGTCACGAACGCAAAAGGAAAGAGAACTAAAGGTAAAAGAGCTTTGTTTGGAGAGGAACGGAGAGGGACGAAGGGAGGAAAAGAGATGGATGGATGGATGGATGGATAGATGGGTGGAGGAATGGATGGAGAACGAAGCAAAAAGAAAGAGGAGAGGGGGAAAAATGAGTAGAAAAATAAAAGGCATGAAACGACTTCAGAAGCTACGAGGAGTCAAGCAACCATCACCGTCATGGTTCACCATCACCATTACCACCACCACCACCATGATCAGTATCATCGTCACCGTCACCGTCACTGCAGTTGATGATTCTTTGTCGAATATACTATCCCATGAGTGTTTTGTAATTAGAAACGTTCTTACATGGATGATCTATTAAGATTTCGTTAAAAAGAAAAAAAAAAAGAAAACTAAAGAAAAAAGAAAAGAAGAAGAAGAAGATTAAATGGAAAGTTTCCAAATAGAATGATCGAAATAATTTAGAGTTTCGTATATACGTAAGTAACTACGAACATACGTATATATAATAGACAACACATATGTGTTACACATGTTCTCACGTTCAACCAATTATCCTTTCTCAAGAGCGAAATTTCACTTCCTGGAAGAGATATCTAAGATCCTTTAGAATCCCCTCCTAATGCTAAAACATACAGCAGAAGGAACCAAAATTTTCCCTTTTTTCGTAGCATTATTTAACATAAGTGGCAAGCCTTACTCTGTTGGATTTTTAAAATGGATATCTGGTTTATGTCGCTTACTTTTGTTTCCGTGAAATGACAGTAGACGAAAAAAAAAAAAGAAATGACAAAAAAGAAAATAAGAGAACATTTTCGAGTTCACGATACAGTTGATCGTTATTTTTGACAACGAGTTGTCGAAAAATAGAGAGAGAGATAGAGAGAGAGAATGAGAGACACAAAGAGAAAAAAGTTTCTGACCTGGTAAAACAAACCCTGGACCTATCTTTCAGACCATTTCTTATCCGAGAAACGTTTCGAAGAGACTTATCTTCGTCTAAAACGAGCTGCACCCCACAGTGTGTGTTGTCTCGATCCTTCAGTTTCTTTCTCTCTCTTTCTATTTCTGTCTCTTACTCTCTCTCTCTCTCTCTCTCTCTTTCTCTCTCTCTCCGGTCGTCTATCTATTTTGTTCTTACTGTCTGCATCTCCACCAAAGCCGGTTTTACGCAGGGAAATACTACTACGTCGTAGTTATGATCCTGTCGTACTGCTGAGTAGGACAGGTGGTCAAGATTTTACTAAAATCTCTTTTGTATTTTTTACTTTCATTTATTATTCCGTTTGATATTTGAAAATATCTATTTCGATACCCCTACTATTAAGGGTCAAATAAATTGAATCCGCTTACGTGGGTTGAATTGAGAAGTTTGTTGTTGTTGTGCCTAATATAAAAATAATTTTATTCGATAAATAAATTCACTTTTGTTCACACGTTTATTATTTTTTGTATTATATTTAACTGTTATATTCTTTATTCTAATTTGTACTGAATTGAAAAGTTTGTTGTTTTTGTGCCTAATATAAAAATAATTTTATTCGATAAATAAATTCACTTTTGTTCACACGTTTATTATTTTTTGTATTATATTTAACTGTTATATTCTTTATTCTAATTTGTACAGGGGTAGAATATTTGAGAAATATTGTTATCGATATTTTGGGCGTAGTTTTATTTATAAAATACACACACAAGAACATTTTTTTTCTATCGAAGTTCTATATTTTTTTTTTGTTAATACTAGTATACGAGTATTTTTAGTATAAATAATAAATTTTGTCAAATAATTTTCGATGGATTGTCTGTACCGATTGTAATCATTGGGTCAAGTTTATGTCAGATTTGTATATTAATATACGGTGGTATTTTTATTTTTATAAATACTGACATTTAATAATATACTTTTTTTATATAATACCGATCATTTATATTACATATTATTAATATTTAAATTATTCGTAAGTCCGAGTATGTGTAATTACTTTCACTTTAAGAATTTTTCACAAATTTTACATGCTCAAATTGTTATTATTTTAAAATAAATTTCTGACCAATATAACGATCAAAAATATGTTTGAAAATTGTTTACTCTTGCTTTATCATTCTTATTTTTTTTGTATTTTTCTCTTATCCAAATTTAGATATGTATATGCATGGATTCTTTTCTGACGAGATGAAATATCCTATGAAATCTTTCTCTCCTCCCTTTTAAATCTTACGTGTACATATTTTGTTCGTATCAAGTTCGGGATATGCACGAAAAGATAAATATAAGAGAGCAAATATCGATAATATTCACTCAGCTTTTATTTATTTTTTTCTTTTTTCAAATTCGATAAACCTTATCCTATCTTCACGTTCGATATTTTAAATAACCATACCTACTACTACCTTAGAGAAACGTTTTTTCATGTTTCCGGAGATAGAAAAAAGAAAATGAAAAATAAAAAAAAAATAAAAAGGAAAAGCAAAGAAAAGACACTAAGGATGTCTTTTATAGTCTACTTTCTCAGCATGAGGTCTTCTAACAAAAACTTTCAGATCATACTACAACGATTTCTTGTATCATTCAAACATTTGCAACGAATATCCTAGCATTCATTCTTTTTACTTATCAATCTTTTATTTTTTACATAATGAACATTTAACGTACGTTTGCTATATCCTATGAAAATGATATCAAAAGTATAGGTTTCATCATAAAAAGAAAGACAAACGATAAATTTTGATACTATCTGGCAATTAATTAGATTTCATATTATGTTCATTTCATTCGATTACTTCTTTCTATTATTATGCTGGTAAAATATTGTGTTTCTCTTTTTTTTTTCCCTTTGCACTTTTCGTGTCGTGCTTTAAATTATTTATTAGAAAAGTCTTGCCGAAAAACCTTACACTTTTCGTTTCGTTTAAAACGAATTGAATTTCTCGATATCCTTTTCTTATTTTCTCCAAAAAAAAAAGTTTCACTTCAAAATAAGAATACGAGAAACGGAAAGACAAAGAGAAAGAGTTTTAAGACAATGGGCGATATTTCAGTTTGAAAAATACACGATACGAGTATACTCGGCATACTCGCATATACTCGCGTTTTATATTTGGCGACATGAACGTATCCAAGCACGTGGGCTGACTCGTATTGGTGTCATTCACAAGAGAACAAAGAAACCAAAGTACATAAGCAAGTGTGTATGCATATAAACGATGATGTACACGATGACCCTATTACTTTAGAACGAAAAGAAATAGTATCGTCCGTAATTTATCTATCTTTCTTTTTTTTCTTGTTGTATTTTTTTATTCTTTTTATAAAAAAAAAAACATTTCCATTTATTTGGACATTTATAAATGATGATCTTATAACATTTTTCGAAATTATCGTCAAAAATATGTATATAACAGTTACGTTAGGATTAGATAAAATTGATCGAAATATTGATTATAAAAATAAATGGAAAATTTTGTAATCTACTATAGAAAGATGATAAACTTATTCCTTATCTTAAAGGCAAATAGTAGTATGTTTGGTAAACGATAAAATGACTCTTTCGTTAGAAGAGAGAGAGAGAGAAAGAGAGAGAGTGAGAGAGAGAGAGAAGGGGGGCTTCGTAGAGATGGGTACAGACGGATGCACAAACGGTTCCTTGTCTTTCTCTTTCTGTTCTTTCTCTCGTATTTCGTTTTCTGGTAGATATATAAAAGAAAAATAGAAAACACATTTATGAATACACCCCTTTCACGTCCGTAGTGCGTAGTATTTACTTACTAAAGCTTTATGTACACACGTATATACGTATGTATACATATATATGTATATATTTTATATGAAAGGAGAAAAATCGATGATAAAAAAAATCTAATAATAGCAATAATAATAATAATAATAAAAAAATAAAGTAACATCGAAAGAGGAAGGATTCGAGAATGGAAAGAAAATTTTGTGATTTTTCCATCACGTATGGAAGTAATATTTTTAGATACCCCTTCAGCCGTTCTCTACTGTGCTTTTCCCTCTGACTAATACTTCCCAAGAAGTTTTGTTAGAGTATGAATAACGTAGCAGTATTAGCAACAAGGGTAAAAAACAAAAAAAAATTAACTAACTAACAAAAAAAATAAGGAAGTTAGGGTAATAAAATTTCGACCCTTTTTGCACGCGTTCTTTTTTTTCTTTTTATACAATACCATTTGAGACATCGAATATTGTTGATTATCTTGCAATTGGACATTTTAATTTAACAATATATTCCTGTGTTAGACATTTGTAAATAAATTTACGATATCAGAATAGTTAGAACAATTGACAAATAATCATTCCGTTACGAGATGATATCTCCAATTTTGTATTCATCAATGATAGAAATAAAATCAAAAATATTCAACAAATTCTTGGCTACTGACAACGAGTTATATTAAAAATATTAGATCGATCGATAAAATTAATACGATTTTTGCCATTTATTTATTTAGAAAAAAATCGAATTAACTTATTATATAATCGAATTAACCAAATAAATAAAATAACCGATTAGCAATAAATTAATGAGATACTTATTAAAGAACGAACAAAAATTATAAACAATTTCACGTTAAACCAAAAGAAAAAGAACACTTTAAAGCAACGATAGACATTTGAAAAAAAAAAACAAAAAAGAAGAAGAAAAAGTATTTTTAAAAAACTTCTTTCGTAATAAAAACCAAGGATGATCTTAATCGCGACAAAAACAATAACAAATGTTAGAGAGAGATGTGTCAAGTAACTTTTCTTCGAATACTCGATATGTTCTGGAACGATGATGCAGGCTTACCCCTTCCTCCCCTCCACACCCCTTAGGATGGTCCATCTACCCCACCTCGAAAAGGCAACAACGAGACAAGGACCACCACCGAGCGATGTGTTTTCTTCTTCTCTTCCTTTCTCTCTCACTCTCTCTCTCTCTTTCTTTCTTACTCCCCCTCCTCATCCCACTCTCTTTCTATCTTTCTCCTTTCGTCGAATATACCCCGTTCACTTTTTCCTATGACTGTACACTTCTTGGAATTACATGGATCTCTCGCACCAGACTCTTCAGGCTGGTTCTTATACGTACGCACACATATACACATACATATATAAAGAAGTCACGTAAAGACACAATAATACGCGTATATAACACAAAACCTATAAATGTGTAAGTGTATACACCGCCCTGGACCATCGCTTGCTTACTTCTGGCCGCCAATGTTTCTTATACGTACGCAAACACATATGCACTTACATACAGATATAAAATCATATACATATATATAAGAGAAATAAAGGAACCTTGCAGTGGATGTGTAAGTGTACACCACCCTGGACCATCGGCTTACCTCTGGCTGGCAATGTTTCTTATACGAACGTAAACACATATGTATTTACACACATACTTACACCTACACACATACAAAATCATACATATATAAAGAAACTTATAGAGATGTGTAGGTGTACATCACCCTGGACCATCGACTTACCTCTGGCTGGCAATGTTTCTTATACAAACGTAAACACGTATGCACTTATACACACATACAAAATTATATACATATTTATAAGAGAAATAAAGAAACCTTGCAGTGATGTGTAAGTGTACACCGCCCTGGATCATCCGCGCTTACCTTTGGCCGACAATGTTTCTTATACGAACGTAAACGCATATTCATTTACACACATATTTACACCTACACACACACACAATCATACATATATAAAGAAACCTATAGAGATGAGTAAGTGTACACCGCCCTGGACCGTCCGCTTACCTCTGGCTGGCAATGTTTCTTATACAAACGTAAACACATATGTATTTACACACATACACACAGAATCACACATACATAAAGAAACCTATAGAGATGTGTAAGTGTACACCGCCCTGGACCATCCCGCTTATCTCTACCAGTACAGTATTTCTCAGACTCCAGATGCTTTCCTTCGAGAGATCCACGATTTCCTTAAACCCTTCATGTCCCCCCTCCTCCCCTTTCGTCCTTATTTTTCCATTGCAATTTCTCTTTCTCTCTCTCTCTCTCACTCTTTCCCTCTTTCATTTCTTTTTCTTACCATCTTTTTATCGATCTCTCTATCTCTCTCTTTACTTCTTCGATACTCGTTCATTCACTTCGTCATGCATCTCTCTCTCTCTCTCTCTCTCTCTTTCTTTCTCTTTTGATTTTCTTCTCTTTCTTTCATTTATTCGAACCATATTCTCGGCTTCTTTCTCCATTGCTTTCTGGTGAACTAGTAGACGTGCTCGTTTATCTTTTCTACCAGCACGTTCGTTCGTTCCTGGTATGACTGTATGTGTATATAACCAACCATTTCTCGCTCTTTTCCTTCGTCCATATCGTCAGTCTATCTCTCTCACACTCATTCATCGTTATACCACCAGTTTATTCTTTATTTCACTCTCTTTCTCTTTCTCGTAACATCCCGATACAACCAACACAACGTTGAAGCAGAAACGTAACACACACACGCGCGCGCGCGCGCACACACACATACATGATATGCGACATGCACACAAAAGTTGGATACACATACTTACTCGAGAGACACGAATTAATACTCGAATATAAGATTAATATTATTTATTATTTAATAAACACATACGATTCTCGTTATTATTAATTCGTATATTTCTTATATTACGGGGGTTTTATTTTTCTTTTTTATTTATTATTTTTGATAAAAATAAACGCGTAAAATATATGAATCCGATCCTCCCTTTCGTTCGGTTCAGCATAATTACATGGCTGATGATCGAAAAAAGGAAAATATAATACATTGTACCTTCCAACCAACCCTTATTTTGAAAAGGGACGGATGAAGAGAAAGAATAAAAGGAGAGGAGTTTTAAAGGATGATGAGGAAGAAAAAGAAGGAAGCAAGTTTGAGAAGTCGACGTCCCTGAAAGCGGCACGACCCTGACACCTTCTTCTTCTTCTTCTTCTTCTTCTTCTTCTTATTATTTTTATTATTATTATTATTATTATTATTATTATTATTCTCCTTCTCCTTCTTCTTCTTCTTCTTTTATGTTTTTTCTTTCTCTCGAAGAACCGAGAGATGGTTTACGAAAAGGGGAAGGGATGAAAATGATTTTTGGATCGATCACAACTGACAGGAGACAATTTCAATATGCAAACGTAACTTATTGTGAATTGTGATTTATAGAAAAAAAAATAAAAACCAAAAAAGAGAAAAAAACGGTCCAGGCTCTTTTAGTATCTGTTGGCTATTATTATGAAATATTTCAATAAAAATTATTCTCTTTCTTTCAATTCTTTATTCGAATGATGGTATAATATTAGTATTCGTGGGATAATATTAAATCGAGATTCTTTTTATGGTATTTTTTATATCTTGAATATAATCGACGTTACGAGAGAAATGATCGGGAAAGAAAGAAAAATCCCTTTTGGTGAACCTTCTTCTATACATAAATTTTAAATTTAAAGAAATGGGAGGTTGTATATGATGATCGTTCTGCTATGCTTTCCGAGTACATTCAATAATACAGAATAAAAAAGTAACTTACATAAAATATCTATCGTTGAAATTAAATCATTCTTTTTATAATTTCATAATTCTCAATAGTATCACAGTAGTAACATCGTCTAATTGTAGAAAACGTGAATTTTTCTTGACAATATTGCTGTGCAAAAATATAAGTGTACCTTCTTTCTATATATTTTATAAATATATTTATCTACTTACTGTGCGTTACTACTAATATAATGATAAGTTTAATAATAATTACATAATTTTAATTTTTGTTTTGTTTTATCTATACATTATATTGTACTTTACTGTAATTAATGGCCTTTAGGGAGCCTAGGCTCTAGGGTCAATAAAATATTATTAAATAAATAAATAAATAAATAAATATATAAATAAACGAGGGGGTGGATCTCGGAAAGATTTTGAGTTTAATCGAAACAAAAAAAATTAGTTCCATGTTAGACTAAACAATTTTTTCAATCCACCCACGTAGATACGAACAGTAAAAAAAAATAATCTAAGAATAAAAATAAATCGAAAAATTATTTAATGTAAAAAATTTCGAATCAAAAGTGTTTAGAAATATCGGTCAAACAAATAGTAAGTAATAGATTCGATTGTTAATAAGAAAAAAATATATATATATATAAAAGATGAAAAACAATATAACCAATAGTGAATTCATTCTTTTACTTGGTTACTTTGAAAAGCACTCCGGTTATATCGTTCAACTCGCCACTGTGCTCGCCATCGTCGCTTTTTCTTTGTTCCGCTATTGGAGGAAAGGGTTGGAGAGACTTGGTTTCTTTCTTTCTTTCTTTCTTTTTTCTCTCTCTTTCTCTCTCTCTCTCTCTCGAAGCTTGCCGAGCCTTGCAACGACGACTCTCTATCCAACATGGCGCGAGGAACGACACGAAACGATAAGAACGAGCTTGCTGCAACCGAGAAAACCGGCCTGGCTCCTCTCGTCTTTCCTTCATTTTGTAAATTTTGAAAAAAAAGAAGATAAAAGAAAAGAAAATAAAACAAATTAAACTCGGTCGAACCATTCGAGTATTCATTTACTATAATATAATTTTCTTAACTCCATTCTATCGTGATAATTATTGTTGTACGATTTTTATTTTATTAAAAAGTAATATTATAAATAAAAAGAAAAATGCATTCATATATATTCGTAGGGTCGGTATGTTTTCTTTTTTTAAATAAATATTTTTAAATCAATATTTTAAATAAGGATACATTAAAACGTTTGTTGCAAGATAAAGAGACGAAAATAAATTGATATTGGAAAAAAAGGAAAAATGCAATTTTAAATCAACCATTCTTTCTAGAATCTGACAATAAATGAGCTGTAATAAATTACTAGTATTAAATATTTTATTTTAGAAAATATTTATGATTAATTAATACAAATATTGATAAAATAAATAGGAGTAATAAAAAAAAAAAAGAAAAATAAGAAGCAAGGAATTATCTCTTATCTCATATCTGTATTTTGAAAAATGTTATTTAATGTTTTTTTTACTTAAACATCTCAGAGAATGAATTATTCATTCTTATAAAAAAAAAAGGAACAAAAATCCCTGTTTTCTTACGTATATAAATTATAATATTGTAATTTCCTTAAGATATTTTCTTTTTTCACATAAGTTCATTAACACAAAGGAAACTTTATAATATGTTTAACCAATAAATTACGTTCAATAGTAAACTTTTTTAACTGGTTTCAAAAAATCTCGATGTTTTTGTGTATCCGTGTGTGTGTGCGTGTATGTATGTGGATACATTATAATGTACCGTTTGACGTCACATAATAACAGATCGAATAACCCACATAGAAAAATTTGAATACATATTTCTCCTTCAACTGACCAACGAAATCTCTTTTCTTGTTAGATGTTTGGTCTAACATAAGCGACCGAGCTACAACACCCTAAGAAAAATTGAAAACTTTGCGTGGGTTCGTAGGTGCACGATTGAAACATTTATGAGGGTCAAACGTCACACAACGACGAGTTTACGCACTCGACCTAGCACGTACACGCGTACCGAACTCTTTGAAAATGATTTTTTTTTTCTTATCCCGGTATGTATACACTACTATACATAAAATAGAAAGAGAGAGAGAGAGAGGAAGAAAGTGGGAGTGTAGGTGAATCTTTTTTTGGAATACTACTCGTGTTGAACAAAATTAACCATCATGGGTATATTACGATTATTATTCTTATAATAAGTCTGCATAAATGATCCTATGATTTTTTTTTTGTTTAATTACTAATTAATTATTAATCGTAATTTAATTATTGATTATATTCGAAACTTATGTGGAAAAGTGCGCAGTATTATTTAGAATAATTTTTGTTTGGTACGTTTCATTCATTAATCAATTTCGAAGGATTCTATACTTTTTCCTTCCTTACGTTAAATTGAAAATTAATTAATATGCACAGGTTAACTCTCGCGAGGTAAAAAGGAAATTTCTCGAGAAACGTCACCTAGACTCTTCCCACGCTTATCCATTTATAATTATAGCCTGGTGAATTCCCCGTTACGTTACTTGCAGGAATTCAATGATTTCTGACTGTACAGGTTTTTCGATAAAAGAAAAGAGTAGAAAAAAAAAGAAATAAAAAACAATAAGGAAAAGAAAAAGAGATTGTTTTTAATTCGACGAATTAATTATTATTATTATTATTATTGTTGTT
This sequence comes from Polistes fuscatus, assembly GCF_010416935.1. Classification (NCBI taxonomy): domain Eukaryota; kingdom Metazoa; phylum Arthropoda; class Insecta; order Hymenoptera; family Vespidae; genus Polistes; species Polistes fuscatus. Next base: position 11,819,968 of record NW_025113107.1, on the reverse strand, counting down.
TTTTTCTAGTGCGACGATAGCTAGCTAACATATTATGAAACTGATCTTTTGCATAATTGTATATGTATATATACTTTGAAGTCATATATGAGATTCTTATATACAAACCAATGAGATTTAATTCTAATTAAAGAATTTTCCTTGTAACAACTCGTTTACCAATGCCATTTGAACGATCTTTAATAATTTTATATTTGAAATAAATTTCATTAATAATTAGGCTTCATCGTTGGATAAAGATAATTGTTATGACATAGTTGAATAATTAATGTTACGTCAATATATTTAATTTGATTCATTTTTATATCATATTTATATGATAAAATGGGAAAAATGAACGATTAATATTTCCTCGTTTGTTACAATATTGTTATTGTAATAGTAATCAAATGATAACTCGATGTAATTTTTGTATTTTCATTTTGATTTCTTTTTTCTATATGTTGCATCAAACGTTTATGTTAAATATTACCGATGCAAGGGCAAAGGTCACGAATGATAATACAATTTTTGTTCTGATTTTGATAATGTTGCAAAACCTAAGTTAGATTTTCATTCGGATTATTTATTATGCTATGCATTTATGTATAAATCAATGTATATATATTCTTATATGTACAGATCGGCATTGAACAATGACAATTTACAAGCAGATGTGTGTGTGTGTGTGTGTATGTGTCTACGAGCAAATTTTTCAATTTGCACCAGTGCAGCACTGTCATTGCTGCTTCTTCGGTGAATTACCAATTAACGGGTTAAGCGTTCGGTTAAGCAATACGAGCAATCGACGATAAACGTGTGTTCCTTCGTATATTCCACAGATGATGATAACAAAATATATTTCTTTTATTCTATTCGTCTTTTATTTATTTTATCGATCAACTTCTATCAATTCCTTTTTTTCTTTTCCTTTCTTTCTTTATACGAGACTGAAGCTATTTTACCTGACATTTGAAATTCAAGTTTCTATTGCCTAACCTAGCCGAATGATCAAAATCGTTGATCGTTGATAGCTGAACTGGGTTCCATATTATTAGGTTGGCCAATAAGTAATGTCGAAATTTCTTCTAGTTTTTATTTAGTATAAATACATGTGTACGTATGCGTGTATGTGTACGTGTATAACGTATTGTATTTTATAGTTTATATTCAAATCAATAACGATATTAGTATTTTTTGATTAAACATTTTTTGGTATTATATATTTAAACAAATAATAATAATAATAATAATATTAATAATACGAAGGTTGGTTGAAAAGTTTTGAGACCATGACGAAAAATATAAACTAGATGTTTTTTTAATCGAATCTCTTTTTTGCTATTTTATATTTAAATAAAATTAATTTTGTGTGTGTTGACGAAAAATATAAGCTAGATGTTTTTTTAATTGAATCTTTTTTACTATTTTATATTTAAATAAAATTAATTTTGTGTGTGTTATATGTTGTGTAGATTTTGTGTTGTTGTTCTAATGTAAAATATTTTATATTTAATATCTGTATATATAAATGATACTAGTATTTCAAATATGAAAAATTTCGATGTTACTTATTGTTCAATATGATATTATTACAAAAATAAAGATTATATTTTAAAAGTGTTAAAAAACAAAAGAGATAAAAAATAACAAAGGAAAGATCAAATTCAATGTTATTGTATGGTATACGATAACAAATGTTACCCGACACGATCGTTCGATCAACTTTTCCTCGCGCACAAAGAAAGTTTTCATTCGTTTTAATTATACGCCGGGGACGAGATTTTTACAAGCGTGCGTTCGTAAAATAAATCAGAATATAGACAAACATAAACTTCACTCTCTGGTAAGAAAATACATTAACGTTTATAACTTCGAGTTTGTCTATCCAATCAAACGTCCAATCACCACCCACCTTTTACCTCAGAATGTGCGAGTCTGCATTTTGCATTATGCTTATGTTGTAAGCAAGTTCAAAGTTCATCAGTGTTTTGCGAAACCATTAACGAGAGATGAATACGACGAGATGATACTATTAAAACACTAAATTTGTCAAAATATATTTACGAAATTAATTATCGTTACTTTTACTAACTCGTTCCCATTATCGATAACTATATTCTTATTATTATTATTATTATTATTATTATTATTATTATTATTATTATTATTATTATTATTAATAAGATAACGATAATGATAATAACGATGATGATTATTATTATTATGATATATTTATTATATATTTGAATATATATTGTTTTATTTATATTATTATAAGAATAATAAATATAAGTTTTAAAGGATAGACAAAAAAATGAATTTTGATAAAAGGTTCGAAGGTGTACCTATAATAACAAGTATATACGCCATTGTGGCTCACCTCGAGCCCACTAATATCTTTCCTCTGTGGTTCTGAACTTTGCTTCGCGCAAGCGCGATGACTCGTAAGCGGAAAAGCCAGAGTAGGGAGACCAACGTGAAGAAGAAGAAGAAGAAGATGAAGAAGAAAAAGAGGGATGCATTGGCGCAGGCGTTCCTTAAAGGCTCCGCCTTTATTTTATTTATTCAATTCACACAACATTTAGAAAATAAATATATTAAATATACTACCAACTTCGAGAGAACAAAATTCAAATTATACCAGATTATTGCAAATTGTTATTAGAATTAATAATTATAGGAATTTAATGTTCGATTTATAGTACCGATGATCAAATGACGGATCAAAGGATTTATTACTTTTTTCTTTTTATTCTAAGGATAATGATTTCTTTTTCTTTCTAGTTTTGTATACGTCAAAAGTTAATTGAAATAAAAATTAATGAATGTAAGTATGTAAGAATGAAATATATTTCTTTGATAGACAAAGAGAGAGAGAGAGAGAGAGAGAGAGAGATAGAAAGTAAGAAATAAAGATAGAGAAAAGAAACTAGAACGTTTACGTAGCAGCAGCAACAGCCGGTGGCACGACCTCTTCAGCCTCCACTGATAACTTTAACTGACTCGACAGAAAAATCATACTCCGTTATCACTGCAACGTCTGCGTCAATCCATATTTATCTAAGAGACTTGTCGAGATAACAATAAGTAAGTTATACTTACTTACCTATTTAGAAATTCGCTAAGATAGACTTTAAAACGCGTATAACCTTATATGTTTGCGTGTAAGTGTATATATGTGTGTGTGTGTGTGTGTGTTGATAATGATGATAATCTACTAGGTCAAAAAATTGCTAACATTTATTGCGTTAGATTTATTTTATAATATAAATAACCAGTAATCGATATAAAAGTAGTTACCAGTATCAGTAAAAATAGAAGAAAAATGTCTTGAAACTCATTTCTCGTCGAGTATTTTATTAATAGCAAATATATATATATATATATAATAGTTTTATTTATGTCATATACGTACACTCTATAGAAATTTTTGTTGTCTTCAATTTTATTATCAATGCACTTCATCGATATTTAACTTTTTATATTTCAAATATATTTACTTAATATAATTATGCTCAATCGAGATTTGGCAAATAAATAAACTCGTACATAAATACGTACGTGGGTGGCATTGAATCAACGCATTCGATATTCGGACATTGTGACGAGTTTCAAAATTGGCGATTTCAATTTTCATTTTTTCCTTCTCTTTTTTCTTTTCTTTCCTTCAACATATTTATAGAAGTTTCGATAGGCAGAAAAAAAGTGTTGTATTCTAAAAAAAGATCATGAATCTGTGTGCACTCACGTTACCGTTATCGCGTTTGTTTTCCTTGAAAGAACGCAACGAACGAACGATTGCATGCTCGGTGGAGCTGTGTAAATGTCAGCTAGATAACGGGCTGCTGGCTGGGAGAGATTATTCTAATGTAAGAAAAGGAAAGAAAACGTTCAAAAAAAAAGAGAGAGAGAGAGAGAGAAATATATTCTAATCAAATATTATAAAATATGTTACATCTCTCAGATTTTGAAGAAAATTCTGTCGCTTTAAGGATAATTTTCCTTTTTCATTTTCATTCTCGTCGATATTAATTTCCATCTGTCGTCTTTTATAAAAATAAAATAATAGTGTATATATTGTAAAAGAAGGAAAGAGAGAACAACAATCAAAATATAATAAAACGTTCCATCCTGACATTGAAACGATCGCGTCAGAATACAAATAATTACATTTTATTTTGTTTTGTTGTTTTTTTTTTCTTTTTTCCTTTAATCGTTATAATTAACAACACACGTTTTTGATGAAAATAAGAAGAAAATGGTACTTGTACTCTATTTTAAAAGAAAAATCGAATAGACGTTCAATGATTTTGATCGTAAGAATGACGTCATTTGAACGACGCCAACCAGGGTTCCAACATTATTACGAGAAGGGACTATTTGACCCCACTCATTGTTTCTAATCCCACAATAAATTGAAGCAGCTGTACTGGCAATTGATACAAATTTACGTACAGTCTGGCTCATAAAGCAGAACGATCTTACTATTATAGAAAGAAAGAGAGAGAGAGAGATATGTTTGAGTTCAGAGTTCGTTTCTCTCTCTCTCTCTCTCTCTCTCTCTATCTGACTTTTACTCTTTCTTTCTTTTTTTCTCTCTCTCTTTCCTTCATATATGCGTTGATCGAACAGACGCTCTTCCCTTTAATTTATTTATTTTTCCTCTTATCACCACCGCCGTTCGTTTCACCCATCTGGCCGCCAGTTTTTGTCCTTGCGACAAACTTTCATTATACTAAACTCGAGACTTAACCCTTCTCTTTTTAGAAACTTCATTTTCTCTTTCTTTTTCTCCGTGTTCCGAGTAAAAAATTGTTTTGGACGAAAGTCGCTTATATTTCTTTCTTTTTGTTTCGTCTTTTTTTTTATTTTCTTTTTTTTTTTTTATATGGTATACGTTGCCATTATAAAGAGTTAAGGTTTCGATTTAAAGGAGACCACAAAAAAGAAAAAGAAACAACAACAAAGTTGGCCTTGATGGAAACGCGAAATCTTCCATCCGCACACGTAACACGCGATAAGTGACATAATATTATTCTGTAATTAGAAATTAGATAATTTTAGTCTGAACGAGATTTGTTTTCTCGATAAAACGTCATGCATCATTTATCATGAAAATATATAAACCCACGTAAGTAAATATATTTATTATAATAAAATAATCATCCAATAATAACAATATATATTAACGAGTTCCTAGAATAATTTTCCTATCGATTAATTTCCTTCCCCTTTCTAAGTGATTGTTTCGAATTTTAAGTAGAAACCTGAACCATTCCTAATGTCCACATTTTTTTTCTTCCTCCTTCTCTTTCATTCTTAAAATCAACAAAGAGTCCGGGGGTACGGTTTTGTCGGACATAACCAAAATTCCGTCATATGTTCTCTTCTATATTTCTCTCTCTTTCTTTCTTATAGCACCTTATAGCCATAAAGACAAGTCGTGAACACATGTAACAACAATGGACATTACATATGCCAGAGACGAGACGTCTCCTAACCCTCCCACCCCACCCCCTCACCCTTCCCACCATCTTTTTCTACAGACTCATATCATTCCCTTTTCTTTTCTCTCAATCTTTTATCTCTCTTTTCTTTTATCCCATACCTCTTCTCTTCTCTTCTCTTCTCTTCTCTTTTTTTACTGTCATAATTTCTTGCCTCTTTTACCCGAAGTTGACATCAGCGTCACGTAGCAGACTTCCTACGAACCGTGTGCCTTCTTGAATACCTAAAGTCCCTTTCATACATACGTTTACCCTTAGCTAAAGGATCATCTCGTATGTCTTACGAGATATTCTATCGAAATAATGATTGTTTATTTCATTCTATCCGATCGAATACATACATTTTCTTTATTTGACTCTCGTCGATTGTAAAATAAGAAAATAAATATTTGAAATTCGAAAAACACTATTGGATACTCGAATAATTAAAATAGAATATTATTGGTTGTTCGATGAATCAAATACTTTAACATTGTTTTACAAATCAAAAATATCCGAAACATTGTTACGATATTCGAATAAAATATGTTGAAATATTTTTCATTTATGTTAGAAAATTTTACTGGATACCTGTATCAATTACGTGTTGTAGAAAATGATTGGATGTTTAATAAACGAGATGTCATTGTTTAAAAATATCTCAAACTATCTGAAACATGGTTAATATTCACAATATTCTAGTAAAACGTGTTCAAGTATATTTTCATTTAGCCGAGCATGTTAATGGGTACTGGAGTACTTAACGGATCGAATAGTAATAGCGTTCAAATAAAAACGAGTTTGATTATACAAATTTTTCAATCATGGCTCACGAGAAAGTCGTGGTATCGCAATCTTATTAAATTTGAGAACATCATCGATCGAAGTATCGTCGGGATCGTATTGGAAAAAAGTATGTCATTTAGACTTCGAGAAACTCGACCTCTCTGCTTGTTCGACATCTCTTCGCAAACGTTCGTATATAAGTAATTTATATGTGTATATATATACACGTATGTATGTATGTACGTATATATGTAAGTTGTATATAATTCGAGAAATCGTGAAGGAGCACGCGTTGTCCTTTTCTTCGCCCATTTCACTTTTCTGCTCAGCTGCTGACTGTTCGAGTACGATACTCGTGTTCACGATGCGTTCACTACGATGAATTACATTACTACGACAAAGACAAAAACAACAACGACGACGACGACGACGACGACGTATTGGAATTCAGGAAAGTCAAAAAATTAGCATGTGGCAGCTGATATTATACTACATAATTTTGATTCAATTTTAAATCACCTGTTAACATTTATTTTCTCTATCGAATGATTCATAGATATTATACATTTTGTCTTTTTTTTATTTTTTTTTGTCAAACGATTCAATTCAACTTTAAATATAATCACTCTTGTTTATTTCATTTCAATATTAATTTAATATCCCGTTTTTTTCTTTTTCTCGACTAAATATTTAAATTCAAGCCTAAAAATAATCCCGATTATACGACGAGAAATTTTGAAAAATGAAAGTTCACGATTATATATCGATATTTTATTATAAATACTAATCGTTTATTTATTATAATATATTTATTCAAAATACTGATTTAATATACGTAGCAATCATAATTATATTTTTCTTAAAAAAAAACAAAAAAAAACAAAAGAAGAAAAACAAATAGAAATACCGTGACTATTTTGAGAAGATTTGAATAAAGAATTCGATGCGAATCCTTAGCTATTTGCACTTAATTTCCCTTTTAAGGTGAGCCCTTGCACGTTCACGAGTGCACTCCGCCTCTTCAGTAAAGCTCTCTCGCGAACGCGCACTATTTTATTTTCGTCTAAGTGTGCGTGTGTGCGTACATTAGTGTATAATACGTGTGTATTGAATCACAAATGAATTCTCACATGCAAACGCGGTACTAACTAGTGCCAATGTGTGCATTGATAGTATATATATGTATATATATATATGTGTGTGTGTGTAGCTTTTGAACGAGTGCACTCTTGTACAGTCTGTGCGATAAACATACGGTAGTACACTCGATCGATCGTTTTCTTATGTATATAGTGAAAGATATTACGAACATTTTTAATCTTTCGTTTAATTAGATTCACAATACGTCAATGATAAGAATATTTATTGAGAATACATTTAACGAGAAATGTTTTTTTGTATAATATTTTCCACGATTTAAATATTAAAACGCGTTTTAATCGAATGATTTCAACAAAATTTAACGTATCGAAAAATTATTACATTCATCTTGTGCAGTTTGTTTCTATTTTGTTTTTTGAAAACCATGGAATGTTATTCCCCATTTTATTATAAGAAAGAAAATGTATTTTTTTCTCTCACGCAGGATTTTAAAAAAAATACGTGTCTTTGTTGTTGTTTATATACGTTTGTTTTCTTTCCAATAAATAAAATAAATTCATCGAAATTATGAATTAACGGTAAGATATATTAATAAGAGGTTTATGAAAGAGTAATTGGAGGAACGTAAAGAAAGAGAAAAGCATTCGGTCGAATGTCTCGCGTATCGAAAGATAAATTATATAGTCGAAAGAGCATCATCGACGACATACTATCATGCCTGTCATTCCATTGCTTATCTCTTTCTATAATTTTATAGCTTTGTCACTTTCCCTTTTTTCGATTTCACTTATTCATTTTCCTCTCATTTCCCCGTATTTCTTTTTATTAATCATCTGATTGAATAAATCCACCCCCATAAAATGTCTACGTCAGAATTTTAAAGAAAAAGAAACAAAAAAAAAGAAACAAAAGAACAAAAAATAAAGATAATACTTAAAAAGTAAGCCCCGTAGTTCCGTCTTATTTCTTTAGTTAATAAATTATTGACAATTTCAAAATGGCGGCGCGAATTTGCCCCACCCTCTCAGCGTTTTTCCAACATGGCGTCGCTAGGAGTGACTCTAGCTATACTGCGTCAAAGAAAAAGAGACAAATCAAATTCTCGAACGATTTGTGGTCTATAGAAAATTTTCCGATAGTTAAATAAATTCATGTTTAATGTAAGACAGAAGAATCGTCTCGTAATAAGACGATAGGTCGAAGGCGAAAGTTTCCTTCGCTTCGTTTCTCGCTTTCTCCTTGAGAGATGACGTTCGAGTCTCTCGATGGTTGGAGCGAAAAACGTAAATATATAATTATCGATATCGTCGTCATCGAAGAAAGAAGATAAAAGAAGTGGAGGAAGAGGAAGAGGAGGAGGAGGAAATTGAATTTGATGAAAGCATCTACTAGCTTCAACGCAGCCTTTCAAAATACACCGTCAATTGCTAAACAGCTGTCGTAATTTACTGGCCATTTATTTGCATGAACTAACGTAACCTAAAGGAGTCTCTCTATCCGGAGTCATAGATTAAAAAAAAAAAAAAAAGAAAAAAAAAAGAAAAGGAAAGAAGGTGGACAAAAAATCTGTAATAAATGAGACATCATTGGGAAAGATAATCGAATGAAGATTAACATTCGAGTCTGATTTACAAATTTTTTGTTATGTTTTTAAAATTTTGTTTTCTAAATCGATTCTCGATAATCTATCCAATAAATAAGGATTAATTTCGGAAAGTTTCTGTTGAAAACGTTAAATATATACGTATTAATTATATATATATATATATTTAATAAAAGATAAATACTAAGAGGATGATACTGTCGAATGAAATCAATAAGATTGAGAGAAAAAAGATATAATAAGCATTTTTCGATCTCGGATTTCTTACGAAACGATTCTAACCCTTCTCGTATGTATCTCTATGTAACTTGTCTTCTTATCATTCTATAAACTTCTTATCTACTTATGTTATTTCACTCCGGTAAACGAATCTCTGTTATAACTGATAACATTTATTGTCGAAGTAATGACTAATATATATATATATATATACATGTATGTGTGTATATGTATCGTAAATTTGTCTGGAGAGTTCGTCGTGCTGCATTTTAAATACGTATAAACTTAAAGTGTATTAATATATACGTATAATAGGATAATTAATACAAAAAGTGCAACATTTTAAATATTTATGATCAGTGTTGATAATAAAATGTTAATATGTAATCCCAAAAAAACCATTTAAAAAATACCCACCAATTATTTATTTACTTAATACTGACAAATAATTATTTATACCTAACAAAATATTCATCGAAAATATTAACCAAATGAAATTTAATATTTAATCGCCGCGGGTATTCATAAAATTCTCTATTTTTATTACTTTTTAATATGAATGAATAATTTCCATTTAATATTTCAAGGCGAAGATCTAAAAAACAATCGGCAGGAATATTTCCAGAAAGACAATACGATTCTTGGTGTATGTTAATTAAATATAATACGTAAAAAAAAAAAATTAAAAAGGAGGAAAAATAATATCAATAATAAATCTCGCACATATATATATATTATACAGATATAGATAATAATAAAATATTTTCCTTTATGCGATATATCGCAAAGATTTTCTTTTTTTTCTATCTTACGTTTTTGACGACGATGCGAAGACGATAACGATGACGAGAAACGTTCGTCAAGTCACGCTCAGTAGAATCGGTCAAAGTATACTTAGAAGACGTTATGCTAGGACGATCATATATTTAAACTCTACGATTGGTCGATTCGCTTTAAACGTGATGCTCTCAAGTGGTTAAAGAGTTGACGCTGATACTTAATGACAAGCGCCTCGTTGTGTTCACCGCAGTCGGCCAACGTCGAGCAATTACACAATTCACCTATAATAACAGATATATTCAATCGGATAGAGCCAATAAAACACGACGAATACGATTCGCTTCGCGTCGATCAACATTTTTTTCTAATTTTGCTTAACATTTTTTCCCAACCTTTCTCAATATCGCATTAAACAATTTTTTTTTTTACGCGAATTCGTTTAAAAATTTTTCAATTTTTCCAGTCAACGATAACGACCAACTATTTTATGAAATGACCGTAAAAAGAAAAGCACGGAGGTTGATTTTTTATATAGAAAAAAAAAATGAAATATAAAAACGTATAATAATTTAATAATCCACAAAAAATTATATACCAACGTAAAAACCATAGAAGAAGTTTCGCTGCAGCCGCGTGCTTGTTTTTCATGCATTTATTCTATTTTTAATCTACGAATTTGATTTATCCGAAGGCTAGGCCAACGTGTTATTGTTTATTACTTAAAATAACATCGTAAAAAACGTTCTAATAGATTTAATAAATACACATACATTTATATACTCGAACAAATATAATATATGTGCATACAATATCAATTAATATATCTCATCAATACGTCTTTGAATCTTTGAAACACTATATATATATGTATTTTATGTATATCTATAAACGAAACTTCATTTAAACGGTTATTAAGAAGAAAAAAAAATACTCGAAGAAAATGGAAAGACTCGTGATAGTTTACGATCGTTCGTTGCATTGTCACCATCATCATCATCATCATAATCATCGTTCGTGTATACACATATACATTCTACATACATGGTTTGACCGACAAGATTGAAATACCACGGCGTATGGCTTTTCAGCGTGCATCACAAAGAGAAGCCTTCCGTGGAAAAGAAGACGAAGAAGAAGAAGAAGAAGAAGAAGAAGACGAAGAAGAAGAAGAAGACGATGAAGAAGAAGAAGAAGAAGAAAATGAAGAAGAACCGGCGGCCATGACGGCTTTTGCTGGGATGAGTTGCACGAAGGGGTCAAAGGCCGTAAACTCGCTCCGATGAGCTCGCTCGACGCGATAAATACTCTCTTAGGAGGACTCTTCTTCTTCTTCTTCTTCTTCTACTTCTACTTCTTCTTCTTTTTCTTCTTCTTCTTCTTCTTCTTCTACTTCTACTTCTTCTTCTTCTTCTTTTTCTTCTTCTACCTCTTCCTCATCTTCCTTCATCTTCGTCGTCTTCGACCAAACTACGATACTTATAAACACGTTCAAAAGTACTAATTGATGTTAATCATCCGAAGTTTAATACGTTGTTAAAAAAAAAAATACATAAACATGTTTACGAATAGAATTTTGCATAAAGTCTCTTGGTTAATGTTACACGAGAGATAATATTTTATAATAATTCATAAATTTAATCGCGAACACTATAGAACTATCGTTAATTAATGTATATTTTTCTCAACTATACCTGGAGTCGGGAATTGACGTTTCTTTGTTGTTCTTATGAATTTTGTAAATACAAATTTTGGACCGTATAACCAGTTACCGACAGTTAACTACTCTTTCTCTCCTTTTTAATCTATAACATATCGGTAAAGTAAATTTAAAAAGTAAAGTAGATAGGTAAGTATAGAAGTGAACGTCTCTCTTCGATTATGTTTTATAAATAATATTTATCAATATATTTGATACGCATATAAAAAATCTATCTACACAAACATTTCAACGCGAATACGAGTAGAAAATTTCATTTAATAAAATTCATTAATAAATAAAATAATAACTCTGATCGAAAAATAATACCGATGAAAAAGAAAAAGAGAGAAAAAAAACAAACAATTTTAATGAGATTGAAATTGTACTTGATTGAACAATTTTCCCTTTCGAAGGAAAGTTTCTAAACGCAAACGTTCAACGTGCGATCTCGTAAGTCATCGAGAAAGGAACGGTTTCTAGGTGAAACCACGTAACAATTACTCGGCGGTGTGCACGAGCGAGTTTGGTATAAATACATCGTTTCCTTAAACCACCACGTGCCGGAAACCGGAATTCTAGGCAAAAGCACGACCGGTCGTGCGTGATATCTCGCGAGCACGTTTTATCCTACGAACTTAGTACATATATACATGTATTTATGTATGTTTCATAGATAGATACATGTTATGTGTGGTAGCAGTTACACGGCTCACTTTCCATCCTCAATTTAAGACTCGCGCGCGCAAGCATCTCGAGTTTAAAGGATATATCGTGTGTATTATGATACAATACTACTAAGAATGTTCATTTACGTAGTGACTACTATATTTATCGGATCAATATTTTTCAACATTTTTGATCAGCATTTCAAATAAATGATCATTATTTATAATTAAATATCAATATGTAATATAAACGGTCGGGGTATTTAATATTTTACTCTATTTTCATTGATACATTCTATTAGATGGATTAAAAGTTCAGAGGTTGAATCTATTAAGATTGAAAGTTCAAAGGTGATTTGAAAAATTGATTAGATTTCTGCAAGATTTTGTTTAGGTTGATAGTTAGACTTGCAATTTTATAATAAAAACGTTTACAAATATATAGATCGAATGAATAGAAATGTTTTTTAATGTTAAATCGATAGATAGATTTTGAAAATTAACTCGAGATTTTCATTGAACGATAAAACCAAGTAGTAGTAACGAATTTGTTCGAAACATTTAAAACGGTAGGGGGCTGATGAAAAATTGTCCAAGTGTTCAAGGATAACTGGAGTGTCAAACGATTGGGAACGATCCTATTAAAAGTTTAAATTGTTGGGTTTAATTCCACATACGCTTACAAGTTGGCTATCTGACGATCTCTCGTTAAAATGAATACAGATTTTCTTTCGTTCGATAAGCATGGAATGAGAAAAAAATAAAATAAAAATATAATAGTTCGAGAGAGAACGTGTAAATAAATATAACAGAGAGAGAACACGCGATAAAATACGAAGGTAATTTGAAAATCCGCGGCTTATTTTATATTGTTAATAAATACATTTCATTTTGTTATTATTGAAAATGAAACAAATCTTAATGTAAAAAAAACAACAAAATAAAAAGAGAAAATTTACTGACCATTAATATTATCAAAAGATTACTATTAAATTAATCAAAATGCTGAACACGCAAATAAGAAAAAAAAAAGAAAAGTAAAAGAAATTAAACCGCTCGATCAATCAAGCGAAATGAAGTTAAAAGAAAAAAAGTAAGATAAGAAAAATAAAAAAATTGTAAGAAATTTCCATTATTTTCGGCTTTTAACACGAATGGTCGACAAAGAATAAGAAGAAGAAGAAGAAGGAGAAAAAATTACAAAAAGAAGAAGAAGGAGGAGGAGGACGAGGACGAGGACGAGGAGGAGGAGGAGGAGGAGGAGGAGGAGGAGGGAAAAAATAAATAAAAAAGATAGACCCAACGAAAAAAGATGAAACCGAGGGAGGGACGACCCCTGAGGGCCAGAAGAGAACCCGTTTTACGACTCTTACTTCTTCTTGTTCTTCTTATACTTTTTCTTACTCTTTTCTTCTTCTTCTTTCTTTCTTTCTTTCTTTCCTTTTTTCTTCCTACTCGGAGAGCTCACCGCATCGCCACGTTCCGCGGCTTTTTTTTCTGCTCCTTTATTTCGCTTTCGTTACATCGCGGACATTTTCGAGCAGGGAGAACCGCGAACGAGTTCGCTACCACAGTTTTCGCTTTACCAAACCTCGTCTTCTTCCACCTTGTCCGTTTATTCGATCCGGTATTTAAAAGTCCTTGAAAGTCGATTTTCATCGATCCGTGTAATAATATCCAGGATCGTTTTATAGAAAAGTAAAAAAAAAAGCTGCGCTATTTATTGGGTCAGTATTTTTTAAACGTGTCTGGTTAGTTAAAATAAATAAATGGTCAGCACGTATAATAAAGTATTAATATGTAATACAAGCGGTTAGTATTATAACGTTTAATACAGAAACTGCCATAAATTATAATAAAATATAATATATGTAATCTTGATGCAACATTCATGCCCTTCTATAAATATACCGATCATACATTTAAAATATTGCCTAATTATTATTTATATCGAGAAAAAATAAAAGAAAATAATTAACAAATAAATTATTAACGAAACAAAATCATTGACGTAATACTGCGAAGACGCGTTATGAATCATTGATAAATTATTACATAGATGCAACCCTTAAAATTATTGACAAACTGTATCACATTGTGAGGACTATTGACTATAACTATTCTGTAGTGAATCTGTCGAGAATCGTTGACTAATTGTTCTATAAATACATTTTAAAATTATGGAAATATTTTATCCGTAGATAGATCGAGAATCATCGATGAACTGCACCATAGATCAGTATAGGACTATTTAAGATTTGAAATTTCAATTATTCGAAATATAATTTACAAAAGTCGAATAAAACTATTTGTAAAGTCAGTGATTTACTCGAACTTTCTCTGCGGATAATAGAATGACCCGTGGGTCATGGATTGGCCATCAATGCCCTGGACATATAAATCATTGCATCAGTTTATTACAAAACAGAATCATTGATGCACAACTACTCAACTACAAATCGCTTATTCATTTCACTTATCGTTTTGATTAATTCTTCAATGATAATAACACGGTAATAAGAAAAATATGTAGAAAACAACATTAATATCACGACGTGGAGAACTTTCAGAGAAGTGTAAAAATCTATTAGTATTATTATATCATTATAGCCCGCATCTTGATGCACAAAAACATACATATACATTAATACATTAATACACGCATATAGTATACGTGCATACAAACGACGAAAATAAACGAGCACACGACTTCTGGTCAATAGGATTTAGAAATTTCTTCCTTTCCCAGCCCTTGTCAGCCCTTACTCGACTTTATTCATCCACGATGGTTCCTTTCTTTCTTATTATTACCGGACGAACTGGTCGCGTGTTGCTAAAATACGGGCTCTTAAATTGGAATAAATTGCTACGGCGTTGGTACCATGAACGATAAGAGTATATACGATCGCACGACCCTCTCTTATAGCATCTCTCTATAGTACGCAAACTCCGTCATATGTTTTTTTTTCTCTCTCTTTCTCTCCTTCCAAATCATTCTTCTTTCTCCCGTGGTTCAAGGGTTGCGTGGTTTTAAAGCTCGAATTTCTTCCGACGAAATTCTGCTCCGCATTTATCTGTGTGTGTGCTCGTGAAACTCAAAATGATTTCATTCGAAAAACCCCTCGCTAAAATTATTTCTAAAATAATACTAAAATATTGTCCCCCCCCCTCCACAAAAGATACGTTTTCTATCCGTAAACTTTCTCAAGGGAACATTATATTTTTCTACATTAATCTAATATTATATTTCTTTTTTTTATATTCTCGTTTCGCATTTATCGTGTTGAATTTGTACGATAAATTTGAAAAAAACAAAAAAAACGAAAAGAGTATTATAGTTATAGAAAAGATATTTCTTAGATTTATTTTCTCACCAATGTGGATAAAAGAAGAGATAATTATTATTGAATATATTTTGACGAAAACGGAAAAACTTTTGTATCTCCGTGTATACGAAGTACGTGAGCATCGAGATTCGCGTTTCATTTCGATTGGTAAATTCCTCGACGCGAAGCTCACCAAGAGCCAAAGTGAAAGTCCATTAAGTGGCGATAACAGGTGCGACAGGTTCGAAGGATTCGTTCTTACTCGAGACGACGTGCATGCCGTTTTTGACGAATAACAGAGATCGTCGATCTTTCCAATCAAGAAAGATGGAGAGAGAAAGCAACAGAGACATTAATGTGACTTTCCGTTTTTGCGAGAAAATCGTTTAACGGACTTGAATCGATCAAAGTTTACGTAACAGTTACGAAACTTTTGGAATTTCATGCGTGCATTAGAAAAAGACAGAGAGATAAACGGACAAAGACAACACAATTGTGCCCATAATTATGAAAGTGGTCTAAGTCATATATATTTCTTCTTTCGAGATATTTAAAGGATTACATTTGTACATTTAATGAATTCTATATAATATTGAAATAACAAACACTATCTAACTGTTCATTTTTGACAATATCGTGAAAATTACATTGAATTAATTTAGTTTAAAATAATGCGGTGTGAAATAACTAATAAATTCATTTTTTTTTGTAATTTTGACTTAGACCACTTTCATAATTATGGGCACAATTATGAAACATTTTTGTTTTTCTATCCTAAGATAAACCAAATTTGAATTTGAAATCAATCTTTTTTTTCTTTTTCATTTAAATAAATCTCCCCAATTGGTCACACATTTTTTTTATTACATTATTAACGTTTCAGCTAGTAATTATTTTAAAAAGGATGAATTGTTTTGTCGAAGAGGAATTAAAAAAGAGAAAAAAAAAATAACAAATTTTCTCATCACGATGATAAATAAATTAATCATACCAACGGAACAATAACTACTTAATTAAATGTTAACAAACGGTAACGTATACTTTGTATTTAAACAAAATAACTACAAAACATATCAACGGTTTTATTCATTTCAAATATAATATATTATTTAAAATTGAAATTAAAATCACATTTTTATTATAGTTACACAATTACGTCATTGCGATCGGTAATCTCGAAAAACAACGACGAAGACTTTGTCATCTTCGGAAGCGTGGTCGATCGTGAATCACGATCGTGTGTTATAAGCTCGTGTCGCGTTATTATAATAAGCCGGATAAATATCGGCAAGCAAAAGGCACGACACAACGAAGCAAAAGAGAAAGAGAGAGTGGGAGAAGAGAATTTTCCTCGTACGATTTCGCTGTACTCATGACTTCTCGAATAATAATCCCGGAACGGAAGGAAACGTTACAAAGAAGCGACAGGAAGTAACTTCCGTGTTATTTGATAATAAACGCGACTGTATGATACGTAGATGAGTCAAAGGTACAAAATGAGAATGGGGAACGATTACTAATTATTAACAAATTATGATTTATCGGAAAAATAATGAAGAAACTTATAAGAATAGAAACAATTGTTAACGATTTTCACCCACTGATCATCGAAAATTTAAAAATCACTCTTATGTAAGTATTATACTTGTCTTTTAGAAGTTTTATTTCATTGTCTTATCAATGAAAATGATGTAAATGAAAAAATTCAATTAATACCAAAACGAGGAAAAAAAGAAACCTAAAATATTTTCTTGGAAAAAGAAAAATTAAAAATAGAAAAACTAAAATAGGTTATAAGAGGGTTAAATCTGAAGAAGAAAAAAGAAAACTCGTACGAGTTAACGCGGTGCATATAATATAATAAATGTAAAATTAAGTCCGTATAAAATTGATATCCTTATTATAACGCTTACTTACGTAAATTACATGGTATCTAGATTTTTGTAGCGTTCCATACGCTGTACTCGCGAATTCGTAAACAAGATCCTTTTCCTAGAATCTGAATTCAAGGAGGAGTTCGATGAATGCTATTCCCGTCTGATGTGAACGCATTCGAACGTTCGAGAAGCGTCTCTGCCGTTCGAATAATCGAATAAAACTTTTTTATGCTCCTAGGTGAAAGAGGGGAAGAAAGAAAAGCTAGAGAGAGAGAGAAAGAGAGAGAGAGAGAGAAGAGAAGCATAGATGGGTAGGGGGAGAAAGATAACAAGTATAAGAAAAATAAGAAGGCTTTCAGTCCAACCACGAAGCACCTTTCTGTCTTTGCATTCGAATCGGGAAGCCGTGCAGCAATGCAACTCTTTAAGTATTCTTCTCATAATGTCCCTATTGCCGTGTGATTTCCTTCTCTCTCTTTCCTTCTCATTCCCATTCTCTTATTCTCATTCTCATTCCCTGGCATTGCGAAGATATTTACAAAATGTATCGTGGCCGATGAACGAGAAGGCGGAGTAGGGTTCGGTGATCCTGAATAAATATGCTGAATCACCTTGAACTTTCTCACCTCGAACGAAGCTGTCAATCGGGTCCATGTAGAAATAAAAAAAAAACAAACAAAAAAAATAGTATACCAGAATATTAAGAAAAATATTTTTTATGTATAAAATAAGACAAATAATTCCAGTTAGACTCGCCGTTACTTTTGCAAATCAAAATTAGATAAAGAAAGGAATACCTAAAATTACACAAATTTTCAAACGACGTTATAGCTTATACGTTAACACAGTTATACATATATATAATAGTATACGTAAGTGTACATAGTTATATAGTACATATAATACATATTTATCAGGTCAGGTTAAAAGTTCGTGCGCATTATACTATTTAAAAATTTCGCAAAAATGCGCACGAATTTTTGGACTGACCTAATACATAATAATATATAGCATATACTTTTTATAATTATATACAGTAGAAGTAAAGAACTTGCGGGGGTCGTGAGATTTAAACTCTCCTCGGGACATTTTTGGGCAGCCCTTGTTGGACACCTGTGAGGATCACGCCGTGTATAAACGGTGGGTTTGAAAGAAGAACGAAGGGAAAAGAGAGTTAGAGAGAGAGAGAGAGAGAGAGGGGAGGAGCAGGAGGAAAAAGAAAGGCGGTGACCGTGGTAAAAAACGAGATAAAAAATGAGACGCATCTCGCAGAGGGGTAGACCGGTTCGTCTGGTCCTTGATTTGAAGCCAAGAGTGTCCTTTTTCTTTTTCCTTCATTTTTATATTCCCCTCCCCCCGCCTTTCCTTTCTCCGTACCTCTCCTTCTATCTCGCTCGTACTCGCTCTCTTTCACCTCCTCTTTCTCGTTTTCTCCATTCGATCTCGATCCTTCTCTTATCCCTTTACCCCCACCCTCCACCCTCCGCTCCCTCACTCTATCTCTCTCTCTCGCTCCTTTTCACTCCTTTTCTTCTTTTTATCTTTCTCTCTTTATTTCTCGTGTCTCTCCCGAGCCCAGTTTTAAGGGCGTCGCCTGGTATCACGTCACAGTGGTTGGTAGACCACATACAATTTATATTTCTCCCCATACTATATCGAAGATTTCCTCTAATTGGATCTCTTCCCCGTTCCTCCCTACTCTCCCTCCAACCACCGCTCCTCCCCTGTTCCCCTGACGCAACCTTGTTTAATGTAACGACCTGTTTGCTGCATTACTCCTTTCGTTAAAAATATTTTTCTCTTTATTCCCTACGATCTTTTTTTCCATCGATATGTGGCTGATTTTCATTTTGTTAATAAATATATTTAAAAAAAATTTTTTTTTTCTCAGTTGATAATATTATTTTAAAATACGTCTTGGAAAAATTAATTCAATCGAAATAGAGCAAAAAATTGTTCCGTGCGTTGGCAGATATAAAAGTAGTATTCGATGTTTTTATAAAAATCAAATGGTATGAGAATAATCGAGCATGACATTTGCTAATAAAATATTTTTAAAGATATATGTATACGTAAGTTAAAAGAAAAAAAAACACAAAAATGTATTTAATTTATTGGTAGATATATTATATCGATTCGTTTCTCTTAAATAAAAAATAAAAAAATATACGAAAGCAATCGATTATGACATTTATTTTAATGCATTTAAATGAAACGATCGAAGATAATTATTTCACGAGATTTGAATACGAGTCTCATTTAATATAAATGATATATTTAACGAAGAAAATTTGTTTATTCGATATGCCTGAATGAGAAGAGATAATTTTTTTAAAAACTCTCTATCGAGTTTATTTATGAGAGTGACTGTGAAACACGACGACATCTTCGAGGACGTCGTGTCCATGGTGTAGAAGCGTTTCATTCATGAAACCTTGCAACACGAATGTTATACGCTTGATTACATAAAGCTGTATTTAAACTTTATGAATCTCTCATAGCAATAGAATCCGGAAATTATTTCAAACATCGAATCTTATTTAATATATTGGTATAGTATTTATTTATGGTGTGTTAAAAAGTTTTCAGCTTCAACAAAAAATATCTTATTTCGTTTCTTTTTTTTTTAAATAAAAATTAACTCGACCGAAGAAAAATTGTTTCAATGTAGGGCTCAAAACTTTCCGATCTACTCATGTATATAACGAAATGATTTTCATTTATTATTTTTATATTTGATATAAATTAATTTAATATAAATAATAATGATAGAAACGAAAGATGACAATAAAAGTTTCGGTACACCTATTGCATTTACTATTACATACTTATAGGTTCTATCTTTTACAAGGTCAATAGTTCTGAAAAAAAATTAGTTGAAACAATTCATAAACGGGAAAAAATTGCACAAGTTAGTTGCATTTAATGCATTTCAAAATATTTCATGTACTAGCAAAAGTGTACCCAAATTTTTATTCGATAGTGTACATTTAAAAACTAAATGTATTTATATATATATAATATATGTATGTATACCACGCCTTAAACTCTCGTTTTCACTATGTCCCGAGATTAATCATAAGAACAAAGAGAAACATAGGGGAGAAAGAGAAAGAGAAAAAGATAACTACAATGAACACGAAAGTGAAAAAGAAAGAGAGAAGGTACGAAGCAACGAGTAATCTAGGGAAAGTGCTGTCCTACTTGTACACCGTTCACTGTTACCATCGTTCCTCTACCAGCCATGACGATCATCATTGATATTATTATATTTAACGACAAAAAAGAACATCGACAGAACGACTGTGCATTGGTCAGTTTTCATGGTGGCTAATAAAAAGCTTCGAAAAAAAAAAAAACTATTTATCAGAAAAAAAACTATTTATATCAAAATTCGGACGTTATGTTTACATTAGCAAATTTTTTTATCGATATGAAATGAAAATATATATATTAATTTGTATTTACGTAAGTGCATATATATATATATGTGTATGTGTATGTCTCTTTCTCTTTCTCTCTCTCTCTCTCTGTGAAAAAGATAAAGAATCTTCCTTTTAGATATAAAAAGAAATAAAAAAAAAAGACTTTTCCTTTCAACGAGTTCCTCAGACCCGACCGGTTTACTCTCAAACCTTTTCTTATCGTCCTCGAAGAAACTTGAACGTTAAATCGGACTTGACGGTTATATGGAATGCGAGAACGTAATGCATTTCTAGTTTCATTATCTTCGCGTATCTTTTTCTGTTCGCCCTTCATATGTAAAGTATGACGTCAAATCAGAACATTGTTCTGTTATATTCGTCTCGCGGATCTATCGAAAATAAATTTATTATCTTATCTTATTGTTCTTGGAGAGAAAATAAATTCTACGATTTATATATTTTATTTTACAATTAGATTAATAATATACATATATATGTATACTTTTTTTAATCAAAATTTTACTTTACGAAGAACAAATTTGAAAATTTAACTATTGATATTGATTATCAAAATTTCGACGCGAAAATATTATATATTTACAATTTGATATTCGAAATCTTTCGTACACGAGTTGTATTAATTTGGTATAATACAAGAAAGAGAAGGAAAAAACAAAAAAGAGAAAAAGAGAGAGAGAGAGGGAGAGAGACAGACGGACAGAGATCACATACATAATAAAAATAATCATTTGAATATAATTTTTATCTCGACTCGGAATATATGTATATAACTTCGTTATCACGACGGTCAAACAACTTGTTTGTCAGAAAAAGTCATTTGCAACAACTCCAATGATTAGATTACGTATTCTCTCGCGAAATGCAAAACAATAGTTATGCGGTATAAAAGATTCGTCCAACGAGATCGCGCGAGACTAAATTATATTGGCAATGTAGAATGTAGACGATAGAGACAGTTATCTATTATGAAAGACAAAGCCAATCTAACGGTTAAGTGGTAACAGAACGTTAACCCCCTATAATTCTATGTAAACTATAAAGTCTAACAATACAACATAACATATACATCTATATATTTTATATCATTTTGATTTGTTCGTTATATACAATTTTATTCTTTATATTTTCCTATATGTACTATTAAGAAATCCTACGTGATCTGAAAAAGATTACAAAGCGCAGAGAGTTTTTTTCTTAGCGTGTAATTAAACATTCAAATAAGAATACACATACTTTATGAGTAACCCTCCCAATGTCTACCGGTAACTTAATTGAAATTGGCAAATTATCCCTTGTTAGGGTTCGAGCATTAAATACGCGAATGAGATCATTCCCGGACATCGTCATTACGCGAAGAATCACCGTGTCTTACGTTAAAGCGTGACAATAAAAATCATAGAATTAAGAAATTACAATAACATGTGCTCGTCAATAATTGATTTAAATAATTACAACCAGAAGCTCGTGCCGATAAAGACCTATCATTCTCGGCATGATTGAGCACCGGAGGGACTTTAAATGTTTGTACTCACTCGTTACTAACTGTTACATCGCATATATATGGCATTTTAAAATTAAAAAAACGCATATATGAGACTTAAACAGTAGCATTAGAAGTTCTGCAGTGGCTCCAAGACACTTCTACTTCGTAGCAAGTATTGTAGTCTGACAATCAGGAAGTTGCTCGATTTGTAACATAAATCGATATTATAATTCGATATCTGTAACATAAAATACAACAAAATGATAAGTTATCTGCAATATGATTTTACACCATATAAAATGAAATCAAATAAAATGTAAATAAAAATGAATACTTACAATGTATTCCAATGGGATGAAGCTCAATGGCACCATGGTGATGCATCTCGCGTTAATCGAATAACGCGTTATAAGCGAATATAAGAAACTATAAATGAGTTTCTTATCACGACCGAAATTTTATTATACGGCGAAAAACACTGACTCTAATTCGCGTTTGATTTTAATTTAATTTACGCTCGATCACTGAATCTACAACTAATTCAAAGACTGCTTTGCACGCAGTCAATTGAAGCAAACAAATTTGCTCACACTTTGTTTTAATCCCGAAACGCGGAAAATTTTAAATCTTCATTGATGCACTGACTCTAATACGCGAACAGTCTGTACCACTGTTTTTAGATAAAAAAGTAACTTTGATCGAACGAACCCTAATACAATTACTGTTTTATGCGCAGTAAATTTAATATGAAAAATTTCTAATACAATCGCTTAACGCGATCGAGTTTCAATCAACGAACGTACGTGCTTCTAATCCGTGATTTTAATTCTAATTTAACAATGCAACACTCCCGTACATTGCTTCGCGCACGATTGCAATCTGAAACAGAAATGAAAACAATACTATTAATATCATTATTATAATTGAAAACGATTGGAATTTTTATGGAATTAAAAAATACAAAAATATACTCACTTCAAATCTTCATAGACGAATGCACGATCGGTCTCCTACCTTTAGGATGACGATGACAATGCACACACACTGACTCTACATCTGCGTTACATGCAGTCAATTAAATTAAACGAATTTCAAAATAAATTTAATTAATAAGACGCGAAAAATGTGTTAACGAACACTACTTCTAGTTCGCGCACTATTGCAACGATGATCTGAAATAGAAATAACATCAAAATTATGAATATCATTGTCGTAGGAAAAAATTATTATAATTATCGTTTAATATAAAAATTTACTTACGTTTATTCTTCATTGATGAATGCAGGATGGGTATCCTACCCTTAGGATGACGATGAATAAGACGTTTAAAACGAAAATAAGAAACTTACGAGTTTCTTAACCGAACAAACGAAACTTTTACATGCGACGAACAACACTGCTTCTACTCCGAGATTTTTTTACATTTCATTTTAACGATAAAACACACGAGTACTTCATTGCCTACGCGCATGTTAGCAATGATGTTCTGAAACAGAAAAAGAAAAAACAAAAGAATTAATATCGTCGTCATAATAAAAAGCCATTGAAATTATTATGGCAGTATGTGATGGAAAAATATCTTTACTTACTTTTAGTCTTCAGTGATGATTGCAGGATGGGTATCCTACCCTTACGATGACGTTGAATAGGAACAAACACTGAATTTAATTCGTTAATTTAAAAAAAACTTAATTTTACTTTCGAATATTAAAATTATATGAAAAGAAAACGCGAGTAAACACTGATTTTAATGATCAATAAAACCTGAAAAGCTGAAACATACAAAAGATTATAAAACAAAAAAGAATACAATATCTTCTGTAAATAATTCTTGAATGTAAGACAGATTTGAAAAGATTTTATCTAAAAGTATCAATTATAAAGAATCAGTATTATACTAAACATTACAAAAATATAATAATCTATGAAAATTAAAATGTACCAAGTTGTTCGAGTATTTTTTTGATAGTACTCGCTTTGTATTTTAATATACAAACTCGAGCAATACCAATTGCATAGGACTTACTACTTGTATATAGTTACATACAAAGTATTTAATGTTTATAAAAATTGTTAATCAAAATCTTTAAAGTTGTCTAAAGAAAACAATCACTGAAGCGATAAATTTAATGAAAAATTTACAATTATATCAATTGTTATACTATCCAATGCTATAATGAGCTTTCTAAAAAGTTAAATTTATAATAATAAGATTAGAAATAAAATTATTGAATAATTGAAGACGTCACGCTCGTTAGACGTCTCAACGTGTCGAAAGACGGAAGGAGAATGAGATCTGTTACTGTTTATCCTTGGGAGTGTCGAATGTTCACCTTTTTTTGTTTTGATCTCGGCTCGAGTATTGCCTAGAAAGATACATACAAAGTCATACTCCTTTATATGCCGAATGTTTTGATTATTATTCTCTCTCTCTCACACACTCTCTTTCTTTCTCTTCCTTTCTTTTTTCACTCTTCTATTTTCTTTTTCACATTCTTTCTATTACACACTTTTCTGTGCTTTAAAAGCTTAGACTTGTAAATTCAAATTGTTGCTAACGTTCTATACACTCACACAAGCTTGTCGTCACACGTACATAACCTGTCTTTCTTCATGACCACGTTAGTCAAACATGCGAAATAATAATTTATTTAATAAATAAATTAAAAATCAATTTTATTTTTCTGTTAGGTGTACACGCTCCTTGTAGGTATTTTAAAAACAATGAATAGAATAAAGACACTGTAGATTGAAAAGTTTATCGCATGGCAAATAAGAAAATAATCTTATAGAAGAGAATTTTTCCTGTAATATAAGTAAAGTCTATTAGTGCATTGAAATAATTGGTAATTAATTGATGCTCGTGTCTACGCGAATTTCTAATTGCTTACTTTATGTCCGAAATGTAACACCAAAGATGATCAGCGAATCACAGTTCTTTTCTATTTTGTCGTGGAGATCGCACGGATATATCGTCGTGCCGTCAATCTCAAGTAATTAAAAGATATTTTTTAACGTACAGCCTTTTATTCTACATCAAACGGTAGGAACAAGCAAGATTATTATAGGTGAGTGTTTTACAAAAACGAAATATTAACAAGTTCGAAAGATATCAGTGAAAATAAAATCGGTATCTCTCGATTCCGATCCCAGTTATGTTACTTAATAATATATTTTTCGATTTTGTTTCTTATTTTCGCGATACTCTTATGGCTATTTCTAATGATACTCTAATGAATTATTTTTCATAATTATGTCTTTATATTACGTTTCGTATTTGATTTTTTTTAAATTGTACTAATGCGATGATATTTTTTACTTTTTTTTAGGTTTTCAAGCATTGACAAGAATACACATACCTAACCTTATATTTGTGTTTACTTTTTTATCTTCCTCATATTGATGGAGGTAAGTTTTCTTCCTTTTTTAAAGAATAGAAAAGTGTATAATAGAAAGAATGTGAAAAGAAAATAAAAGAGTAAAAGAAAAGGAACAGGAAGAAAGAGAGTGTGTGAGAGAGAGAGAATAGTAATCAAAACATTCAGCATACAAAGGAGTATGACTTTGTATGTATCTTTCTAATCAATACTCTCGAGCCGAGATCATAACAAAAAAAGGTGAACATTCGACACTCCCAAGGATAAACAGTAACAGATCTCATTCTCCTTCCGTCTTTCGACACGTTGAGACGTTTAACGAGCGTGACGTATTCAATTATTCAATAATTTTATTTCTTACCTCGCCATTATAAATTTAATTTTTTAAAAAGCTCATTATAGCATTGGATAGTATAACAATTGATATAATTGTAAATTTTTCATTAAATTTATCGCTACAGTGATTGTTTTCTTTAGACAACTTTAAAGATTTTGATTAACAATTTTTATAAACATTAAATACTTTGTATGTAACTATATACAAGTAGTAAGTCCTATGCAATTGGTATTGCTCGAGTTTGTATATTAAAATACAAAGCGAGTACTATCAAAAAATACTCGAACAACTTGGTACATTTTAATTTTCATAGATTATTATATTTTTGTAATGTTTAGTATAATACTGATTCTTTATAATTGATACTTTAGGATAAAATCTTTTCAAATCTGCCTTACATTCAAGAATTATTTACAGAAAATATTGTATTCTTTTTTGTTTTATAATCTTTTGTATGTTTCAGCTTTTCAGGTTTTATTGATCATTAAAATCAGTGTTCACTCGCGTTTTCTTTTCATGTAATTTTAACATTAAAAAGTAAAATTAAGTTTCTTTTAAATTAACGAATTAAACTCAGTGTTTTTTCCTATTCAACGTCATCGTAAGGGTAGGATACCCATCCTGCAATCATCACTGAAGACTAAAAGTAAGTAAAGATATTTTTCTATCACATACTTTCATAATAATTTCAATGGCTTTTTATTATGACGACGATATTAATTCTTTTGTTTTTTCTTTTTCTGTTTCAGAACATCATTGCAATCGTGCGCGTAGGCAATGAAGTACTCGTGTGTTTTATCGTTAAAATGAAATGTAGAAAAATCTCGGAGTAGAAGCAGTGTTGTTCGTCGCATGTAAAAGTTTCGTTTGTTCGGTTAAGAAACTCGTAAGTTTCTTATTTTCGTTTTAAACGTCTTATTCATCGTCATCCTAAGGGTAGGATACCCATCCTGCATTCATCAATGAAGAATAAACGTAAGTAAATTTTTATATTAAACGATAATTATAATAATTTTTTCCTACGACAATGATATTCATAATTTTGATGTTATTTCTATTTCAGATCATCGTTGCAATAGTGCGCGAACTAGAAGTAGTGTTCGTTAACACATTTTTCGCGTCTTATTAATTAAATTTATTTTGAAATTCGTTTAATTTAATTGACTGCATGTAATGCAGATGTAGAGTCAGTGTGTGTGCATTGTCATCGTCATCCTAAAGGTAGGAGACCGATCGTGCATTCGTCTATGAAGATTTGAAGTGAGTATATTTTTGTATTTTTTAATTCCATAAAAATTCCAATCGTTTTCAATTATAATAATGATATTAATAGTATTGTTTTCATTTCTGTTTCAGATTGCAATCGTGCGCGAAGCAATGTACGGGAGTGTTGCATTGTTAAATTAGAATTAAAATCACGGATTAGAAGCACGTACGTTCGTTGATTGAAACTCGATCGCGTTAAGCGATTGTATTAGAAATTTTTCATATTAAATTTACTGCGCATAAAACAGTAATTGTATTAGGGTTCGTTCGATCAAAGTTACTTTTTTATCTAAAAACAGTCGTACAGACTGTTCGCGTATTAGAGTCGGTGCATCAATGAAGATTTAAAATTTTCCGCGTTTCGGGATTAAAACAAAATGTGAGCAAATTTGTTTGCTTCAATTGACTGCGTGCAAAGCAGTCTTTGAATTAGTTGTAGATTCAGTGATCGGGCGTAAATTAAATTAAAATCAAACGCGAATTAGAGTCAGTGTTTTTCGCCGTATAATAAAATTTCGGTCGTGATAAGAAACTCATTTATAGTTTCTTATATTCGCTTATAACGCGTTATTCGATTAACGCGAGATGCATCACCATGGTGCCATTGAGCTTCATCCCATTGGAATACATTGTAAGTATTCATTTTTATTTACATTTTATTTGATTTCATTTTATATGGTGTAAAATCATATTGCAGATAACTTATCATTTTGTTGTATTTTATGTTACAGATATCGAATTATAATATCGATTTATGTTACAAATCGAGCAACTTCCTGATTGTCAGACTGCAATACTTGCTACGAAGTAGAAGTGTCTTGGAGCCACCGCAGAACTTCTAATGCTACTGTTTATGTCTCATATATGCGTTTTTTTAATTTTAAAATGCCATATATATGCGATGTAACAGTTAGTAACGAGTGAGTACAAACATTTAAAGTCCCTCCGGTGCTCAATCATGCCGAGAATGATAGGTCTTTATCGGCACGAGCTTCTGGTTGTAATTATTTAAATCAATTATTGACGAGCACATGTTATTGTAATTTCTTTATTCTATGATTTTTATTGTCACGCTTTAACGTAAGACACGGTGATTCTTCGCGTAATGACGATGTCCGGGAATAATCTCATTCGCGTATTTAATGCTGGAACCCTAACAAGGGATAAATTGCCAATTTCAATTAAGTTACCGGTAGACATTGGGAGGGTTACTTATAAAGTAGGTTTATTCTTATTTAAATGTTTAATTATGCGCTAAGAAAACTATTTACTGCTTTGTTTATTCTTATTGTGATAGGTTCTTATTCGTTCGGATGATTTATTTGGGTTTCTGGCCCTTTTTTTACTTTAATTTTTTCCGGTTATCTTTATTCTTTTTACCTAGTGCATTCGCAATTGTTTGAAATATTATTGAGTGCAATGCTTTCTTTTTGAAAATGTGGTTGTTCCTTGCATCTTTGGTGCACGTTTAGTTCATTCTTTGTCCACACCTGTTGCTGAAGTCGCATACAGTTCGAATAGTAATTGGTCAACAGCGTTAATTTTAAATGAATATTTCTTCGTATTGAAACAATTGCTCAATTTTTATTTTCCTACTACATTCAGACTATTTAAAGACTTAGAAACAGTTAGCTCGTTTATATTAAAATTAGCTTTGCAGGTTATTTATCGAAAAGAAAAATATTAAAGTTATTTTCATATTCTTTCTTATTAACAATTACAAAATGTATACTATAGATACTTACCTAAATATATTTATTTAGAAAAATGGAAGGCCAACAATTAGAGAATACAAAAAAATACGAACGTAAAGAAACCCGACGTGAGATGATGGAGAGGAAAAGATTGCAATTGAGACAACTTTTTGCGAGGGAATTAATTGAACAGGGAAAGTTATTACGTGAATTGGGCTATAGTTTCATTAGTACACATCATTGATTATATTTCTTTTTGTCGTACTTTCGCGTCGTTTTCTTTTTCTCTTTATAAATTGAATAAAGTTTATTTACTGAAATATATTTTATGGTAACAATCCTGTAAAGAAAATATTGCCTTAGGGAGCATTTATTATAATACGTTAATGTTACATATACGTGTTTGCATTTTTGTGATGTAATATAAATAAAATAGAGATATATCTTACAAGGTGATAATGAGTGAAAATAGATTGATTCTCCATATTTTCTTAGACTTTGAATCTTTCATTCTTAGACTTTGGTAAAAGAGTTCAAACCCCAAAATCATACAAAATGCCGAAAAAAAGGTTTAAAAGTCTAAACTCCTTTAAAAAATCTTACTGTATGTACACTTTGTAGTAAGAATATACGTCTAGAGACATATTCTTTTTTTCTCTTTTTTTGTTCATTTTTTTTTCTGTTGCATTTTACTTGTACATGATATTATCATCAAAAAGTATATTAATGGCAAATATTTCCTTGTAATTAAATTCTTATGCAAATATTTTGAGGGTAATCATGAACAAATACAGTACAAGTCATGTCTAATGTAAATTGAAATGAAACATTTAAATAATAATATTAATATTAATAATAATAATAATGATAATAATAATAATAATAATAATAATAATAATAATAATAATAATAATAATCAATTAATGAATTTGACTTGCACAGATTAGATCGAAAAGTTCTGCGTTTGAAAGTACAATGCAAATTGAAATCACTAATTGTAAATACAATATACTTTCTAATGGACGGCATAATACAGTATGCGCGTTATATTTAACGTTTCGAGCTTTCTACGAGTTCCTTCTTTTTATAATAGGACATTCCATATCTCTTTCTTCTTTGTCTTTGGATTATCAATCGTCTCTTATATCATTAGGAACAATATAACTTGGTGTATAATATAATGCATAGAAATATAAAGTACATGTACAGATTGGTTAACATTCTTCAAACAACAATTATGAATATTCAACCATACACGGAATGTCCATGAAGTTAATTTTTGATTCTTGACAAACATTGAAACATTAATATTTAATGTGCTACATAAAAGAGAGTAATCATTAAATTATCACATTATTAATTCATTAACAATATATTTATCTCTCTCTTTCTTCCGTGTTAAATGTACGTGTATACCATACCATTTTGTTAATCACAAATCGCTTTAGCAATAATAATGATATTTTCATTACTCTCTCGGTCATGTTATTTTACAAGTAAGCTCGCTACGTGTCGACAAAGTGCACTTTGAAAATATATGTAAAAATAATATATGTTCTATTAATTAGAACAGATGTTATCTTCCGTTTAGTACTAAAGCGTAAGTTAATTTACTATCCATTGAAGAACACTGGTGTCACCTCCACCTGTAGACACCAGTCTTGTGTCATCTTGAAGGAACGATACATTTGTCACATGACTTGAGTGACCACCGTAGCTATGATGTAGTGACTAAAAAGAAATTATAAAATGTCTCATAAGAGCATAATCACATATTTATAATTATCATATATTTATATAATCACATATTTATAATAATCACATATTTATAATAAATATTTTATATATTACTTTTGGTTGACACGCAGGATGTGAGAATAATTTGACTTTCCCAAAATCATCTCCCGTAGCAAGAAGTTTCCCATCTCCACTGCGACTGCAATTATTAATATCTGTGCCATCTGCACCTTCTGGCCAAATACCAATTGTTTCAAAAGATATTATGCAGGTATGAGTTGCCCAATTGACATCTCTAAGTGCGGAGGGTTGAGATATTTGACGACAAATACCAGGATTCCCTATAATATAATTCATAATATATAACATACGCAAATAATTCTTTTTTATGGGTAATTATTAATGAGATTATATACTAACAAAATAGAAGTTCATAATCTCCGCTATTGCTACGCAAATATACTCCATCCATCGACCAATCCAAATGAGTTATGAAACTAGAATGTCCCTGGAAAAAATAATGATGCACATATATATTTAAAAATGAATCATAATAATTTGAAAAATCATGAAAATTTTGGGGAAATTATAATTCGTTCATTTGTTAATTGGAATAAATTTTTTAGAATCAGACGAACTTTTCCTGTTTCGATTATTATGCGTTTAGACATTTTTAACGGATCGTGAAATATATTGTGAAAGCGGGAAATTACTATGCGTGCTAATGTGAAGCAATTCATCTACAAATTTGTAAATAATATTTATTATAATGTGAGTCGTGTTTTTTTTTCTTTTTTTTTTTAAATATCAACATCATATATTTTTTGTACTTTCAAAAGCAACCCAAATATAAATCTTACTCCGTGCCTTCGTATCCGCTTGGGCTAGACAGGAAGAAAAGAAATACATTAAGTAGCTATGTTCAGTTGAATGTATAATTATAAAAATTGCCTAATTTAGCGTTTATAACACGACCGTTAAATAAAGTAACATTAAGATGATTAAAAGTAAATTTACAAGCTATAAAATGATAATTATTACATGATGTCGAATGATCAATATACAATGAATGATATGCAATCAATGATTATAATAAATATGACAATATAAATGGAACATACCATACATCTCCCGACTCTACTATATTTAGTAGCATCTTCATTAACTTGATATATATAAATATAATTATCTCTTGAACCAAGTGCTAGGAGATTTCCATTTGGGGAGAATGTGACCACCTTTTAACGAACAGAAAAATATTTTGATCTAAAAATTCTTTCACAAAAATATATGTCATCATAATTTATCAATACAGAAACTAACTTGAATTGGTTCTGATCCGTCTATATGATGAGTATAAAGTTCACGCGTCTCGCTATCAATGGCCAACCATTTTCCAGATACGCAACCAACTACCATAACGGTACCCTCAGGAGAGAAACCGATGCTTTGTGCTTGTTCCTGTATAGAAATTTTAAAGTCAGGGGTATTCTAAAAGCATTACTGTAAACTCTACGAATAAACAAATTGTCTAATCAAGAAATAGTATAATATAATGTTAAAGAATATTTAACATACCCCGATATCTTTACTCCATACCACAGTATGACTAAGACTATCCCACATTTGTAACAATCTATCGTGTCCCGCTGTTGCGAATTGAGGTAATATAGGATGAGCTGCCAATCCCCAAACTTCTTCCGTATGTCCTAACATCGCCGGATTGAATCCCATTTCTATATCTCCAATGAGAATACAATTTTTGGTCGTACCAATCAATAATTGTGATCCTCTACCTTCTGATAATGTACGAATTCCTCCAAAATGATCTTCAATCTATAATTTAATATTCAAATCTTTTATAATCTGCGATAGAAAATCGTGAAAATAATGATCTTTTTATTTACTTGTGCTTCTTCTCCTGTCGGATTTAATGATCCATCAAAGTGCAATATTCTGCCATCCTTTCCACCTCCAGTAATAACATTTCCATTTTTCAAAACGCATATAGAAAATATGGATCCTTCGTGTAGGTTTCTAACCAATCTGGAGATAGTGTTGGTGCCTTGATTTAAACAAATTTTGTTTAAAAAGATTTAATATACATTTTTATACATATATATATTAAAAATAAAAAAAAAATTATATACCTCTTGCCCAAACAATAATATTGCCATTACTGTCGCCGGTAAGAACGTCTCCATTTTGATTGAAAGCGACACACGTGACGTATTTTGGTTTCTCTCTACTTTCAAATATACCCATTCTTTTATATAACATACCACCACTGTCCAAGGACCAGAAGGATACGTGCCCTTTACCGCAGGAAACAATTTGATTTCGTTCGAGGGGATGCCATTCGGCACAGACAACCGTATCGACG
This sequence comes from Polistes fuscatus, assembly GCF_010416935.1. NCBI lineage: Eukaryota > Metazoa > Arthropoda > Insecta > Hymenoptera > Vespidae > Polistes > Polistes fuscatus. The sequence continues at coordinate 11,786,721 of NW_025113107.1, read as the reverse complement.
GAACACTGCAATTCATTATTATTAATATTATTATTATTATTCAGATATTTGATAATATTTTTTTTCCCGTTCTAAAGAAATATGCATATTTATTTTTCACCGTATATTTAGAACGATGTTATTTTATAAATGAACAAAATGATATCGTACAAAATATTGTAACAGGACGTACCTTCGTTTCGGTCAATTTAGAACCTTTGTCACTTTTTTGCCAATCCCAAATTGATATATTATGATCGGACGTTTCGTCGATAGCACATAAATAATTACCACCGTCCGCTTTCGAGAATGACAAACAACAAATTGATCCGTCGAACTCGCCGTTACCAATAACGCTCAGTGTGGCTAAGCTGACCGAATTCCATATTCTGATGCGTTGCTATAAAAAGAATATATGTTTATTTATTAATGTGACACTATTTTTCAAATTATTAATGGAGTTTTATATAAATGATTACATATCTTACCAGTGCATCACGTCGATCTAGGCCACAGGTTTGCCCAGTTGCAACTACCATTTTATTTGGGTGTATCGCAATACTGGAATTTGATATAAAAATAATTAATATATATGATATATTTGATTATAAAAATGATTTAATCTAAGTTATATATACACACAATACGTGTACAATATAAGGTGGAAATTTTCTAAGCAAACTGCAAAGAATATTTTGATTCGTTTTTACTTGTAAAATATGGTCCGGTAATTTGACCGAGACACCCTGTATAAGAGATACATATCTTTCACAAAAGTTTATATACCTATATTATATATACATGACGCAGATCGATATAAAACAAAATTTAATTAATTTAGATTGTAGTTAATTCGGTCTATATTATGTCAATGCAAACGAATTCTAACTCACCATTTAACATCATCCGTGTGGCCCAAATAATGTCTTTGACTATGTTCTTCCATATTATAAAGGACCACCACCGCAGCAACGAAATAAACGATCTCGCCAGTTGGTAGAAGATGTAAATTGCTACGGCAGTCTCTCCCTCGATATCCGTAGACCCAATCTAATTTGAGTTTACTTTGAGGTGGTGTTGTTACTTTGTGAAGATCGTAGTGATCTATCATAGGTGTTGGAACGTATAGAACGACTGGTCGTCCTCGTAGGTACATACGAACGGTACCTTCCTCCTCGTTGTACTGCATGTCTCTGGTACTGTCAAATATAACATTTATATTGTTCATTTTCTGTAGTTAATCAGAGCGAAAAATAATCGAATTAAATTAATGGCCGATCATCGATAGATCGTTCATGCTAACTTTCACGAAATCTCGAAATAATTTTCACTTTCATCTCGATTACACATATATATGTTATTATACTTCTTATTCGATTCTTTCGATACCAATAATTAAAGTAATTAGTTCAATCACTTTCCAAAATTCTCGCGTGCGACTAGAATTCGAGGGATTGTAAATTGCTTTCCAAGAGAGTCAGCAGACCGCACGAATCGAACGTTTTCCTTCTGAGGCTCGATTCACGTGGGTGTGTCTGACACACGTGTTATCTATCTCAACATGTATAAAAGGTATCAGGTCGTAATTACATCGTGTATGAGTTACGTCACCCTACCGGTTCAGAACGGAATACAAAAGGCGTTCTCTTTTTTTTCGACTCGATCGAAAATTCCTTCAAAACTTTTGGATATTTCTTTTTTGTTTTTCGTTAATTTACAAAATCATTTTCTCTTCAATTTTTCTTAACGAAAATTTTCATAAAATAAATTTTCAAATGATTCATTAGAAAATCCAATTAAACTACATCATCAAATAAATTGTAATGTTAATATTGAGAAATTTATACAAGGATAAAAAATGTTAAGAAAATTTTGCAAGGAGAAATCGATTGAGGCGGGGAAGGGCGAGGGGAAGGGGATCCAATTTTGGTTACTTTCTCTTATTATATCTATAGATTGAACCGTTCGTATAAGTGATTTTCACGAATTTATATTTCCAGGTAAAAGATTATTATTTTGTAATATTGTTCGATTAAAATTTATTGCAGGAAGGATGAATACTCATTGTATACTCATTGTAATACAATTCTTCTATTGGTCATAATTGGCGCAATGAGAGTTCGCGTAGATTATTACCTGTTATACTGAATCGGATGATCAAACGAGATGCTTGGCCTCGGTTGGTAAAACAGGAACAAGAGAGAAAGAGACAGCAAGGATATACGTTGTCTGGCTCTTTCTCAAACGTGTCCTTCGAGTCTTTCTTTTCGATTTCGCAAATGTACGAGAGACACGTTACTTTTTATTATTATCGTTATTGTTATTATTATTATTATTATTACGTATGTTCGTTGGAACGAAAGGATTGTTCGGTAAGAAACGTTCGACTGTGCGGCTCGCGCATTACTGTGCAACCGAGAAACACTCCTGATTTTTCATAATGACGCAGCTTCTCCCCTCTCTTTAAACTGGCTTTCAGTGGCGTCTCTCTATTTCTCCTTCCCCCTTTTATGTTTTTTGTAACGATCGTACGAACCATTGGCATGCATGAACAAAATTCTCACAGACAAGACTTTCATCTTATTGATTTTCGTAGAATTAAAAGTTTTCATTTCAATTAGATTTTGATAGATCGCAATATTAATTACAGTTAATCTCATGCGAATTATTTTGTTATCAATTTGACGAACACACACGACTCTCGTGCAAGTTAATTAATGAAAATATTAGCCGACCTGGGTATATTCGTTCAGGTGAAAAGGCAGACACGATTATTTTTTAGAAACTTCATTTAAACTTTTTTTCACCGCTTTGTTTTCATTCCATTTTCGAGTTACTATCTTTTTTTTACTTTTTTACAGCACGCTTTCTATGCGACTCTGATGTTGAGTGTATGTATGTATATACGTACGTATGTTCTCACTTGATTATGTTAGCGTTGATAATCACATTAGATTGAAGGTTTTCCCGATTAACCTGACCTTTCATTGCATATATCCGTATCACCGATGTTCAATCAACGAGAAAAAAATACAATACCTCTTCCTGTATTTTTTGTTCTGCTTTTTTTTTTATTTTGTGTTCTCTTTTTTGAATAGAGAAAATGACCTACTATGAGATTATAAAATCACGACCCTCTCTCTTTTATCTCTGTCTCTCTCTTTCTCCCTTACATTCACACAATCGGTTACTTCCCATGAAGGCTATCAACGATCACGCTTGTAGACACAACGAAAACGTCGTTGTGTAAGAGCAGGAATCATTCTACTCACTTTCTTCGGTAACGCAATAGTGCACTTCGCACCGCCGTGTTAAATGAGACCGACTATCACGTGGTGTATGGCTTCGTCATGTTTGCCACTGTAAAACGATGCTTCGCGAAATCTTCGACAAAAAGATCCCAATTATTTTTCATATTTATTATTATTATTTTCTTTCTCTTTATTTGTTCTAATTCAAACGAAAGAAAAAATACAAAGGCAAAAACAGAAATGGTTATTAAAAAAAAAAAACAAAAATAAAAAATACCACTGGAAACCATATCATTGTTTTCTCTCGTCTCGGTAGAACGAGAACAATCCTCTAACGTGTTGTGGCATTTAAAATTTAAAATAGACATTTTCCTTGCAACTGGCCAACTAGCACAACCCAACCAATCAACGGAGCTACATACATCACCAACCCTCACACACACCCCTTTTCGTTATAAATTATGCATGCACGCCTTTCAACTTTCATTTCTCTTTACAAAGGCGCGAACAAGCATTTCCTCATCTTCCTGAAGAAGATCCTGGTCGCGTTTTCGTGGTAGAACAATTTCTTTGCATGCGAGGTCGAAGGTCAGCTTACCAAAGTTACGTTCACTTCACGTGTGTTTGAGGGAATAGAGTAAGGTTGGATAATGAACGTTTATCGTGGCTGCCTTTTGACCTCAAAAACTTTCAGGATTCTCGTAGAAATACTCACGAGAGATAGCTGGAATAGCTGGGATTCCCTTCTAAATAGTTGGCCGTTGTCCGTAAAACACGCACGTATTATTTCCAACTCGTGCGATTGATAGCACGTGCGATAACGAGATAATAAATACGACAATAATAATAGAAACGAGGATTGCGTGATAGTGTTAAATGGAAACAACTAGGCAAACTTATTTTTTATTTACCCGTGTTTGACGTTGTTCAGCACCGCGGGCTTGAAGAGGTTGAACAGGGACTTGGTGGATGCCGACAATCTATAATAAACGAAAATGCAAAAACGAAAACCATGCCGTGCAGAACAAAGGAGAATATTAATAAACAAAAAAAAAAAGAACAAAGATATAGTATAAAACACAACGAGAAAAATAAACGATCCTCGAAGCACGTCGAGAGAAGACTGTTTATTTATTATAATATTATTCCTCTCGATATCGTGTCGGTATAAATATTGTTAATTATTATCAAAGATAAAAAAGAAATGATCGACGAGCTTTGAGTATCACGTGAAAGTAAAATAATAATTAAAAGAAAAGCAACGATTTTTTTTTTCTTGCAGTGTGTTGTAAAACAATAGTTAGATATGTAAACACGAATATAATAGAAAACCAAACGAAAAGGAAATGAAGAAAAAAGAAACATTAATAAAGTGCGAAAATGACATATGTTACGTATGCATTATGTGCATAATGGAAGTCATCGACCTACCTAGCACCAACGAGTTGAGAATTGCTTCCTTGATTTTGGGGAGAATGCGTAAAGTCTCCAGTTGATGACCACCTTTTTGCTCTTCGCAAGCTACTCTGTGGTGGACCATTTGACCTTGTCGTGGGTGACCTAGCGATCGAAGAGTCGAGAATTCGAATTTAATGAAATAATCAAATCAAATAATTTGTTAACATTAGGCCATTGTGCCTCAGTCCTGTTTTCCCTTTTTGTTTTTTATTATTTGAATCGTTTAAATCCTTACACTCTCGTTTGGTTTATACGCCAGTATTCAGGATACTTTCGTTATGGCCGAGCAAACGTAGTACATAGGTAAATAGTACATACTCTATTAGCATTCCAAGCGAAGTTTCAAAGATGGAAGCTGATAAACGTGAAAGGCTCTCTTGCTAATTTATAGGTAGAGGGGGAGGGGGGAATGGCTTACCTGGCTATTGGTAATGGCGTGGCTCGTGGACTTGGTGATGGCACCGGTGAAACGCTACTACTGCTAGGGCTATCCGAATGTAAAGAACCCGTTGATTGATAATGGACCGATCTTCTGAAAATATTATTATTCGTATCAAAATTTGTCCAATTACTTTCAATTATTATTGTCAATGTAATGATATATTCGTGATAGAAATAAATGATTATTTAATTAGATTTTATTTAAAATTTCAAGAAATGCAAATCATTTTGTAATATCATTCAATTCAATTTATTCAAACGTTATTGACGTTAATCGATATTTAATTAATTATTAATATAGTATCATTATACCTCTGTGGAAGTTGCGAAGAATGCGAATAACTGACCGGTCTTCTAGGACTTGAGTTCGCATCCTGAACATCCTGAGACGATCCAGATGATGATGAGTTTCTAACATTGGTACCACCACTTTGACGTAAACGCAAATCTTTTTGAGGCACCGAATTTTGATTATCTGAAACGAATGTACGACATGTCCAGAGTACACGAAAGATTTGTAAAATATCAAAGGTGTGTTGTTTAGTTTATTATCGAGACAGGAAAAAAACCAAAAGGAAAAAAACCAAAAGGAAAAAAACCAAAAGGAAAATAATATTCTTACTTCTAAGAGAAACATGGCCGTTTCTTAATGGCGAGGATACCATTCTCTCGTTTCTCCTCTCATTTCTTTCATCCTCTCTCTTGTCTCGTCCTTCGAGCTGAGAAATTCGCCTTAACGCGTCCGCCAAAGTAGCACGAAGACAAACTATCTCGTCTCTTTGCGCCAAGGATTGCCTTTCGAGGTCTGCGACTCGACCCAACAAGGATCCAGTCTCGCATTCCAACATTTCGTCTGGAAAAAACGAAAATAATGTATACGTTAGAAATGATAGAACACGATAAAACACGAGAATAAATCAATAATTATTTGTTATGATATATGATATTTCTTATTGGTTAAATATATCATTTAGTTTTCAAGTATTAAATAAATTTACAAATTTGGTCTTATTACGGTTGAATAAGTGTTTGAATACGTTAGGTTGCTTATATTTTCTCTAGCATAATATTAATAATAATTATTTCCCAATCACTGTTCTTCAAATCTTTGACAGATTTTGATATATCTTTATACATCTTCATACCAGAGAAACGAATAATTTCCGTTATAAATTATATAATTATAAATATTGTTTTATTTATTATTTAACACCGGTATCAAATTGACTATGATATATCTGTATTCAATTTAAACAAAAATATAATATCTGAATAGATAGGAAATACACGAACTGTTATGTCGGTAGGTGGTAATGTTAATATCACGATAAATGATATCTAACCAATCCTAACGTATTTGAATTTATACAGCTGTGATAGAAGGAAAATCAGAAATATAAATACGTAAGCACTCGACAATATTACCGAAAGGAAAAGAAAAAAGGACAAAATATCATTAAATAACGAATAATTATTGACTTACCTTCTTAATTTCTAATTATCCACTTTTGAAATAAATTCAAATGCCGAATATGTATAAAAGAAAATATTTTGATGAGTGTGTTCTCGTACTATGTACTCACGCCATGCTTGCTCCGCCTCGTCGATTGTATCCATCGTGTCCGGCGTGGACATTGCGATTAACCCTCGCGATGACCCCGGCGTATTAATACGTTATTCAATTGAATAGATTAACGAACGCAAACAGAGCCAATGTACTCTCCGGCGCCATACTCTTATTCTTTGATTATTTCCAAACGACAAAAAATATCTTTCTTTTACTACCTTCCAATGTGAATGATATTTTTCTAATGAAATTTATTTATATCTTTTATATCGAATTATTTTCCATTGATTTATTTATTTATTTATTTATTTATCTTTAATAAAGATTCTTTTTTTAATATACGACGATTTTCATCGTTTCCGTTTCTCGTACACTTTCGACGTAATCGTAATCATGCGTGTTATTATTGTTGTCCTTGTCATAACGATACTCTCGAACGAAACGAAACTTTTCAATAGCATCGTATTTGTTAAGCTAACGAACGAGAAGAATTATAAGCCTTCGATATTATTCCGCGAATCGATGGAAAAGATCGATATCATCCGATCACTTTTTTCAGATGGGCGTAAAAGGGATCGAAGAAAAATAAATAATAAAAAGACACGGGATTGGAAAACATTTTATCGGTCGAGTAGTCGTGACTAGTCGGTTTCGTCGCCGATAAATACGAGCCAATTAGCGTCGTGCAATTAGCGCTAGAAAGCTTCTAGTCGTTGCAAGTTATGTACACAGAAACGCACATACTTACTCACTCACTCGCTCACCCACTCATCTACACAAACACACACACACACTTGATTCTCTTCTTGAACAGCACGAGGTAAAAGATAAGAATCTACGTTTCTTTTTAAATTAATCCTCTCTCTCTCTCTCTCTCACTATTTCTATCTTATTTCTTTTAAAAACACGAAAGATCGTTCGAAATATCGTTAAAAGAAAAAGATTATTTAAATATTAAAAAACGAGGAATGTTAAAAAATCAGCGTGGAAAACGTCCGCGACTGGTAACTTAGGCGAACGTTATAATAATATTCGTGTTTCCGCGTGTCGTACCTCTCCGAGAGGCGTAGTTAGACGAATTGCGTTATGTAAGATAACATATCTATGTCTCTTTCTCTATTTCCTCTCACTTACTCTTTCCCTAGACTTCTTGTTCAATTCACTCACTCACTCACTCGTTTGTTCGTTCGTTCGTTCATTTGCTCTCTTTCTTGTCTCTAATGCTACACACAACTACACAACAACTCTCTCTTTTTCTCTCGTTCTTTCTCAGTCACTCTCTCTCTTTCTCTCTCTTTTCCATCTTTCTTTCTCATCCACTGGTTCGTTTGCTGTTTCTCTTTTGAAGTTACGGAAAAGCATATGGAGCTTCCCCTTCCCGTTTTTACGCGCCGGTGCTTTCCCTTACCGCGTGGAAACGACGATATATATATATATATATATAAAACCGACGAGACGGATGGATGATCGACCGACGTTCGTTCACTCTCTCTATCTCTCTCTATTTCTTTATTTTTTTTTGTCTCCTTCTAACCCTTGTAACTTCCCTTCTTTGTCTTTCATCCCCTAACGTAACGCGTCTTTTCGAGAAAAAAAGAAAAAAGGAAGTGAGATCAGAGGGAACGAACGAGCTTGTCCCTTTCGTATTTTGTGTTTTTATCGAGGGTGAATCTTACGTTCTTGTTTCTTTCGTTTTTAGTCTCACGATTTATCGAATCCGTCCTTTCGTCAAATTTCAATCCTTTTTTTTCGTTTTCTTCTTCGTTATAACCTTTTTCCCCCTTTTTATTTATTTATTGTTTTCCTCGTTAGATTTATTCGATCAGTGATCACAAAATTAACGATTAAAACATAAACTGTGTATTGGAATATTGATTCTTAAGATTCACACGGTTAGATCGAATTGTCACTTTTGTTGGATTTTTATTTTCTTTCTCAGTTTTGTTGTTTTTATTTATTAGATCTTTCTCTCTCTCCCTTTTTCTTTCATCGACGATTAAGATATAATCGAAATATGATATTATATTTATTTCATTTTGGACACATATGTTCGTTGTACTATTGAGCAGATATATTTCACAGAAATATATTTATTTAATGAGAAACTTTTCTATTATTTTTTAATCCTTTGCATTAGCTTTGATTTTTTAATTAAACTTTTCATTACAAAATAAAATCAAATTTAAACGTTGAACGCGTTTTGACGTATTGGATGGAGAAAAGAAAAAGAAAAAAGGTATTTGCCACGAGTTTGGTAAATGTAAACAACGATCTACACGTTTACTAACGTTTTGGACATTCGTCTTTCTATTTGCCTTTTTCTTTGAAATCGATTGAAAGTTCTTTGAACGCGAGACACCTTCAATGCTTGTATACGACTCGAAAAGAATAAAAAAAAACAAATAAGAAAAAGAAACGATAAAATATCAGACAAATAAATAAATGAATAAATAAATAACTAAATAAATTGATCAATAAATAAATAAATAAATAAATAAAAATAATATTATATTTAACACGATCGCGTAATTTTATTTTCTATCGGCACCGACACTTTCGTATAACCAAACAAAAAATATATATATAGAGATATATATTCAATTTATTAATAATATTTTCTTGTTATCTCCCCCCCCTCATTCTTCCACTTCATTTATCGTTAAATATAAAATAATTAGTTCTTTTTTTTTTCACGAAAGTAAGACGTTCGAAAACTAGACTGTAATTCCGCACACGCGACACGTGTGTTTTCCCTGCGGTCGCCCCGACGTTACTGTCTGAGCTGACTCCAGCTGCTTTAGACGCGATCAATACGTTCTAGATAGTCGAGATGAACCAGATAAAACGCAAAGCGCGTTAACTGTAGGATACCGAGATCACTTATATACATATACACGTAATATATATGTACACATTTACTTGATTACACGTATGTGAATATACACTTACGCACTTACCAAACTAATCGAATTAATACTTGACTATTTCGGATAATTTTCTGGATAAGATAGTTTATGCTACAATCCCCCACCCCCACCCCCCACCCTTTCCTTCCTACTCTCCTTTTATTTTTCTTCCCTACTCTTTTCTATTCTACTTTCCTTTCCTATACTCCCTATCGTCTTCTTCTCTTTTATTCACGATATTTCAACTTCGATTTTCTCCCTTTGACGATCGTCCTGAATAAAGGATAGGTCGTATCCTGTATTATAATGGCACACCCTCTTTCGATATTACCAATCATAATACGTAAGCTCCGGATGTCGTTTCGATTTCGTTTTGCAATAATAATATGATCGTTTTTCTATTACATTTATCTTTATTCTTTTATCGTGTCGTTTTATTTAATCAATTTTTTTTACCTCGTTTCATTTATTTCACTCCTTTTTTTTACCATTTCTATTTATATGTTTAATTAGATTACTTGTTTTATTTGATATTTTGTATATTTCAATGGTATCTCCCATATGTTTTGTTCGACGTGATTATTATTCCTTTTTCCCCTCAAGAGTTTTAGTTTTTTTTTATTATTATTATTTAATTTTAATTCGTCATCTCGAGTACGTTTTATTATACTACTGGTTCGCGTTTATCCAGGAATTTATGGGAGTCGGATGGATGCAAGGATAATATTTGCGACGCCAGGATTCTTCGTCGGTCACCATGGTTATCTACGAGCTGTCATGGTACACGTTTCATGTTATATGCGTTCTTATATTATATAAGAACTTATCATTTTCTTTTTCCTTTTTTTTCTCTCATGCTTCGAAGAATTTAATATTCGTACATTATAATTTAACGTGTTAAATATCATCAATTTTATTATATAGATTTTTAATATTTTTGAAACTTTATTTGAATTAATTTTTTAGATTTCTCTTTCGCAAAAAAGATTCAAAATATAAATTTATTCTTTAATAAAAAGAAAATTTAAAAAAAAAAAATGTTAGGAACAAATTTCATTGTATGAATATATATATAAATGTTTTTTAAGAATATTATTAGCGATCAACGCGTTAATATTGTTTATTAAATTATACATACGATAATTGTTATATCATTCTCTCTTTATATTTAGAGTGGAATATCACCATAGGGAGGGTCACGGGTGATTAGTTTTAAATTTTAAGAACTTTATTTCAAAAAGTTGCTGAAATTTATCTCTCTTTTGTGACACTTTGCAAAACTCTAACTGTGTTCTTTATAATAATCAAAATATACATTATTTATACAAAAAAGATACGAATAAAAAATATCATTAGATAAATATATATAGCAATATTTTTAAAAATGTTTAGCAATCAACGTGCTAATAATTCGTTTATTAAATTATAGATGTTATCTTTTCTTTCTTTTTTTTTTTTTTTTATTTAGTTAGTATGTATAGATAAAAAATAAGATGAAGAAGAAGAAGAAGAGGGAAAAGAATTAGTTCGACGAGGACGAAGACGTACGCGAAGATATTTATAGGCTGAAAATTCGCACATATGTATTCTCATCGTAGGCGTGACTCGTTTCTGCGTAGGTGGCGCATAATTAGATACGTAACGTTAATAATAGCGTTGGATACGATTGAAAGGAGGTTTCATCAAATGTGCCTGGCCTTTTTCCGGATTCTTCTTTATTTTTTTTTCCCCCTCGTACATTTCGAACAACCAAAAATTCTTCGAACTTTGACCACCAATCGACGAAACATTTTTTTTTAATCGAATTAATTGATATATTTTCAATGTTATTTACAATGCATTTGTATAAAACACATAACAGGGATATAAATTGAAATTCTACTCAAGACAATTGGATGCTATAGTTAGATCAAATTTGATCGATTGGACGAGCAGAAAATTAATGAAAGAACAGGATGAGTCCAGGCACACCTTCGGGTAACGTCATCGTGACACCTTGAATGGCTTATATAACGAATGCCACTGTGTGTTACACCAGAGAGTAGTGTCCATCGTGTGTATCTATGTTTGTATAGGTAAATTTATGTAGACGCGTATGTATGTACGTGTGCAAGCATACGAGAGTGGATATTTTCGTGCGAGCACCTTCGTCTCTCTCGTCCATTGGAATTTTTGTTTTAACAGCACACGATAACCTTGAACGTTAATTTCGTTTTCAACGACTTCTGCCAGAAACTCAGACTTTATTCTCGATTTTTAAATAGTTCAGCACGAAATAAAATAAAATCGAATATAATCAAATGAAAATACTTTCTCGCTTTACGATTATAATAAAAAAGTAAAATTATTAACATTTGAATTAGCAAATAATTGATATGTTTTTTTCATAATTATTGAAATGATGTTAACAATGTGGGTTAATCTATTTTATTTCTCTCAAATTTATATCGAATTGATTAATGAGATCAAAATAGTTTGGATAATTTAATGTTTTGAAATAAAATAAAGGTGAAGAAGAAAGAAAGAAATCAAAAAATATGATTACCCATTTCTTGCTTCGCTCCGTGTGTTTGATGCCCGTTTACGCGCATCGTTGACTTCGAAGTTTCCTTTTCATACTTCTGCAAATCTTCGTTGGACGATTACTCGCGTTTCTGTAAAATAAATAAATAGAACAAAAAATAATAATTAATGAGATGAAAGGTAAGATAGTTTTTTAATGTTCGTCTTTCGTACCGGTTTCATTTATCACTTTTTGTAGATATCTACGTAGAAAAGTAATAAATAAACTTTTTAATATAAAAATGGAAAGAAAACGAATAATAATAATAATAATAATAATAATAATAATAATACTTTCTCAAATAACAAACAAAAGATACGATAACGTCGATAAAATAAAACCTTTCTACGAAACTTTTTCTCGTATTTGCAAGTTCAAGAGTTTACGGATATTTTCTTAGTTTAACTTTAATAAAATATCAGTTATTATTACAATGATCTAGGAGAAAGAAATAGAGGAGTAGAGAAATCGAGCTTATTCGACGACCAGTACCGTTTGTCAACGGACCGTGTATAATACAAAAATACATGGAATGTGGAAAACGGGTTGTTGAACGTGCAGCGAACTTGCGCTTCGACCGATGCATGGACCCGCATATCTCGCGATTTAGAAAGGTGCACATGCACGACCGTGTGCACGTGTGTTTCTAGAGATAGTTGACTGATAATTTTTATTACTTGCTTGGGCGCCGAATTATTCATATATTTTCATTCTTTTCCTCTTTTTATTTTACAACAAAAAAGAAAAAAAGGAGGGAATATTAATTTTGCAATTAAATTCATATAATTTCATTTAATGTTTTAATGGAAGTATTTATAATTATTTTTTCTTTTATTTTATTCATATTTTTAAACATTTGTGATCGATATTTTGTAAAATAAACTACGTTACATTTATATAGTAGGGGCAAGGTTGCGTCACGAGTTATAAATACTGGCAATTTATTTAAAATAACCTAATAATTTATATATATAAAATATTCGTTGTCAGTAATGATATAGACTTATTATCGATTTGTATAATAAATCATGTTTAATGTAAAATATTTATTACGTACAAAACAATCAAATGTTATTTTACAATTTATAATATACAATTTAGATATTACTTATCCCTAAATACCATTTCATTTGAAAACTTCTATTTTTTTTACTATACCATGCAAATAATGAGAGAATTCTTTTTTACGGATGGAAAAGGAAATAATAAAAGCGATTGAATTTCGTGCAGCTAAAAGCTGTAATGGATTTGAAGGGGGAACGAAAGTACACCGTCAAAGCTGCTAACCCTTTGAGCGTTTCGAATTTTGCGTCGTGAGCTTCGAGCCTTCGACCCTTTTCATGCTTTGAAGGCATTTACGCTTTTGACCCTTTTTATTTATTTTTTTTTGCTTCCTCTACGTAGTCGTTCCTTCGTTCATTCTCTTGGAAATTTGTTCTCGGCCTACGCAAAGCGTAAAATACGCAATACACGTGTGTATGTGTTTTATGTGTATATGTGTTTATATGCGTGTGAATGATACGGGAAAGATAATTCATTTTGTGTTACTTTGTCGGTAAAATCGTAGAAAGGTTGATCTCATTTCTTCAATTTTTCTTTTTAAAATGAAGAGATTTTATCATTTATATAAGTATATTAAATATAAAACTAATACGACTATCTTTATTCTACCATGAAATTTTGAATAATTAAATACATTAAAGTATAATTTATTGGTATGCATTTATAATTTTATTGTTGTTGGTTCAAAAAAGAAAGTAGTACGTTATTATTCTCTATGCTATACTGAAAGCTTGATCTAAATTATATGCATAAAGAATTAATCTACATTCATATTTATTGTAGTTAAATTACTGCTATAATATTAATTACTTTTTTCCCCCATCTTTCTTTAGTAAAATTATATATGCATTCAATATTATTATACTTTATTCACATTATCTATAATACTATATATATATATATATATAATTTAGAAAAATTTGAAATATAATGAATAAATCAAATGAGAATGATAAAATTCTAATATACAATGCATACGTATAAAAGTTATCAGACAATTCTCTTAGAAGTAAACTTACAGAAAAACCGTGTCACGTACAGATCAGAATTGCAAATCAATAGATTCGAGATTACGATCAGCTGCTAACGTTTAATTACCTCTATTAAAAAATAAAAAAAATAAAATAAACAAATCACGAGTAAATAAGTAAATACTTTTTCTTTCAATGGAAAATATCTGAAAAGGTTTTGTGATTTAAATCGAAACATGATCGTCGGTCTTGTAAGGCAACTCTTAAAGAAAAAATCATCGTAAAAGAAGTGTCAGGTTCGGCTATTTCTTACGAAGCTGAGAGATCGTTGAAAGTCCGAGAAGAGAAGCGAAACACAAAACCAGTAAGCATTGACCCGGCCAGAATGCTACCTTATTGGTGCATAAGACCAGACCCCACGGAGCTTATTTTACAAGATATCGTGTGCGTACTTTTCTCTATATATATCCTTGTGTGTGTAAATACAAACGTGTAATGTATGTGTTCTTTATTCTCCGTTTTAAAATTACACGTACGATCCTTATATGTACTTCAGACGACGATGGAAAATTGGTTCACCGTTCTCCGATCCATAAACAGATACGAATCCGATCATAATATAGTTCACTTAATATATCTTATAGATAATAGAACATCAATGTAGATTGAAAAGTAAAGATTAGACAAATTCGTCCGAAATTAGTCATCGTAATATTAATAATTCTGACTCGAGGAATGAAACAAAAATAAAAGAAGTTAATTATTTTGTCTTATGTTCATTCATTCAGTCAGTCAGTTAAAATATGGGTCTGCGAAAAGTGAACGAAACGAGGGTTAATTAACAGCAAAGCGATTTAACTTATGTTTAATTGAAAGATATATGATGCTAGTGAACAAAATAACTTTGCAAGTATACTTTAATATTTATGCACGTATTGTATTATACATATTTTGTTGATGTTTCATATAAGGAAAATGGTGTCAACGTTATCGTACTTTCGTGACTTTCGACTTCTGCATGGTCGAACCTTTTAATAGAGCTCTCGGTTAATTCAAACGAGAGGAGACTTCATGGTGTATTAATGAAACGATCCCGTAACTGAAAGTAGAGCGTCCTTTCATTTGAAACAGTGGGAAAGCACATGTTCGGAATACCGTTAAATACACCTAAACACACAACACCTAAACTTCCGCTCGTTCTTATGATCAACGAAGCTATTTTATTTTCCATTTTTTTATTTCTAATTTTATTATCAGCCCCAATCGAGTTCATTTCCCGTAACGTCAAACACGAACATTGTTATTTTATTCGATTATTATTCTAATTGAGAGATCGTTTAATATCACACACAGATGTTTAGTTATTTTTTTTTCTTTGTAGAAAAATATAACGTTTTAGTTTGTAAATTATAAATAATATATATTCATTTGAATAAATAATTATTATATATATAATATATAAAGTTGAAAGAGAATAGAAACCGTTAGGCAAGATATTAATACGTTCGACATAGCATCAGTATTATAGGAAGGGAAATGCGTGATTAGAAACTAGAAATGATGACCGCTAAGTACAGTGATTTTATTTAACGTCACTGTCTATGCTTCCACGAGCATGTTAATAACGTGAACGATATAACGTGCGAAAAGCGGCAAATAACTGTCTGCATCTATCTTCTGTAGGTCTAAAAAAAGAAAAAAAAACATGAGAGTTTAAACACAGTTCTAAACGATCCTTTCAACAATCGTTTCTAAGCATTAAGAGTATCGTTTCTCGAAAGAAAGCCACCGTAAGAGTGTTCATCGTTATTCTAGATTATAATTGATCTACCATTTGCTAGTATATCATGTATTACATCGTAAATTAATTTAACATAACGATATGAGGACGATTGGTAACAAGAACAAATTTTTACAGTCATTAGTTTAATAATCATTCGAATAATTTTACAAATTATTAAAGTAAAAAGAAAATAATTCTAAAGAGTCAAATTTTATCTTCAGGACGACAGTTAATATCAAACTCGGTGTGTAATAAAAATACTTTTACCGGATGTAATAAAAATTTTAACATCTTTCTTTTTAAAAATCTAATAAAAATATTAATATACGATTGTGTGTATGTGAAGAAATATCGAGTTAAAATAAATAGAATAAATTTTTAAAATAGACATAAACAAAAAAATACTAATTGTAAAATAATTATTTCACTTATGACGATTAGTGAACCCAACGTGTTTTTTGATAATATAACTTTTAACGATCGATTATTAATACACCAGATAGGGGATATAAAAATTGATCAGAGTTTTACGAATCTAATACACATGATTGAAATATGTTGAGTTCAAATGAATGGAATAAATAATCTTCTAAAAGACAGTTGGAATTCCAAAGGATTCGAAGTATCGATACCCACTCGTGGACACCCACTTAGGCTGCTATTCCTAACGTGGATAGTGGACATCGAGGTCAGTCAACTGCAACGCGATGTAAGCTATGCGTTAGTAGCGTGCACACACAGTGGAATTAACACGTAAGCCTCTTATATATACGCGATTGCATCCGTGACTCTCACCGTTTCGTGTTCATTACAATGATTCTCGTTCGCTGCCTTGGAAGGTCAAGGAAGTTACTGAAATATTTTTCTTGTTTTGTTTGACTTTCTTTTTACAAAAGTATTTCGTATCGTTTCGTTTCGTTTTGCAAATATGTAATAAATCAGGACGTGTTCTTTTTCGTACGTTTAGTATTACGGGTAACGAATGCCAACCGGTTTAGACCTTGACACTTATCGCAAATAGATAAGAAAACGTTGTCAGAGAGTTCATTTCATTACGATACGTGTATTCGTCTGTCTGTTTGTGTATATATATGCATATGTATATGTGGGTTTATATTTGAAATACGTATCGCAATATGTGAGATAACAATGCTTTGCCTGAGCACTTATATTTTTTTTCTTTCTTTTTCAATATTGTGTAATAGTTTTTTTTAAACAGAACAAAATATTTGTAATTTTGTTCCTCCCTTCTCTCTATTTTTCTTTTAACGAGTTGTCAATTTAAATACGTACGAAAAATATTTCCCAAATATTCATGAAAAATGATTATTAAAGATTATCGTCTAATGATAATATTATTTGTAAATTGTAATTAATTTCATTAGGTTTTATAGACGTATTTAGGTATACTATATTGATACTGAAAATTCGTTTAACGCGTTTCTTATAATCGCATGAAATAAATATAGTAAATGTCGTTAACTACAAGTGGGTCATGGCCAGTTATTTGGACGACGTTCACTTCGTGAACATGAACTTCTCAGCGAAATATATTCTTCTTTACGATTATTATGTGTTTCCAATTGGAAAGGGAACAATTCAAACGTTTTTCGGAATGTTTTTATTGCAATACGAATAGAAATAATAATTTCTAGGACGAGGTATATTTATTGAAGATTTTGCGTGTTGTATTTTAATTGAAAATCGAGCCGTTACGAACGACGAAACGTTGCTACTTAAAATACTTATTTTATACCGCGAGAATTTCTCACGATATTCAGCATCGTAATTTCTCTCTCTCTCTCTCTCTCTCACTATTGTTTTACCTTCGAGTCAGCAAATTCCGTTCGAAAAAAAGGAATGAAAAAAAAAATATATGTATTCTCGTAACGTTTCATTCGAAATAATTAAAGTACAGTAAAGTACAGTGAATCTCAGAAATATTTGAATATTCTTGAAAATTTTTACATTACAAAAAAGAAACTCTAAATTTGTTAAAAGATTGAAAGAAATTAGTGTAGATTATATATATATATATATAAAATATAATGAAATAGTAAAAGTTTCTTTCATTCCAAAATAAACATTTTATTTCTAATAATTATTATTAAATATATATATATATCGTAGAAATTGATAAGTCCTCAAAATAGTAGTGAAATGTTTTACGATAGTAATGGCAATATAATCACGATTTTATAGATCATTTAACAAGTGTAACACCACGTTCTAGAATTGGCCAATTTCACAGATACGCATGAAAAGCAAACGTCAAAAGTTTCGAGCGAATTTCTTTTGCCGATTATACTTTTATTATTTTTTAAATGTTGTTTTTCGTTGAGTCTCAATACTTTTCAACTTATACATCCGTACAAAATAACATAATAATATAAAGAATCCAAACATTTCTATAGAATTCAAAAAGAACGTATAAGAAAGTTCAATAAGTTTTTGTTGATATACTTTCGAAAAATAAATGAGTCAAGATCGATTTTCTTCAAAAGAAACAGGATGATCGACCACTTCCTTTCCGCGTCTGGTATTCATCTGCCAGAACGGGATGGCTTTTCACTGGTAAGAACGACTTTCTCCGTGTCGAAGGAAGTATTGAAGCACGTAAAAGCACTCTTATATACTCGTAATGGATATAAGATAAATAGTATAAATTTATATATGACTAATATATATATATATATATATATGTAAATACATTTAACTATTATACGAGTATGCTATTTAATGAACAACTATAATAACAACACCATTACACAAACATCACGTATCACAATTATATTTATATAATAAATATACATGTAACGCTTGTATTAGTGTTTATATGCAAGTAATATTAGTTAATAAATTGTGTTATGCACGAATGCAATCGAGAGTGATTGGTTCCGCCATTGTTGCGGTTGAAATGAAAAATCACTTCGACCTTGGCGGACGTTGGACAGATTGGAACCAAGTATAATATTAAGTAGTAGCAACAACGACGTGCCAATTCTAATCGTATGATTTAACGAAACAACAATGAGTTCTCAAAATAGATATGAATCATGGATCGTAATAAACGTTTTGTAGAAACTTTTGTAACTTCATCGTGATTATTCTTACGTATCTCAGAAATTATTTACGATAAAAAGCTAATCTATGTATCTGTGTATTAATGTTAAAAACATAAGCTTACGTACGTCACGTGCCGATAGGTGTATATTATTATACATATGAATAATTGATCGGTTACTTTGAAACGGTATTATAATCTTTACTTTACTAACAATGAAAAGATACTTTCTATTGATATACATTTTAATCGTTTATAATTATTTCAAAGATAAATAAATAATTTGTACTTTAAGGCAAGTTATTTCAAATAAACTAAAGGAAAATGATAATGTTTGAAAGTATTTTTGATTAAGATTATATATCACATATTTCCTACGTATGTGTTTGTGTCATTTGAGAGTAAGAAAAACAAAGGTTCAATTTCAATAAAACACTTCTACCATCTTATTCGTCGTCTTCAGCATAATCATGATCATGATCATCATCATCGGATTTATCTTTCTAATGATTCGAGTACACCGATCACGATATTCTTCTGCATGTATGCATATTTCACGTTGACGTCACTAAAGCTCACCTCGTCCACTTTTTCTTCCTCCTTTTCTTTTTCTTCTTCTTCTTTTTCTTCTTGCAAAGGTATTCGGCCATTCCAATCGCATAGCTTCGGAATTTAAAGCCAGCGAACGATAACACGAGAATCGATCGGAATAAAAGTTTCCAAGTTTATAAAAGATAATTCATCTTTTGAGGAAATAATTTTTAAAAAGAACAAATGTGAAATCACCTTTACTCGTAATTCGACGATAAATGTAAATAATTATCATACTAATATCTACTCTAACAAATAAACAAATACCTTTATATTCAACAGATTGTTTTAAAAATTTCTTTCCTATCAATAAATTTCTGATAATACCAGATAAAAAAAACCAATTAATCGTATTTTTTTAAAGTATTCAGGTAAAAAGGTAGAACGATAATGTGTTTACAGAAAAATCATCTTTAAAAATGAATGTAATTATCTATTAATATACCTACTCTAGCAAATAAACAAACACATTTACATGATAGATAATTTGAAAAAAAAAAAAAAAAAACTCGTTTGTTATCGAAAATTTGACGACATAACTGGATAAAAAAAGAATAATCACACTTTTCGTACATACCCAGGTAGGAGGGAAGAAGAACACGTCAAGCGAATCTCCTCTTGAATGGTGGTCGCAGCAAACACGAATACACACATACACGGTTTTATATAGATTACAAAAAAGATGTATATATATAAATGTATATAATAAATAATTATATATATATATAATATAAAGAAACACACACGCGCGAATAAGGTAAAGAGAGTAAAGTTGTGAGTTAGCTGTTTTCTCGTAGCGGGAGCACAAGCGAAACGATTTTATGGGCGGAGTCGGTGCAGCCTCCCGAGAGGATATTTCCCCAGGAATTTGCATACAATCCTGCCGGAGCGCGATACTACTCCCGACACAAGAATTCCGCAAGTGGCAAACAGCTAGGTTAGCTAGAAGAACTGCTACCCAACTCTCTGGAAAGTCGCCTTAGCACTTCCTTTCTTTCTTTTTTCAAACCCTTCCAAGTATATCTATCTTTTTACTTTATCTTTTCACATTCAAGAAAACGTCCTTTGTTTGATACAACTTGTTTGTCCAACAGTATATTACCCATGCCCTATTCACTATTAACTATTATTATATTTATTTGTCTTCTTGCATTTGAGCGATTATTTTTATTTTTTATTATTCGTCTCCTCTCAGGTGTATATAAAAAAGAATTACTGACGAGAAGAAGCGGAGGGGGAGAGAGAGGGAAAAAAAAGAAAGAAAGAGAACGAAGGTCAAAGGAGGATCCTATGGGTTCCTATAGTGGGTTCTTCTTGAAGAAAATAACGTCAAACTTCGAGGAGGAGGATGCTTGTGTGCAATTGATTATGCTTCTTATTTTGATGTTCTCTCTCTCTCTCTCTCTATCTCTATTTTTTCTTCGTTCCTTCCTTCTTTCTTTTTTTCTTTTTGTCTTTCTTTCCCTCTATCTATTGAGCAGCACCGTATACAAAGAGGCACCACCACCTTACGCTCGAGAACCCAAGCGAGCACTGCTCGCGCCAACAGGTGAGCCTCGGCTTCAGCCACTGTCGACAATTTTAGTCCCAGTGACGTATCAACCGGTGTGGCGTCCTTAACAAGGGCAACAGGTGTTTAAACGGATATGTTTCTACTCTCTTTTTCTCCCCTCCTTCTTCTCTCTCTCTCTCTCTCTTTCTTCCCGAACCCCTCTATTTCCCTCTTTCTCTATCTTTCTATTACTTTCTCTCTCTTCTTTTTCTCTCTCTCTCTCTTTGTCTACTTTCTTTCGTAGCTGGTTTAATTTTCTTCTTTATTTAATAACTCTGACAATCGTTTGTCTTTTAATTAAATTTATCGACCAGTATTGTTCTGCTTTCAATTATTTCTTTTTTCTTTATGTTCTATTATTTTTTTCTATTTCTTTCAATCTATTTATTAGGGATCGTGTTTACATTGTTTAAAAAAGATTGCTGATATATATATATATATATATATATATATTTTCGTGCTTATTAAATTATTTATTCTCGTTGCGGCAAAATAGTAGCTAAAAATTGAGGTTAGTAATTTGTAAAATTAGTACATTAAATAAATTGTTAGTATTTATAAAAAAAAAATATTAATATGTGACACTGATTCAACGTTGTTCATATTATAAAAATACCGACAAATTATTATTTGTATTGAATAAAAGATTAATATATCATTTTCTACCATTCGTTTTATAAAATATTTACAAACAAATTTTTAATATACCGATCAAATAAATAGAAATGAATAATAATATATTCTATTTCTCTACATATGGTATAAATTTTAATACTAAAATCATTACTAAAATTGGTCACAACAATTATTTGTATCTATTTTCATTCTTTCCTTTTTCGTTATAATAATTCTACGCTAATGGAGAATGCAGCCAGCGACAGTTGTTAAATTTCTGCTAGCAGTTATGAAATTTACTCACGGTTTGAGTCATCAGTCCAATGAGAAACGCACAACGCACTTCGTTGATTCTAATGCGAGTAATTTTTTTTTCTTTTTTTTTCTTTCTACGAGTTGTCTTCGAAAGCAAAGAGGAGGGATTTATCGAAAATTATTCGAACGTTACCTCGTTCGATGACCGTTGCGTTTGTTTTGATATACTTTGAAAAACGATGATGATTCTTTTATGTGTATCCTAAAAAAGAAAAAAGAAATATCAACCCACTCCAAAGATAGTTTTCATTGTAATGTGTCCTAGTTTTGTGTTAATAGATACGACACGTGTCGTTGATCTCATCGTTAGATCATTCGACTCTTACCATTTTGGGATCGGTCAGGGAATATCATCATCTTCTTCGTTTTAATTTGTATTTTTAATCTGGAACATAATTTTGTTGGAATTCTAAATCTTATAAATAATTACAAAATCGGTTTTTATAATTTTTTATTTATTATTGAATGATATATTAGGAAAAAATTATAACGTTCGAATGATGTATACAAAAATTTAAGTTGAAATACTTTTAAAAAAAAATTTTTATTAATTAATGAATTATTATATTAAGAAAAAATTGCAAAGTTTAATTTATTAATGTGAGGATTGTGTTAATGAAATATGATTACAGTGCATTCATTTCAAAATATTTACAAGTTATAATGTAATTTGATCACACGTCATCACGATTTTTAATTTGAACGTTTTCTTTACCGACAGAGAACACAGAATTATTTGTCAATGATAAAACTAGTAATCATCAGATGGCGCAGCTTATCCATTTATTGATTTTTGTTCTTTAATAATTTTAACAAGATGCATGTTTAATAATAATAATTAAATTTGTTATAATAAGAATGAGAAAAAATCTGTAGTATAAAATAATTTAGGGAACTTTGATAAAAAGAAGCGAGAGCCATATTGAAATTGAAGTTTAATAATATTTACAAACGTTTCGCATTTACAAGGTCTATAATTCTACATTAAAATATATACAAATTCATTGTCAATATAATAATACTTTTTTTTTTATTATTTAATATTATTATTAATTTAATGATTTTTACAAACATGAATCAGTTTATAAGCATTAATTTGAAACTTCCTTTACACGAGCTGCGGTGTCCGAGTGGTTAAGGAGTTGGACTCGAAATCCAATGGGCTTTGCCCGCACAGGTTCGAATCCTGTCCGCAGCGTAACTTTTTTTTTTTAAATTTTTTTTATATTTACGTAAATGAAAAGATATGACGATATATTTATCTTTAGTTAAATGGGTCGAGTAAAAAAATGTCTTCGTAATTTTAATGTGTAAATAATTTTTTGTTTATTGTTTAATTACACAAAAAAGCTACACAAAAAAGTGGCTATAAATATATAATTATTTAGCATACGAATATCTTATTCTTGAGTAACGAATCTGTGAAGATTTTTATTAAGATCCGTTTAATATTTATATTAAAATTAGAATTCATTGTTTAATAAACAATTAGAATATTCTAATTATTCTTCTATGGTGTCTGCATTTTCCGTACAAATTAGACAAATTTTTATCTCCTTATAATTCAAGTAAAACAATAATGATTAAAGTTAATTATTAAAATACATTATTTTATTATTACATTTAAAACAAAATTTAATTAAACAATATAAATTTAATTATACAGGATCAAATTTATTATATTATCACTGTCCTGTCATAAATTAATACCATTTTATATTTGAAACGCATTTAAGAAAAACTTATTTTTTCAATGTAAACGGAAAATAGGGTAAAAAACGAGATTAATTTTTAATTATAAATAAAATAAAAGTAAAAAAACTTTTCACATTTTGTGTAAAATTCTGTCAGTATAATAGAACGATTGTTCGTCACGAATTATTTCTAAAAATCCATAGATGGCATCACGATCTTTTCTCATCAAAGTTTGACGAAAGAAAAATACTAGAAACATTTATGCACTTTTTGTCATGAAAATAATTGGTCTTAAACTTGTTAAATTTACATTTCGAATAATGATTCTGAAATTATTATTCATTATGGCGGCTACCAGAGTAGAGTTTGCAGAAGAACATTGTACAATTATTTTAATTTGTTCGAAAGAAAACCATCGAAGAGAACTTAATGCAGTAGCATGATATTTAACTTATTAACGAAGTGTTAAGAGTAAACGAAACGATACACATACTACTCTTTTAGCGTATATATATATATTTATGTATATATATGTACACATATGTATGTATATACTTGCATAGAAATGTTCGGTAGCTTTTGTAGAAACTTGAGAGTCGTTAAAAGCAACATTGATTACGCGTCTCTTTTCCATGACCCTGCTGTTTGGAGAGGCATTGAATATTTCTTTCTTACTATTCCTTTTTTTTTTGTAATTTTTTTTTATGCGTACGACATTTATTTACAAAAGAGGTGAAAAAAATTATTATCTCTAATTATTAGAACTTCATGTAATTATGATAAATAGTTATTTGACTCACATATCAACGAACTGTTAAATGAAATAAAATACAATTTATTTTTTTTCGTCAAAAAGGGAATTTTTATTAATTTTATTTCATACTGAAAAATAATGGAAGAAAAAAAAAGTTATAAAGGTCTCTCGTAAATATGAATTGTCACATCAAGAGCAAATTTTTATTTCTCTTTTTATTAACAAAAGAATGAGAGGACTCAAATAAACGTGAATTTTCAAATGATAGAGATAATTTTATTTCACATCAAAACGACATTCGTATTTCTTTTAATATTATTTTTCTTCTGACAAATAATAAAAATTCACATAATCATAAGAACAATTAAATGTTTTTCTTTATTATTTATCTTTATCGTTCAAATAAACGTATCGTTTTCAGGGGACACGTAAAATTGAACGAAACGTGATAGAGAAAAAGGTAGGGTTGAAGAAATGAATCGTAAAAATTAATTTTTATTTTAATTATTAAATCACAAAAAATTACAATGGTCGAAGTTTGGTGACGATTAGAAAAAGGACTTTTAAAATAAGCCTATTATCGTCGTCATTTGTGTAACCTAATTTGGAACATGAAACAACATTCTTGTTCTTGCTCGTTCCACATTTTCCACTTGAGGTCGTACATTCTCTGAAAATAAAATAGATGAAATCGTTGAAATAAATTCGGCATACGAGTTAAGTGTTTCGTTTCAAACGAGACAGGATTCTCCTCTCGTTGCACAAGCTCTTATTCAATATATATATATATATATATGTGTGTGTGGATTTAAGTATATATATATCTCTATATATATGTAGTATATCTATATGTGTGTTATCTCGGTACGATGATAACAAGAGGGAAAATGGCGCCATATTCGTAATATTCGCTTTTAGGGAGATAAAACGATGTCTCTTTTATCTTTCTTTTTGTTTTTCACATTACGAAGAGGCGAAAGGCCATGGAAATGCGTCTCATCAAAGGACAATGGGTTCTTTAACAACGTTAAGTACATATTTACATGAATTGTATATGATACTCATGCATATATGCATATATGCATATATATATATACATGCATCTATGCATTTATATATTCTAATATCTACGTGTGTATCCATGTATTGCATTTTTCTATTTATGTATGTATGTATCTGTATGCGAATGAATTAGATCTTAGAAAAATATTCCACGAATAAAATTATGATCGAAATGATTATCGAATAAAATGATTTGCAAGAGAAGAAAACAAAATGTATACATATATGTGTCTTAAATCATTTCAAACAGTGGACTTACAATGGGGAATTTTTTTGAGATAAATAATTGAACGTTGTAAGTTTGTTTTTGACCTGGCACAGCCGGGCACGTAGTCATCGTGCAAGCATCACCGCTCATTCCTATAAATGGGAGATCAGCCAGAGCACTGGCCCAATATGCTCGAGTTTCTAATTTATCTCCGCTAAAGTCTGAAAAAAAAAAATGATTTTGTAATTAATTTGAATTATATTCAATTACAATGAATTAATGAATAAAAATAATTGAGAACGATCTCTTTCGATACTTTATTTAAATATAATATTATTATACTATATGATAGATTTACAAAAATAATAAAATATATATATCTATATAATAAACATATTAGGCGCGTTAACAATTAATTTTGTGACGACGAAATAAATCAAATTTGAATGTTACGGATTATGTAAATATAGATATACTTAATATAGTTAAATGTGCGACTTGAAAGTAATATGGCAATTATAGTGAGTTAAGCAACCTACTTACTCGGTGTATAATCAAAACTTATGCTCGAATTATATCCCCTCCTTACTCGGCATGGTTTTTCTTCAGCTGCTTCTCTGCAAGGATCCACTCGTACCTCGTGTATAGTGCAATTGGAGACTGCATCGGCTGTGGAAAAACAAAATTATTATACCCCATTAACGTTAAGTTTCCGTATTCAATTCCGAAAAGATTCCAACAATTTTCTACAACTAACATAGTATACTAGTACTCCTATTATTAAAAAAAAAAAAAATACAAAAACACAAAGGAACATTATTAAATTCATAATTTGTTCAATTTCGATTAACAATAAGAGATATTTTTCGAATAATCGTAAACGTTAAATGTATTTTATTTCGTTCATTGGAAAATCATACGAATGATATATTATTCTTGAAACAAATTGATAATAAATATTTACAACGATTATCGCTTATCTTATTTTATGTATTTTAATTTAATTATATTTACAAAAGTTCGTAAGAAAAATGATCGACAAATAAATTGAATCACTTAATTAGAAAATTAATGAAGTTAGATTAGATTTGTTTAATAATATTTGTAATTTTCGATGAATGTTTTACATGCAATATATTATTTAAAATATTTATGAACACACACATATTCGATCAACTTTTTATTACGTTAGAAAATTATCGAATAAAAATTATTTCCGTGTGACGTAATTTCATAGAAATAACTAAACTAAACTGAAACTAGATGAAATCGATGTGCCGGTCATCGTACGCTGACCTTTACGACATTTGATAAGCAAAAATAGAAAGAAATCAACGAGTAAACATTTTTAGTTGGTTTATCTACTTTGTAATCGTTCAGTACTAATGTACTCAAAGATAAACAATAAGTATTTTTCTTTTTATGTAAATAATTAATAAATGGACACCCCTTGAGTGCATTTTGAGTACTGTCGAACGTATGATTAAAGATTAATCGATTTTTCAACTTTCCAATTATTTCGATGCTGTTGGATAATATTTTATTTAATGATTAACTATTAAATGAATGAATGAGTATCAAGAAACTTGCTAATTAAAAGTATAAATTCAATAAAATTACTAGGAAATTGTAAAAAGAATTTATTACCTATCGTAACAATTGAAGGAACATTTAGTGAAATATAAATCCCTATTTTAATGAAAAAATTTCAACATATAATAATTCAATAAAGAGAATATAATTTAATTAAGGTAACATCAATTTTATTATCTCCATTTCATATAATATATTTTTCCAGACACATCCGTACAAAATTTAATTTGAAATATTTCAATCTCGAATAACAATTCGATGTTATACTTATGCAAATATTTCGATGATACGATACGAAGAAATGTAATAAATATGTAAAATCGGAAAAAACTTTTAGAGCAACCCAATATTTATTATCATTAGATTGTCCAAAAAATTCGTAATGATTTAAAGAAAAATGTATTCAACCATTGCAAATATTAATCAACCCATTAATCGGCTGAACTTGTTGGGCAACCCACATCTACACCCTTCTTATCGTTCACATATATATATGTACCTAATTCTGTTTTTAAATTATTCAACACGATCGACCCAAATTCTAAGAAGAAAATTTTGAAAAATTCATAATGTATTGTATTATTTTTGCTGATTTTTCTTAGTACTGGAACTAATCTTTTATTTTTCGACAAATGTAATATATATATATTTTTTACAAGAATTTTCGTTTAAACATTGAGTACGTATCTATCGTTTAAAAACAATATTAGGTATATATATACATTTAATTCTGTTTTTACATTATTTAACACGATCGACCCAAATTCTAAGAAGAAAATTTTGAAAAAACTCATAATTTATTGGTATTACTTTTGCTGATATTTCTTAAAACCAGAACCGATCTTCTATTTTTCGATAAATGTAATATATATATATTTTTTTTTACACGAATTTTCGTTAAAACGTTGGCTACGTATTTATCGTTTAAAAACAAAATTAGGTGTATATGTACATTTTTATTTCTTAATATATATCTCTTTATCTTTATATAAATAAAATCGAAAATATAGACTTGTTGAAAACACTCACGATTTGGCTTGGGACACTCGCGAAAATGTACGACTTCCGCATAGCTCTTGAACGATGACAAAGCCAGCAAAAGCAGAGCGACAAAGACGAATTCACCGTTTCCGTTCATCCTCGGTCTACGGTACAGAGACGAGTGAAAGAAAAGTATCGTCGAGGGTCGCTTCAGAAGGCGGATAACGATCGAGATAAAAAGTAAGAGAGAGAGAGAGAGAGAGAAAGAGAGAGAAGGGAGACGAGGCCATAGGTCAATTGAGATAGTATATCTTTGCTTGTAAGGAAGTTATATCGGACCTAGTATTTCGTTTATTCGTTCTCTCTTCTTTATGACGAAGTAAAGTAGAACTTTAGTATTCATATATACCTATCATATATACATACGAACCTATGTACATAACCGTGTGTATTTGTGTTACACGTTTCCCTCTCGACGCCAAACGTTTATCGATTGTAGATTTTCAAAAGGGAGAGAATATATATTCGATTAATATAACGAAAAAGAGACTACTCGAAATATACGTTTGTTAGGTATTTATACAAATGTGTGTGTGTGTATGTGTGTGTGTGTATGTATATACGTAGATATATTTATTCTCACGCGAATCAGTGGACAACGCGTGACCCAGAAATGATGATGTCATATTTACTTGACCTCTCTCTCTCTCTCTCTGTTTTTCTCATTATTAAAGCATCTTTTTCTTCTCTTTTTCTGACAAGTACCAGAACAAAGTACTTTTAGTTGGTACTTACATGGAAACGATATATCTCTTTCTTATTTTTCATTAGTTTCTTTTTGTTATCGATCGAAAGAAAATGTAATTTTTAATCGTAATGCTTTTTCTATCGAATTGAAGATTCGTCAGAGTAATGTCGAAATTTTGTAATAGAGTTTATAAATAAATAGATATATCGCTATTATTATTATTATACGTATAAATAAATAATAATCGTAGTTATTTTTTTTTTCTTGACGTGGCAACGTGGCTCGTCTTGACGTGGCTGTCTTGCGTTTGAAGTTTAATCGTTTATTGCGTAGTGCAACCTTTTAATTATTGTTCGCTGATAGGAAACTTATCGAGCAAACGAAACAATGTTAAAATTCGTTGAAGTTATTATTTCATATTTTGTAAACTGAAAATTATTGAAAATTATCTAACTATGAAACGAAATAAATATTTAAAAGCGTGTTACGGTATAGATACTTTTTTTTAATAATTTTCATTTTCGAGTATAGTATAAATGTGCAGATAAAAAAAAAAAAAAAAAGAACGTAATTAATAATTCAATAAGTAACTTCGATAAAAATTATCAACGTAAAATAAGTTGGTAAAAATTTACGTTACGCGGCGTTTTACTTTTTTGTTTATTCTTTTTGATTACACTTCTTGTCACGATTAATAATCGTCTTCATTGACGTATATACGTATATATGTACATATATATTATGTATATGTATGTGTATCTTTGAAGTATATTGTCAGACGTTTGGCACATTGACCCGAAGCCATTTCACCCTATTTCCTTCGCGGCATGAGATTGGTCAGCTTTGATTCGTCACAGACATAATGAACCTGTCGTATTTGACGATGATAGTTAAGTTGGAAGCTCCCAAAACCCTTCCCGTTCCAACCACTCACCCAACCCCGCCCCTCTCCTTCTTTTTTTCTTACTCGTATAAGTATATTTATACTACTTACGTGTCGCTATCATTCAAAGCATTGTTCGATTAAAGAGATTTGTCAGTCACGCATTATTATAACGCATGATTTATCGTCATTCAATCTCATTCAAAGATACGTGCATATATTTATTTTTTTCTATTTACGAAAAATAACAATTATATACTTTTATATTTTTTTGATCGATACAATTGAATTATTTAAGTAGATATTTGCGTGTTTGTAAATTTTTTCTTGCAATTAAATCTTTTGCTTTTTTTGTTTAAATATTTTACACGTCTCGGAATTTACTGATTAGTTTTGATTGGTATTTGTATTTATCCTATATCGCTGCTCTTAATCTAACTTTAATTCAACCCTGATTTTATTCTAATCCTATTATAAGTACAGAACGTTTATATTTAAAATACTTTTTACCGATTTTTATCGAACAAAATATTCAGATATATATCGATCATTTATTTTTTTGTTTGTCTAAATACTTACCACATAATAAACGGAAGTTTCTATTTTTATAACTCGTATTTATCGTGCTTATTTGATCGTACTCGTAAATTAGAGTACGTACATTCATTAGAGATTAATTCGATATACACGTTTATACAGAGTGTCGAAGAAAAATATTTGTGGAATAAAATTGAATAATAGAAGGAACAAAAAAATGTATAATTTTTCATCGGAAAATATATCTTTCTAATCTAAAATTGAAATATACATATACCGTTTAAACCATGCTGATTAAATATACGGATTTATTATTCCAATCAATTTTTGATAAAATAAATGTAACCCCTACAGTCTCATTTCTCTCTCTCTCTCTCTCTCTCTCATTCACAATGAAATGAAATTGGAGCGTAAAACTCGTTGTCGATTTCAGAAGTTAGTCCATAGACGATACAAAACTGCCAAGCAGAAGGGTGATGAGGTGGGAGGGGAGGGGGAGGAAAAAAAAATAAGATGGGCAGAACGACGAAATGGAAAAAAAAAGAAAGAAAAAAAATACTCAAGCGCGGGAGTTCGACGATCGCACTTTTGTCCTCTCTCGTAAGAAAACGATCTCTCATCTGTGTCAGAAAGAGAGAGAAAGAGAGGGGGGGGGAGGGGGAGGGGAAGAGAACTCGGCTCGAACGATGGCGTGGCCTCGGATGACCAATCAAAGACGAGTCCACTAGAAAAAATAAATGGCCACAATTGTTAAAGTGTGCATTTCCTGATAAAATACTTACCTCTCATTTGTAAAACAGTTACCGATCCTTGCCAATATTTTCGATTTTTTTTTATTCGTTTTTTTTTTCTCTCTCTTTTCTCAAAATCTTGGAAAGTCCAAATTACTCTTTTGTTCATTCTCGATTTACACAATTATTATTATTATTATTATTATTATTATTCGTTTGTGTGTTGGAGTTTAGGGTGTAGGGTAGGGGGTTAGGGAGGAAGAAGAGGAGGAGGAGGAGGAATTTAAAATATCCGTCGAAAGATAATAACGTGAGTCCAAGTTCTAGTAAGCCTATTATTATTTAATTCTCGTAATTGATATCGATTAAAGTCGATGATGATCATAAGGCTAAATAATTATGGATCGACGAGGCGTCAATTATTACGTTCTATGGCCGAGGTCAGGGGCCATAATAACGGATCACTTTGTTCGACTTACGGAACGGCGAATGTTCACGTTTAGAGAACACGTTGGTTTAACATGCGATTATTCAATTGAAGACGACGATTCCTGGTCAAGTAGAAACTTTGCCGGGCTGTCAAAGTAAATCATTCAAAATTCCCGCCAAACTTATGAATCCTTTATAATTGATTCGCGTGATTCGTTAAGATACTTTTTATACGACCAATATAGATAAATTAAGTATTAGCTGTAACTATGTCTACGATTTCAAATTTATAAATAGAGTAATAAAATTTTGAATTTAATTAAAATCGATATATATATATCGTTATTATTATATATATTATATATAATATAATAAAACACACTATAGAGAAGGTTCATTTTTAGCTTGACATTATTTTGTTAACATTATTTTCGTTCTTGAATTTTACATTCAACATTTATAATCTTTACGGCTTTAATTTATATTGATATTTTTAAATTCAAGGGTATGTATATGTTTTAGAAAAGAAAAAAAAAATTAATTAAATAAATAAATTTGTTGCTTGAAAAAGCTTATGTCGAATCGTTTATTAAATACAAGATTTAACAACACAATAATAATAATAATAATAATAATAATAATAATAATAATAATAATAATAATAATAATAATAATAATAAAATACAAATATTCGTAGCTATATGTCGTCGTATATGCTATACGTCTCTCTTTGGCAAACATACATTTGCGGATCTTGATTTCTAGTGCTCGCAAGATTTTACTTACGTGCTTTGAGTTTGGGAAAAACTTGAATTATAATAAAATATAACGAGGGAAGAATTCGCAGGCTGGTATTGTTAATCTTATGTTTCTCTAAAATAATCGAGCCATTTTGTTCTTTCGACTCGATATTATATTATTATACTATCGCTAAGTGTTATAATAATTGCTAATCAATATTAATTATCGTTTACCACTAACACTACCAGCTGCTGCTATTCTTATCAAATATTTACTATACACGTTATATATAACGCAAATAGTAATAATTATTATTATTACCATTGTCATAGCGATTAGTATTGTATTAAAAATGTTTCATTCGAGTGATTCAAAGTTTATATTATGATTAAAATATCCTTTCAGTCGAGGCACAGATACACACACACACACATTTAACGTGCGTTCGATCGTATGTACATTTTGGTACGCTTAAAAACCTGTCGGATTGAATAAAAAAGAAAAAGGAAAAAAGGAAAAAGAAATCAAATAAAATAAAAGTTAAAAACAAAGATAAAGAACGCGAAGAAAGTGAGACAAAAAAGAAAAATAAAGAGAGAGAGAGAGAGAGAAAGATAAAAAAAAGAGAAATAAAATATAATAAAAGTAGTCTCTCGTTATCGTCAGAGCGATAAAAAAGGGCGTTATCGTTTTATACGACGTATACAGCGTCCTTGCACACGGATATCCTTGCCTCCTGTAGGATTCTTAGCCTTGGTCCCAAGGGTATTCCCATTTTTTGTAATCTTTCCTCACTCAAGTAGGGCAACTCCACCATACCGACCTTCTCCTTCTCGAAAGCACTCGCGTATTTCTATGAAGCAGGAAAAAACCAATTCGTTTTGAATTCAACGAGTCATATCATTGGAATTTCTCATCCTTCGAAATTAGTGCTTTTACATTTTATATATATATATATGTATATATATTTTGTTTTTGTTTTTTAATCATTTACCAACCTCATACCCAAGTTCCCTGAGGAATAGTCTGATAAGGGGTGGTTCCGTTCCGAAAAATTTCGTCAGTTTTTTCACCCTCGACGGATTGGAAAGTGCCGGTAATTCGGAGTCCTTTATCAACGGCTGCGACTGCGATCTCACCATCGCCATGCTCGTTTGAGTTCGAAGTGCTGCTATTTCCCCCCTTATGTTCTCCATTTCCTGCGAAAACCTGGTAGTAGTGGAGTCTTGCGACAGTCGTTTCGATTCCCGTTACAATTTTCGCGTTCTCGCTCACCTGCATCATCATGTGTTGGGTTCTCATTTCCGAGCTGAGATGTGCCACAGAACGTGCCAGCGTCACCACGTGAGATTCAAGCAGTTGAAACCTTTTGTTGATACTCTGAAATAATAACGATAGCAACACGGCTAATCGATTTCTTTACGATCATTGTCACGAGTCAAGCGCGCCAAAATTCGAATCCCTGGATTGTAGATATTGTTATTACTTTTCTTTTTTGTTTCATCGTAATAATAAAATAAAATCTATTTTATTATAACATTAGTTTTAGTAATTTTAAACCGCACGGAAAAAACACAGTAGGTATACTTTCGAAACGTGAAACTGTTCCGTCACGCGTCGAAAAACATTTTGTAATAATTCGATGCGACACCAGTTTGTCATGTAAAAAAAAAATTATATAAATAAAAGTAATAATATATATATCATCCTACTTTTCGTTAAATATTTTATTAATATTTAATAAATTTATGGCAGGAAATGGTGGTAAGCTGGGCTCGTGACATTTATGTTTCTCACGCACACACACACACACACACACACACACACACACACACACACATATGCACTCCTTTTCGTCTCGTGCTAACCTTGATGTCTTTGGCTTTTTTCATACGATCGTCGATCATGTGTGATCTACGTTTATCGTGATGTCTGGTGACAGGTCTAGAAGATACCGATGACGTTGGTAACGACGAAACAGATCCATAACTGGTCAACCCTCTCGTTTTTCGTCTCTTCTTAACACTTCCACCCAACAGTTTCAATACCTATAAATATCGAAGTGAAGGAATTGGAGATAAGAAAATATGTTCGATAAATGTTGTATACTATTAAACAGTTACCTCGCTGTACATATTTTCCAAGCCCTCCAATTGTTTCCTAATCGTTCTTGCGTCGTTGGTACTAAGATCGGAATCACTGCGATCTAGCATCGAATCCAAATCGAGTCCGGTCGTCGTTGACGTCAGATCAGCAACTTTCCAGTCAAAAACTAACATAAGTTATTCTCATTCGTCCATATGTTTTATATCAATGAAATTATTTAAAACAGGACTGTTCTGTCCTGTCCAAGATTTATTATATAAAATCGTGAAATTCGTTAACATATATATTATTTAATAACAAAGTAATTGTGTGTGATTGGACAGTCCTAATTTAGAATTTCTTGGGGATTTCTCATGAGAAACAAACATAATAAATCCTTGAACTTACGATGAGAAAACTTTTTACTCGAATCCTTTTTCGATGTCGAAGCACCACGATGTTTGGAACTGTTTAAGAATCCTCTTTTCTCCATTGCCTTGCCATAATCACCGTAACTCGGCTTGGAACCATATGGCAAACTGAAAAAGATATTAATACACGATCGATTATCCTTTCAACGTTTACCACGTAGCAAAGGGTCGTCGATTCGATTTGAACGAATCGACGGGTTAATAGAAATTCGAAGGTGAATTGATGCAATGACCGGAAGTAGCATCATCTCTCGTTTATAGAGGAAGATGGGATCCGTTTGAAGTCACGTTACCTCGCCGAGTATCGATTTCTTGGCGTTCGTGGGCTTTCATGGGGTGATAGAGGCGGTAGTGGCGGTGTCACAGACGATACACTTTCGGATAGAGTCGAGTGTGCCATCGCTGGTACGTCTCTTGGCTCTAAAATGCTCCTCAATTCAGATTCCACTATATCGACCCACTCGGAATCTTGCGCTGTTGTTAAGTGGGACAGAAAATATAGCTTTATAATCTGCTTACTTATTTTCGTATCTGACAAAAAGATTATCCGATGCTTTTTTATTTTCTTTTTGTTTCCACTAATTTAACGATCGAGGAAAAGCTAAACGATAATTTTAATTAATCCATATTATTGTATTATAATTTTGAAATAATTTTAAGTTAAGAATGATAGTCAAGAAATTGCAATATCATAATATATATTGGCCAATAATAGTATCCTTCATCGGACAGATAATATCTGTTTAACTGACTGAGAGATTATTTCAAATAGAAATGGGGGATGAAAATAAAATATGTATGAAAACACGAACCTTGCGTCAAATTTCGATCCTCCGGAGGTGGGCGCCTTCCACTCGAATAAACCGCAGAACCCCTTCCTGAATCGACGTTCGAAGAACTTTGGCCAGCTTTATCGTAATCCGAGCCAGATCCTTGATTTTGGATCTTAAGTCGAGCGATACCCTGTTCCAATTCATCCTTTCGACTGTCAGATTTCGTGGCGGAATCTTTAACCGAGTAGGAGGAACCAGATTCTAGTCTTTTAGAGACATCCAATCCTAAGGTTTTTGAACTGGCTCCGATTCTCGTACCTTCCAATTCGCAATCTTTCGATATTTTACCAACAATTGAATGATTATTATCGTGTTCGCTTCTCCTTTGCAATTCCTCAATCCTTTTTTGTACGGATATATTCTCCGGGGAATCTTGATTGTCCTGTTGAATCATGTTAACACCGGGATGTTCATGATCTCTCGTGGAAGATCTGATCATTTCGTCCCTGTGTAAACCAAAGCTAGTTTCTGGCCTATAATCCTCCTTTCTTTGCGAACCGTTCCTACCAAACTCGTTCTGTCCTCGATCTTCCACGGTGATTTCGTACTTCTCCTTGTCCAATTGATCCATCGTGTGATTCTTTAGTCCATCCACTCCACCAGGATTTCTCGATGCCTCGCTAATGGCTCGTTCTTCTTCGTAAGAGAGCTGAGGTTGAGAGGCTGCCTTTTCAATTCCTTTAGCCGAATTTCGCCTTTGGAACTCAACCTCTTGATTTGTTTCCGACTTCATATAGACTTGCGGTACACCGTACCTTGGCCTACCTTGAGCATAATGATAATATACCTCTTGACTGGATATCCTTAATTCTTGAGTTTGTCTAGAGGTACTTGGTAAATCTATTTGCGACCTGGACATAGCTTGCCTAGCTTGCTGATACTGTTGGTACGATACGCTGTTCGGGAAATATGCTTGCTGTTGTTGTTGTTGCTGTTGCTGTTGCTGTTGCTGCTGTTGCTGCTGTTGTGGTTGCGGTTGAGAAGTATTTCTTGCACCGGCTTGTTGACCCGCCATTTGTTGCTGATGCATCTGCTGAATCAATTGACGTTGGTGCATGTTTTGAGCGTGCTGTTGCGCAAATCGCGGACTTTGGTGATGATTTTGGTTCTGATGCATTAACTGTTGGGTGCTTTGGTACGGTTGACTCATATGTTGCATGGTATTTCCTGTTTGTTGTTGTTGTTGTTGCTGTTGTTGCTGTTGTTGTTGCTGCTGTTGTTGTATAGGTAATCCGTGTTGTTGTTTCTGCACCGTGCTATTCTGGCCCTATTGTATTAATTGAAAATAATCAAGCTTAATATATATGTATTTTTTAAATGTAAACGAAACTTTGACCATTATACCTGTCCCTGAGTAGGATTCGAATGTAGTCCTTGATGAGATTGTTGGTTGGTCAATTCGACGGTCCCTTGAACAACGTAATCTCTGGCTACATTTTGCACCTGTTGACCACCTGGCGTAGATTGCCCGAAAGAAGGTAGTTGAGTTTGATGGACCGTTTGTACTCCACTAACCGGAGCGTGATGAGTTACGTGAAGCTGCGCGCTCTGTCCCGGCAAGTTCGGTTGAAGTTGGCCAGGTAGTGGTACACTTTGTTGATTGCTCTGGTAACTGTACGAATGCCCGTATTGACCTGAATCATCGATATCATCCCAGATAGTACGTGTCACCGATGTTAACTATTTTCCAAGTATAGAATACGATCAAAGATCGAGGAAGTTAACAGACACAATCGTTCCAATTCTCATGCTGAAATTACAATTGTGTAACGAAATTATACCACAAGAAACAGAAATAAAGAAAGAATCAAATCCAATCGAATCACTCACGCGAGAGTTCTGTTATTTATCGCGAGAGTTCGTTGCACTGCGCATTGACCGAAGAGAATGCGTACGTAAGAGTAATGCGTGTTTCTCATTAATAAAGATGGTGTTGCTAATTATAGCAGAAAACATCAAGCCTCGCGATACGCTCGTTGTGCATGCTTATATTATTATATATATTAATATAATATAATTCTACCCGGTCATCCACCGTGTCAGAGCATCTTTTTTTTTATTTAAATTTCATTTTTCATACGATCGATCAATCCTAAGATATATTATTGTGTTTATTTTCCCTATTATTATTATTATTATTACTCTACAAAAAATATGATGACGATAGATAGACGTTTTGTTTTCTTTCCTCGATCAATCGATACCTGTTCGATAATAAATCACGTTCGACGAGCTCGTTTTACCGTAAGCGTTTTTAGGATATTGCTGCATATTGACAGGAGGTTCCTGAGCACGTGGTTTCCCGTAAATGGCTTCCTTCTTTTTCGCTTCCTCCTCGTCGATACCCTTACTGGATTTCCTTAATTCGTCGGCAGCGTTGTTCAAACTCGCTTCCGGTTCTGGCTCAACGTCCTTACGATTTTGACCAAATCTACTTGATATCATGTCCTTTATAGTATGATAGGTCCTTGACAATGACTTTGATTTATCCTCGTCTATCTTTGTCGATCTTGAGACCGTGGTACCACTTGCGGTTGATCTAACGAAAATTTCAAATAAATTTCAAGTCTCAAATAAAATTATCCTAACGATCAAGAATATAAAGAGAAAAAGACAAAAAAAAGAAAATGAATAAACGAAATGATTAGAAACAAAAAAACAAAAGAAAAGCAATAGTGAAATATTTACAACGAAGTTTCTTGAGTCTGCTGATAATTCCTCGTTTGAGTTTCTTGCCTGACCTCGTGCATTTGATTCGCCTGCAAATAAAATAGAAAATTATAACAACAGCAACAACAACAAAAGAAAAGAAAAAAATAATTATCATTGATATTCGATCCGTTAATCAGTAGTTTATTCTTATGACATTCTAATCGTTAGATATCATTCGTATTTCATTCATATTTCTCTTTCCCTTTCTTCCTTTTTATTTCTGTCCCTGCGAAAGGAATGAAGAATGAAGAGAAGAAAAGAAAAGAAAAGAAAAGAAAGTATCAAAGTCATTACAAAAGTCTGACAATTTTTCCAACAAAAGTGATTCCATCGGAATCCCAGAAAATGATTCTCTTTCGTAAAGGGCACTGGACGGCTAATGGCTCGAGGCGGTTGTAAGACCGAAGCGCGTGTGCGCTTAAGCCACACATGGAATTTCAAAGTTGTCGGACTGAATTCTCCGGTTCTTAGGAAGGGATGCGCTTGGAATAACAACGCTTTGCTTGGTGCAAAGCAAGAAA
Source organism: Polistes fuscatus (assembly GCF_010416935.1). Lineage (NCBI taxonomy): Eukaryota > Metazoa > Arthropoda > Insecta > Hymenoptera > Vespidae > Polistes > Polistes fuscatus. Next base: position 11,747,659 of record NW_025113107.1, on the reverse strand, counting down.
GAGAAAAAGAAATAAAGAAATAAAAAGAGAGAGAGAGAGAGAGAAAGAACCTAGCGTGGTTCTTCTCTCAAGCATAGGGCCCTAAAGCAACGTATCGTGCATACGGAAAAAGCTTTTCTGACTTATGACTCTGCACGGATACCATCGTCAGGATTACGCGCGTTTCAAAGATAAAAAAAATGATTATTTTTGCTGCCCCTTCCTCCAGAGAAGAAGGAGAAGAAGAAGAGACCGAAAAACGTCACCCCCGCGGCCATTCTCTACGGAATTCACGATCTTACCAAACCTAAGGGTCTCTACGTCCATTTTTCTTTATCATTCATCCTTTTTTCTTTTCTGTCTTTTATTTTCTTATTTGATCGCAAACTTCTAAACGCGACGACAACCGAGATTACTTTTATACATCTGTATATATATAAATATATATATATTTGTATATATATAAATAATATCTGTATAAATAATATCTGTATATATATATATGGATTTTCTACCACATATTCACGAGAATCCCATATTTTATTTTCACTTTTCATTTTATCATGTTATGTCAAAGTATGTCATCATGTACGTGTACGAGTATATATATATATTTAATTTTCTTCTCAAAGAGATAAGGATTTTTCACTACTTGTATTTATTTTTTTTTAGTTTCTTTTTTCTTTTTCCCAAGTAGATTAGATCGTACTTCTAGAATGGGGGTATATAATATATTTGTTATTATTATTATCTTTCGTAAGTCTGTAATGTTAATATTGCGTAGAGTATGATAGTATATTATAACGCAACTGGAGAAACTTAATATAGTATATAGAGGTAGAAAGGATTGCGTTAATGAAAGGATATTGTAATATATATTCTCAGCGAGTATGTGATAAAAATCTGAAAGAAAGCTTACTTGTCTTTCTCTCTTTCTCTCTCTCTCTCTCTATCCTTTTTTTTCTTTCTTGTCCGCCTACAATAAAACCATACTCGAACAATTAGTTATCAACGTGGGTGTCGCGTTCGATCGTGAAGTTTAAAAAGATAAAACGTGTTACGTACGATTCTTTGGATGTGATTCATTAATTAAAATTACCCAAGAGTACGAGTAAGATAATTAATTGTCACGAACGTTAATGCCGAGTTATTTTCATTTAACGATACTCAAAGGTGTTGGTTGGTTGGATGGTTAGTTGGTTGGTTGGTTGGTTCGTTGGTTGGTTGAAACGAGGTTGGTAGAAAGAATAAGATTATAGTTATATTTTTTTCTTTTTTCTTACCTCTTGTACCCAAGCTTGTTGCTTGATAGGAGCATCCGGTGCGATCGCTACTCTTCCGGCAGTCCTCTGTTTGTACTCATGAAGAATGGGAATCTTGGAATTCTTGTCTCCTGACGACAGGACCACCTCTCGTTCTATCTGCAATCGGAAATGCGCGAATTCCTTTTACTTATCTTATTACTTTGTTTCCTTTTTTTTTCTATCTATTTTTTTATTATCGAGCTAGACAATGTATGAAAATTTGATATCGGATTGAAAATGTGCGTGTTATTGTATGTGCTATGTATTTTATAATAAACAATAATTCTTCTTTTACTTATCATATTCTTTTTTTCTTTATTATTTATCAAAAGAGAGAGAGAGAGATCAAGAAAATTTATTATTAATATTTATATATTAGACTTAGATGGATTTATTATTGATTCAATTTATAATGCAAAAATTATCAAGATAGATAATACGAGTTAATTTAATACTGGATTTTTAAATACATTTAAATATTGTACGTAAGTGAGATTGCGATAAGACTTGATCCTGTTATTAATTTTTGTTCCACGTCAAATTCATTTTTATTTAAAAAGATATAAAAGTTCTTTCTCTCAGAAAACTATTGTAATTTATTAAACAATATCTATTTAATTTATTCAATTTAATCGTATTTATCATACGAAAAAATATAATATCATTTTTTGAGTCATAATATTAAATACATATACAGGTAATACGATAAATATTATCAAATCAAATTAAAGTCAGCACAGTAAATTGTTAATATAAAACGAAAAATTAATATTTACAATTTCTCTAACTTTAAGGATGAAATCTGAGATCCATTTAATTGTCGAGTCACACGAAAATGAAGACAAAATATATAAATATACATATACATAGGACATAGCATTTATTCTAATTAAATGACCAGAAAAAACGTATATACCGTGTAACGAGAAGTTACAAAGTAAATTTTGAGGAGACGCCTAGCATACGTGTGTTGTTGGGATGGTGAAAGGCAGTGAATTCCAATAAAGAGAAAGAGAGAGTGAGTGAGAGAGAAAGAAAAAGAGAGAGAAAAAAAATAAAAGAGAAGAAAAAGAAAGAAAGAGAGAGAGAGAGAGGGAGAGATTCTTCACTCTAGGAACATGAAAACGGAAGGAACAAGATCTTAGGCAACTATCGTATATATATATATATTTTTTTTTTCTTTTCTCATTCGCATTCGAGATTGGAGATTCTTGCATTGACAATGTTAATGCGAGAAAAGACGACGATGCACATGCGCTTGGTACCGAACGATTCGATCGGAAGGTACTTCTTGCGTCCATTCCCATGATACACGACAAGGAGACCCTTGGAAAGATACATCGAGACTAACCTCGACGTATGTTCCATATACAGGGTGTTCCATTAAAGTTCTTAAGGATCGGGCAAGAGTCTTTTAGAGGGAAATATATAGGTCAATCGATGTTTCCTTATATACTTCAGAAGAGAAATGTCTTTGAGTAGTACTTAAATCTTATCCAATCGTAGATGGAAACAATTCTTGTACGATAACAAGGGACAAATATAAATTTGTAGTACAATATTTACCAAGGATATTTTAAAAATGTATTGAAAAAATAGAAAAAGAGAAAAGAAAGAAGAAAAATCTCGTTTGAATCTCGTTTAACTATGCGATAGTTGAATGTTTAATAAATGTAATAACATTGGCATAATTTTGTAGTAACGATTAATATTCTATTACGAATATTATTTTTTATTTGTATAAACTTTTGGAATAAAAAAAAAAAAATAAAAAACACAAAACGTTAAATCGAACACCCGTTATATGAAAAGATGTATCTTGTGCGTGTAGGTGTCACTGAACCAAGAGGAGACGAGTTCGGTTAAAAGCACTTATTGTTAGTCGTACAAAAATCTTGAAAAAAGTACAACGAATTGTTGTTTTTGTTGTTTTGTTGCGAATGAGACTATCGAAGATCGTGGAAATTAAGTTAGTGGAAATAAGTAGGTTTACGGATAATTACGATGTGAATTAGTATAATATTGATGAAATCTTGTTATCGTATCAATAACTGACTCGCCTAATTCGCTTGACTCAAATTTCACGAATAATGGAGAAGTGTGTTTAAAAAGTCTTTCGGGTTGCAATCCCATCGATGCCAAACATAATCTATAAGAAAAATTTTACCGTTCTCCGTTATAACGTAATTTCCATCGTATATAAAGCGATTACTATCATGGACGGATAAACATCTACTTTTGCGGTTGGTGCGGAATAACGCGTTACATTGCACGCGCATAATTTCGACAAATACGGGAATTGCATATTCGTTTCGCGCGAGTTACATTTCCGCAAGAGATGAAAGATCACAAAATCCAAGATGTTCGTTTGTTAATATGGTTGCTACATGATCATCATAATCGTCTTAAGAAATTTAACTTTTTTTTTTTCATTTACAATTAGTTCGTTTTTACTTATACGTTAGTTAGCGAAAATTAAAGTAACCTTTTTTAGGAATCACCTTTTATATACTTCCTCTTATTTAATTTTTTTTCTACATAAACTTATTTCTTTCTAATAATAGTAAGAAGAAATAAGCCAATGCATTATATTGTTTTTTTATCTACAAAAAGTTATACAATATATTATATTAGGACGTTTATTAATATTTCATAAATTCCAATTCAAATATCTTTTATCACACTTAAAAGACCTTCTAACTAAGTATACTTTTTAATAATATCCATGATAACAATTTTTATATCCTGCCCCTTTAATCTACATTATCTTAAATTCGATACAAATAGGTATATTATACTTTCATTTTGTAAAACCTTTTAGATGGAAAATTATCTAACACGTTAGATGACCGATTACGATACCGATAATATAACATTAATAATCATACTGATCGATGCTCGAGAATAAAGAAAAAGAAATTCAAGAGGACTTATTAGAGATTATCATAAACCTATATAGATAACGTAGATGAATAATAATGCAACCGATTGCAATCGTTTACCGATTTTTTCTCGCCTTTGGGGACTTCCACAAAACAAAAAAAAGTGGACTATCTAAACGGCTATCGCAACAGTTCTGGCTTCCGGTAAACGGTAATAACGACTGTATGATGCCCCCCATCCCACCCCCCACCCAAACCCTTTTACCATTTTGTACCAATGTAGTCCTGAGAATCTGAGAATCTTCCCAAGAAACTAACACACCACTAACGTACATACAATGAACTGCTATTTGAAAATTTCACTAGTAGTCCAGTGTCCGTGTTTTAATTCGATCATTCGCAGCTTAAGTATTATAATATATTGTACGTAGTTTATTGCTAATGAATAAACGTTAAATCAAAATAAAAGAAATCTATGTGTTATCATGATTTACAAGATAAACGAGTGCACGCGTATTATGGAAAATAGACCGTATTAATTTGAATTTGCATTTGCAAATATATGCGTAATTGGGAGGGGGGAGGGGGAAAGGGAATAAAAACCGAAGATACGAGGATTAAAGGAAAATAATTATTTCTCGAGTGAAAAGAAAAAAAATATCTCAACTTGTTACATATATATATACCTACTTGCTCAACCTACGTATAGCGTATAATATAGTCGGTGATCTTACGGTGGCTTTACGGGAGCTCTTGAAATAAAGAAAATAAAATTATCGTATCGTTTCGATAATAATTTTACCGGACGTTATCGAAACCTCGCAGTAAAATTCACCGACACACCGAATGCGGGTTTGCTCGGTTGGATATACATATATATATATATATATATTTATTTATAAGAACAAAAAATGTATATATAAGAAAAAATGAAGCAAGAAAATAAGAAAAGTAAAAAGAAAATGAAAGAAAAGAAAAGTTTAAGGATCGTTGAGAGATACGAATAAGGTTGACGTCGTAGGACGTAGGGTATATCGTGTCGTAGATATATATATATATATACACTTACACACATGCTCGTCTACGTTCGTGAGCATGTGGAATAAATGCAGACGGTCCCTCGTTAATTAACTTACCGCACCATCCATGACGCGTACCACCACCTACGTTATTCTTTACGTACCTACTATCTCCTTCCTTTCTTTTCCTTTTTTTTTTAATCTCTTCCCTTATTTTCGATTTTTCAACTCGAACAGTTCAAAGATCTTCCGGCAAAAATTTATATATAGATATATAACAGGTTAAAATTTCTTTTTCACTCGAGAAATAATTGTTTTCCTTTAATACTCTCACCTTCAGTTTATATACATATATATATATTTTCTATTATTATAAATATATTTTTAAAAAATATTATATAATGTACTATATTTTTTTATTAATATATTATATAATTATATATATATATTTTTTTTTTCTTCTCTTCGTCGAGATACCTAAATTGTATTTAGCATTTTTCTCATTGTAATTCAAATATTTGTCGTTGTAGAAAGGAAGTTTTGTTTAAATATTCCTATCACGAAGGAAGAATAAATTTGCGAATGAAACAAATAATTTGAGTCGTTATTTATTTGTTAATACGCGAATTTATTTATTTATTTTATTAAACTTACCGGAAATTTGCTACTATGAGTCTGCAAATTGGCCGCCTGTTGAGCCTGACTCGAACTCTGTTCCTCACCGTAAAGCGGTGGCATCCTGTATTCCGGTGCAAACGGAATTTGCCCGGAATTTCGGATTTCTGTTTTAACGTTAATCGAGTCTCTCCTTTCTGTACCGGAAGTTGGTACTTGTGGATGTACGGAGGTTGCTACCGGTTGTTGCCGATCGTCCCAGAACTGCTGCCCGTTCTGTTTCTTTTGATTGTTTGGCACCGGTTTCGGTGGTGGTATTGCCTTGTAAGGTCCTTCCTCATCTGCAACCATGACGAACAATAATAAGCTTCTTTTTTTTTATTTCGATTCAATAAAATTCGGGGATCGTTTTTTCTTTTTTATAGATGAATATATTTGTCGGATAAATATATGGGCGGTCGATATTATTTTATCGTATAATATTTTATTGAACATTTCATACGAAACGTTCGTTAAATCAATTTTCGTTTTGTTTATTTTTCAGATACAATCGTTATAAAAAATATTATTATTCGTATACTGCGAACTTAATATCGTTGAAACGCACGTTGATTTATGTTACAGCTAAACACACACACACAGACACACACACATATAGACACATGTAGGTACACACGTATATAAAAATGTCACCTGTGTTCGCGCTAAAAAAAAAAAAAGAAAAGAATGATCACGCTTATACCTTGATTATGATTCTGTCGCCTAAGACGATTCTCCTGCTTTACTTTGCGAACAGTAGTTGCCATTGCGTGTTGGCTGACCATCTCTGAAGGGTTGTTTCATAAACGTTGGTCTCCTCTTCCTCCCTCCCCACTCTCACCCTCAACCTTACAATCGGATCCTTTCGCACTTCGGTCGAGAACACGCGAACTTCTTCTCCCTTATCACTTATCGTGCCTCGTGAAAGTAAGAAAAATAGTAGATGGAAAACTATGTAAAACATAAATACCGTATCCCTATACACACGATTTCGTCGTAAATAATTAATTAAAATCTAAGAAAATCGATCAATCCCTCCTGAATGATTATCCTTATTTAAAAAAATCCTAGACGGGATCAGGAACAACAATGTGACCACTTCTGCTGGTAACGTACTGAAAGAAGTCTAACTTTCCATTGAGTGAACGTCTGGTTCCGCCATTCTGACTTCACTTCCGGTATCGTCCCACCACGCCAAGAGAAATCATTACTAACTACTACTACTACTACTACTCGAAGGGAGAATGATCGAGACTCTAAGGAAAAAGAAATAAATAAAGAAAGGAAGAAAGAAAGAAGGAAAGGAAAGAAAGAAAGAAAGAGGGGTGGTGGTGGGAGGAAGAGATGGATGTAACAGGAGAAAGAAAGGAGACTTGTCGTGGATGAAAAGAGGAAGAGGAGAGAGAGAGAGAGAGACATGCTGTGGAAGTGGGAGTTAAAGAAAGAAATAAAGAAATAAAAAAGATAGAGAAAGAGAAGAAACACACAGACGCCGAGATAATTTATTCCAAGTCCATACTCAGCCGGACTCCGTGGCGCGCGTCGGACGAATATCAAGCTGCCGCTACTGTCACCGTGTCCCAGACGATCTCTCGATCCTCGATAGATCTTCTGGTACAGCAAGAAGAAGGTATACATATATATATATAGTTCTCCATCTTTATTTCGATATACACACGCAAGAGTAAAAAGGATAAGGAAGGGATAACGTGTGCCATCTCGCCGTACTCCACTTTCTTGATCTTTTTCCAAGAAGAAGAAGCAGATGATGATGATGATGATGATGATGATGATGATGACGATGATGATGACCGTCACGAAGATCATCGAAAACATTTCCTTCTTTACTCTCTCATTCCGAGTGTTTCGTAAAGTATATTTGTAGACAAATTTTTGTATTAATTACGTTGATGAATCGTACGAAATGTTTTATCTACTACTACGGTATACGTGGAGTGACGTATGTACGCGTGTGTTGTATTAGAAACTTATTATTCAATTGTTGTTTGTACTTTATTTGATTTTTCTTTCTTTTTTTAGGAAGTGATGTTTGAATTATTTTGTATATGTTGAAAAATGATATACGTAAAAGTTATAAAGGTATTCATGTATTATCGTTAGCGTTTAAATATTCTTTATGGATGTTTGTGACGGTTGGTATTTTTTAATTGGATCCATTATTTTTTTAACATTTGTGATAATAAAGTATTTTAAGTATATATGATCAATATTTGTATATAATAAAATATCGGTATGTAGTATAAGTAAATTTTACATCAATTGATATACAAATTTTGAGGAATTTTATAATAGAAATATTTTTTAATATATTTATTATTATATATTGATCCAAACATATTCATACTCATTGATCATTTATTCTACAATACATGAAACATTAATTTAAAAATACTGATCAAATAAATAATCTCTTTATGTAATTAACTTAAGAAATATCTCGCTTATCATCAAATTAAATTAATACAACGATTTAGAAAACCCTCCCACATTTCGTTCTAGTATAAAAAAAACAGAGCGCGAAAGAGAGAGAGAGAGAGAGAGAAAGAAAAGAATCTCTCGGCATAAATCAAGATAAATTAAATTCGTAGTAGTATTATAATATCATACAAATTATATCCATCGCCGGAATGGATTATTTGCAAATTAGAATCGTGCGAAAAAGTATAAGAGAAAAGAAAGAAAAAAGAAAAAAGAAAAGTATAGAATTAAAATTATTCTTCGACGTTATAATAATCGAAAAAGAAAAAAGAAAAAAAAAGAAAAGAAAATCATTATCGCAAGAATTATAATGCAAATAGGCATAAACAGTGTTTTGCGATTAAAAAAAAAAATATATCTACGAACAATTATGAATAAGAAAAATTAAAAGGGTGACCCGTTAAACGAAGGCTAATGTTCTTCGTGGAAAGAAAAAAAGATTGAATAAAAAAAAAAAAGAGAGAGAGAGAAAGAGTGAAGAAAAGAGGAAGAAGAAGAAGAAGAAGAAGGCGCATCGGCCTGCAACGAAGAAATCCTTCGGTCTTTTCCTATTTTCTCCTTGCTCTCTTACCTCTTTTCCACGCGAGACTTGTTTCGCGCTTCTCTCTATCTCTCTCTCTCTCTCTTTCTTTTTCTTTCTCATGTTCACCTGTGTAACACGCTCAAGCAAGAGTACACGCGCCGTAGAGAGGGGAATCACGCATGGTTGAATCGTTTAAACGGCTTTACCTTCCAAGTCGTTCTAGCTGCTCTTATGTTAGAGTTCCTATACTACCATACCATTCTACCAATAGGGTTTCATATGTGGATCACTACAACAGTCTTTCTCTTTCTCTCTTTCTCTCTCTCTCTCTCTCTCTCTCTCTCTTTCGTTCTTTCTTTCTCTCGTGTTCTTTATTGATCAAGCTTACTCCAACGTATTTTCTCACGACACACAAGTCTCCTGTGCGTCATCTTCCTCCTTTTTCCTCATTCCTTTTTCCATTGCTTACGTATTCGAAGGAACCCCTCTTCGAAATAGGCGAACGACACTTGTGTCTTTTTCCATTTGCTTTTGCCACCCCACAACTCACTCCTTTCCCCCCTCCCTGCTACCACCACCATCACTCCCATACTTCCTTTTCCTCGTACTTGTTCCTCGTGTCAGAGTTCTCGTTCTCTTCTGATTCTTTTTTTGCCCCCATCGTGTTCGTTCCCGCAACGACGGAAACATCCTAAATCTTGGCCTTCCTGTTTTCACGACCTTGAATTTTATTCCCCTATCGGGAACTATACCAGGTCTATCCCTTCTTTTTCCTTCTTCTTCTTCTTCTTCTTCTTCTCGTATCTAAAGAATTGTTTATTCTTTTATTTCCAGCAATATCATCGTAACGTTTGTCTTCCTTTTTCCTCAATAAATATTTTTTGTCCCCTTATCTCTCCTTTTTTTTTCTCTCCTCCCCCGGAGATGGTCGCCGTTTATTGGCTGGAATGTCAAAGCCCTCCCCCAACCCCCATTTTTCTCCCCGTTTCTCATTTTCCTCTCGCTTACTATCTCTCTCTCTCTCTTTTCCGTTCGGTGTTAGGAAAAATCATATAATATTTCATTTCCGTGGGTAAAAATTGGAAAATAGAAGTTTGAGTGGGAGGGAAGGAAAATTTAGTCGATCTTTTTCTCGTTTTCCACTTGTACGATTTTCGTCGTCGTATTATCCAATCGTGTATATCATTTATCGATAAGGTACTGACGTATCCATTCGGATAAAACGAGCTTTTCCTTAGCGAAATAACAAGCATGCCCCTACACAGTGGTACAGAGTATAATGATATCGATCTTATGTATTCCTATAGCCTTAAGCAAGTGCAATCGTTGTTCGTGGTGGTTGTTTTTTGTTTTTTCTTTTTTTTTTTTAGCCAAGATTTCTCCTTCCTAGTTTATCCCGTAACGATCTCGGATTTTCAAACGACGTTCGTCCGATCCACCACCATCCGATGATGATCATTATTTATCCCATTTCAATCTTCCAACTCGACTGGCTGATTGACAATTTATCTTGAATTTTTGTTTGTTTATTTTTGTTCTTGTCTAAAAACGATTAAAATGAATTAAAAGTAAGTTTCCTTTTTATTTTATTTTCTTTTCAGATTTCTTGTTTTATTACCCTTTTATCTTTTCTTTCTTTTTTTTTTGTTTCTTTTAAACGAAACTCTTCGAATAACGTTGAAAGTCATTTTTCAAAGTCGGTTGTTGGTCAAGTAATTGATAACGTCACGTGGGTGGGACAAACGTTATGCATTTGATGGGTGGCGAAAAAAATGTTCATCGTAAAGTTTGTGCTATGGTAGCAGGTGTTTTTCCTGTGTACACCGTTGTTTATTAAATCAAACGAATATGTTTGTAACTATATACCTCGATACCGTATATCATACATAAATATTAATATGCAACGGGTAACGGGAATTATTCATATACCCGCCACCCCTATTGTGTATTAGAAATAATTTCTATTTGCTTTTTAATGAAAACTTTCAACATTTTTGTAAGTAAAAATCTATTTCGGGAAATGTTCAATATTCATATTGATAACAATTTTGTTGTTATTGTTGTTGTTGTTGTTGCAGAGAAACGTTTTATTCTTTTGTGAAATGTAATTTAATGTAAAAATGATAAACAAAAAAAAATTGTTCTTTACAAGAATATAATTAAAATACTATTTTCAATTTTTGCAAACGAATTTGAATATAAATGTATCGATAAGCGATGACGTATGATACACGCTGCATCGTATGATTCATGCTCTCGAAAAAAAAGGAATTACATTTTTTTGAAAAATCTGTTTTTTGTTCGCGTTATCCCGAATTTTAATCTAGTCAAATAAAATTCCACCTTTTTCTTCTTTATTCTTTTCATTGTCCTCCATACTAATTTTGTAAAACAAAGAAATTCAACTATCGTCCGTTCTGCACAAACTTGTTATTACTTTTTTTATCTTTTTTTACTTCGTCCTTTTTAGCAAGAAATAAAGAAAAAAAGAAAAAATAAACAGAAAGGGTAAAGAAGAAGAAACGAAAAATGCAAGAGAATACGTATTCGTAAAACGTTTGTATATTTCGGCTACTTGGCATTAAATAATCACGTGATTTCAAACAACCAATCGCGAACGCTCGGTTGTACCTTACGTTCGCGATTGGTGCTTCTAAAGAGACACGATTATATATTACTTTACCGTGTAACTTGACATACTAAACGCGTGTGATGCGTACTATACTAACTTCACACAAATGTAATGTTCGAGCAGTATCATTAAAACAAAAAAATAAAAAGAGAGAAAAAGAAAGAAAAGAAAGAAACACGCGAGTTTCGGTGTGAACGTAGCTTTCTCCTTCGAATCCAACTTGTGACGTTGTTGTTTGCCTCTGGGCAACACCTGAATAGCCAATTTTTGTTCCTCTACCCCCCCCCTCCCCGAGAATATGGTAAATTCATCGCGTAAATTCACCAATCGTTTCCTTAAAAACACCGACGACGATTTTTCGTTTCCTTCTTCTTTTTCTCATCGTAACGTCATTTGAATGAAACAATATTGTATAAAAAAAAACATTAGGAAGGAAAGAAAGAAAAAAAAAGAAGAAAAGAGAGAAGAATTGAATTCCATACGATTTCGATATAACGATAACATACTGTAATATTCTCGAGATCGAGATAATACATTAGTTAGGTATATACTTATGCTTCTTCTTCTTGCGGTTAGTAATAATGTTCATGTAACACTGTATACTGTGGTCAGTAGGAAAACACTTTCGCGCGAGGTTCGACGAACATCATCGCGACAAGGATCTCGCTGGATCTTGATCTTGAGATAAGTTTAACACCGGGGAGTCCTCGGTAGTTCTCTTGTTGACGGCTTTTTTTTATTTCTTTTTATTTTTTTTTTTTATTTTTTTTTTCCTGAAAATATCTCTCATCGACTTTCGGTACTTTACCTACTTTTACTCTTGACCAACGTGTGATGGCAAAATCGTTGGTAGAACAAAATTACATGTTACCGAATTAGGGACGCAATTAAATTGCCCATTAAATCCGTCAAATTAACTTAATGAATTTCTCTCTCTCTCTATATATATATATATATATATATATATATATAATAAGAGAGAGAGAGAGAGAGAGATATATATATATATATATATATATATATATATGATATATATAATATAATTATATCAAAATTCTTATAAATTATTTTCTCTAAATATATAAATATTATATCGAACGTATTCGTATACTTTTTTTATTTTAAATATTTTATTCGAAATTAATATATTAATAATATATATTATTATTATTATTATTATTATTATTATTATTATTTCATACTTTATGTCCATGTATCGTAATTCATTAAATCCGATAAATATTCCACAGATAATAACTGATTCGTAATTTCTTTCATAGATCGTAATTCAAATTTAGATTGAAATATTGGATAGAAATGGACAAAAGGTGTTTTTTACGAGAAAACAAAAACAGGTAGAAAAAGAAAAGATGATTAGATCAAAATCCAACGATTTTCTTGATCGGTTTAACGCGGTTCGAGTTAGAGCTCCTTCTCATTGCCTGCTCATCTTATGGTCGTCTCACTTCCGTTTTTATTTTGCTCCTATTTCGTCAGACTTGCGTTCCTTCCTCTTCCCCCCTCTTCCCCTTTCTCCATCTCTCTCTCTCTCTCTCTCTCTTTACTTGACGCTTTATCCTGTACTACTCTTGAGAGGAGGCTCAACTCCTCTCAACTCGTAGTCGTCTTTCTCTCGTACGTCTCCGGTTTTTCTTTTTCTCCGTGAGCTACAAACGGCCTTTGAATAGCGTCTAGTTTTTGCCGAACAACTAGTTTCACCGAGGGTTTTCATTCTACGACGGTATCGACTCGCTATAGTGAGCGAACCGTCCCTTCGTTTATTTCACGACATCGTGAGAATGAATCCTTTACCTTTAAAATGAACCTATATTGTAAAAGTATACGAATATTAGGATAAATGATATTCCTTTTCTCGAAGCATTTTTACCGTTGTTGCTACTATTACTACTACTACTACTTTCTATTTGTTCGATCAATATACTTTGTATTGATTAATGTTTATGGATGTTATTTTTTTTTATTGTAACGTGATGTATGTATTTTTTTGTGTGTTTCTGTATATATAAATTATCGCATTTAATCGATGCTACTTAGTAGTATATTTTTAACTTAAATATTTATATTATATTAATTCGAAATATTCCCCCTCCCCCAAAAATATTCGAACGTTCGTTAACATTTGAATTGTAAATATACTTCGGGATTGTTTTATTGTATCGATCAATTTATTTATTTATTTGAAATATTTTAGTATATTTTTTTATTATTGGAATTTAATCGACTTCGTTATTTATTTATCAAAAAAAAAAAGGTTTACGTTGAAAATTGAAAAGAAATTTTTGCGACAAAATATATTATCACCATCTATGTACAAAATTGAAATAAATATTATATTAATGAAATTTGTCTTCTATATTAAAAATAAAAATAAATAAATACACAACGCACAATTGATTTCAAAATACTTTCCGTTAGATCATAGATTTTCTTGAAGTACTTCGACATCTTATTGTTAGAGATATGAATGTATCTAACATATATCTAATATCTGCCTAGATTCGATCGAAATTACAACCACGCGTAGGAGGAGGACGCGGAACGAAGCGTGACACGGAAATCGAATGAAATGCACCGTTAAAACCCGTCACGTAAATAAACCTATTTTAAGTCGATATGAAATTTTCAAGCTCTGGTATGATATTTTCATACTCATTAATCCACTTCGCGCATACTCCGAAAGAAAAAGCGAAAGAGAGAGGACATTAAAATCGTTGATGCATTTACAAATGGCTACCATTTATGCGTTAAATCATCGCTAAAAATACGTATAGCTAGTTTGAAACGTTTAAAATCCACACCGATGTATATGCCAATAACGTTAAATTTATCTACGTGTTAGAATAAATTTGCTTAGGTAATAAAAATTTTTATATGGAAAATAAGTTTTTTTTTTCTTTATAATAATAATATATATTGAGATAATAAAATATATCATTTCTTACAGATGTGTTTTATTGTATATATTTTAATAGAAAATAAATAATATCATATATTATTTTATATTATTATAAGTTCTTTGTATATGTTTAATATTTATTATATTATATTTTTAAAATATACAAATAAACGTATACCTATGTTTAAGATTTGGATCCGCTACTTTATAAAAAAAATTCTTATTCCAACGTTAATATCACATTTTAAAATTCACCACGCAAATTCGAAATTGAAATAATACAAAATAAATGTTCATTCTATTTCTTTCAATATAATTGTACGCACGAAGATTCTTTCAATTCGTTATTTGCAAAATAGCTTTATAAGTCTGTTATCATCGTTCCGCATTCATCCATGACCGAGTTTACGAGACGAGTAACAGATGGAACATGAATTCAAAACGTTCGATGTGGTATACTATGGAAGTGACGACAGAAATGTTAGAGTGAAAACTAATAGTACACGGTTTCGGAACAACGTTTTCGAGTTGAAAATGATTTTATCAGATAAAAACGATTTCTAGTCGGATCTCTTTTATTTTCCTTTTTTATTTCTTTTCTTCTTTTTTTTTTTTTCATTCGCTAATGTGCTCTTTTTTATTTAAAACAGAACAATCTCGAGGTTAACAAGAATTTCTTCAATGTACACGGTAATATTTTTGCATCGAACCTGTCTAACGATTAAATATTTATTTCTTTTTTTTTTCTGTTTATTTATTTTTTATCTCCTTCTTCTCTTCCTATCTTTGCCTTCCTCGAAAACAGGTTTTCATTCTCGTCCTATCAACTGTAGAAAGAAAAAAAAAATGTAAACGAGATCGGTCCACTTTTCCGATTATAAACGCCCTTATGCATTTGCTAGATATCTAACGAGTACCTACTCATCTCAACGTTAATCCTTCAGGCGCATTACACGAATAGCTGACTAGCCTTTTCGTTCATTAATTCGATTCTCGATTTGTAATCTTTTACAAAGTTCATAATACGTTCGACGAATATATACGCGTTATATGTAATAATATAAATAAAAAGAAATTATACGCGAGTAATATAAGAAATACATATAAATTGCAAAATGTATAATATTCTCGCGATATGTAATATTAATACTTTTTATTAATTATAAAAATAATTAGTTACTTTTTATTATTATCATTAAAATTTATTATTATTATATAATTATATCCAAAATTATTATATAATAAAATTTTATCAATGAGATATATATTTATATTATATATTATTTATTACGCGAACGATCAAACGAGATTTATTTCAAAATTAACAAAAATATTAATCGATCATTATCATCATCATCATCATCATCACGAGCAATAATCATATTCGTTTCTTCGTAATTCTCGGATTTTCTTGACACTCGACTCGACCGTGTATTTATGAACTCTTTTTTTTTTTTATTCGTGGAGGTTGCAGCAGAGTTCTTCAGAGCACGACACCGTGAGTATATTTCTTTGGTTAGATTGAGAGTGAGAGATAGAAAGATAGATAAAGATAGATATATATATAGAACTACCTCGCACGATGACACGCGTCTTCAACGGTACGAACATCTGCTGCTTGCGTTTTGTCTCGCTTTTCTTCGTATATCTTTTAAAGTTAGAATCTAACTGTACAGTGTTACGCCAAAGCATTCGATCTATTCGTTCTAACACATAAGTTCATTTTAAAATTTATTCGAGAATTATCCAAAGATCTTCCACAAAAAAATTCTTATTCTTATATTATAATAATATGATATTATATTATTTTACAATATACACAATATATAACCATATAATACAATTTGAATGAGTTAAAAACAGTTTTCTACCTTAACATGGAGAAAACGAATTGTTCGTAGATCAAACTCGTGTCAGTTTTATTGGGAAAAGAAAAAAAAAATCTGGCTCAAAACTTTTCAACCAATCCCTTATATACATAAGTTTGATATTTTATCAATTTACATAAAATAATATCAAATTAATTAATATTAAACTGCCCAATATATATATATATATATATATATATATGATCTCCAATTATTCAGAATTTTATTTATAAAAATAATATTTACTTAACTGTAATACAATATTGTGATTAATAATCGATATTTTTTCTTCTACAATTATACGAAATAAAAAACCCATAACAAAAACATATATACATATATATAGAACCTAATATATCAATTCAATTCAATATATTCACGTATCCCACGTGTATATATATGTTAAAATTCTCCAAGCGACGAGAGAGAAACATCTCGTCCATTTCTCTGTAGGGAAATAATTTCATGGTATTCCACAAACTATAGAAGGGAATTTCATATCGAATGTTATTTGTTCGTTTTTTATTAGACTTTTATATCGTTTTGACTAAGATATAACATCCAGCTAATGTTTTTATTAAAATGTTCATCTCTGTCCTATAGCACGTTTAAAAAACAGAGAGAGAGAGAGAGAAAATGTAGAAAAAACAAGAATCACGTAAACATTCTCTCCAGATTTAATATCCGTTGAGAATTCAGAAACGAAAGGAAGAGAAAATATACAGAAGGAGGAAGGAAGAAAGTAAGGAATACGGTAATAAGACGGGTAAAGTGAATTTCTCACTTTGCCTTCGAAGGTGTCGTCAAAGCTCGTTTACCAATTCGTTTAAGTAACGTTCTAACGTCGTACCTACGCGTAATAAAATAAAGTTGCAACAGAACGAGTTGTCCCTTCTCCCTCTTCCCCTTCTCTTTCTCTCTCCCATTATCTTATAAACACACGTATAAGGTGTCTCAGTTAAATGAGATCATCTGTGATATAATGATCGTCTA
Source organism: Polistes fuscatus (assembly GCF_010416935.1). Classification (NCBI taxonomy): domain Eukaryota; kingdom Metazoa; phylum Arthropoda; class Insecta; order Hymenoptera; family Vespidae; genus Polistes; species Polistes fuscatus. The sequence continues at coordinate 11,730,389 of NW_025113107.1, read as the reverse complement.
AGCGATTGCAATTTTTTTTATACTTCGCAAGAGTATCGACAAAGATTATAAGGTTTCATTTAAAAATAAAAGAAAAAAAGAAAAAGAAAAGAAAAATAACTTAAAGAAACATTTCTTCCCACCCTATCATCCACCACCACACGCACCACGGTATAATACAACTTTTTCCTTTCGAAGTTATTTCATATTATAGTATAGAAAAATGGAGAAATGATTTAATTTAACTGATTGTGAGACACCCCGTATATGCATACGTTCAATTCGGGTATATTTAGTTATATCAAAGTTTCAGGGAAAACAATTAAATCTTGTGTCAATTAGTTGGAACGCAGTGAAATTCGCGTCATCCAACGAATCTAATTAGCTAGTAACGAATCTAACTGTAATAGGAACTGGAGCCAACAAATTGGCAAACGTAACATTTAATAAGTAGTTAGAACAAACGATGTAAAATGATTAAATTGTAACGTATGTCGATTAGGGTGAATAATAAATACGATCGACATTTTCTTCATTTTAAAAAAAAAATTAGCGATCGTTTCGCGATAAACAAATTCGTCACGCAAATTCAATATTGTTTTTTTCTTTTTTTTTTTTATAGGTAAATTAGATAGGAATATCTATGATGGACATAGAAACTCGTCTATTTAGTTTCGTGAAACTGGTTTTCTCCTTTTACCCCGCTATTTCTCATTTGCTGACGGTTTCCCCTGACAGGAAATCGAGGAGTTACTGCGTTCCCTTTAATAACAAAGCCCCAGCTAGGGTTTCCTTAACGTTCCCAGACAATCCAAAACATCTCATTGCCGTTTTCGAGAAACATTTTTTATCGTTATCCTTGAAATTTCATTTGGTTAATTTAACATTGACGATCTGACGAGCGTGACAGTAATATTGTAATAAACGGACATTTCGTTTAAACGTATACTTATAATTCTTATATATATATATATATGTGTGCGTATGATTATACGTGTGTGTAAGTATATAAAGTAAGTCACGGAACTAACTATTAATTTTTATACGAATTACATTTGATGTTATTTAAAAAAACAAATCAAAATTATGATTTCCATTAAATAACATTGACTCGTTATTTAAATAGACAAAATTTGATTTAAACTATTATATTCTCATTAAATAAACGTAATATCGATTAAATTTACAGACTATTAACTCGAAATGAAAATCAAATACATATATTACTATTTTCCGTTAAAGTATAAAAGGAAATATCTTTATCAAATATATTTTGAACTGTTTAAACACTATAAATAACCTCATGATATTTTTCCTCACGCGGAAGATATAAACCCCCTTTTTTTCCGGGTTATAAGAAGAAGTACCATAGCATATATTTATTTTGTTCATCCCTCAATCATCCTACTTTGAAATCCATCATCACGTATGCAATTTCGTTCACATAGGAAGTCCACTATAGTTCGTAATCTTCCTAACTGTGTTTTTTCCTTCTCTTCAATGTAAAAGATTAAAAGATAATAAACCATTTTTATTACACGAAGTTGCCCACCTAAAGAAGAAGGAAGAAGGGGGATTGTTACTAACGAATTCGACGAGGTGGAAACGAGGAAGAATATAAAAAGAATAAGAAAAGTAGTTAAATTACACCTACTACTCAGTAGAAAATCTTCGTCTCATTTCCTGTATTCTCAACGAAACCTTTTCTCGAACGTTGAGTAAGAGAAGAAGAGTCTTTCTTTGACCGTCGTTTGCAAACGTTTCGAAAGAAATTTTTATATCTTGCTGTTTTATCTTCTCATTCTTCTTCTTCTTCTTCTTTTTCTTTTTCTTCTTCTTATTTTGTTCTTTTTCGTAAGAAAATTTTGCAACGCAATATCTATCACCACCACCACCACCACCACTACCTGGTGACATTTCTTTGACCATCGTTTGCAAACGTTTCGAAAGAAATTTTTATATCTTGCTATTTTATTTTCTTCTTCTTCTTCTTCTTCTTTTTTTTTTGTTCTTTTTCGTAGAAAAATTTTGCAACGCAATACCTAACACCAGCACCACCACTTACCACCTGGTGACATTTCTTACATAAAGTTTTTCCTCGAGGCTTACGAACGATTTCCCGATGCGAGGAAACTTGGCCGAGTGCCTCTCATGCGATACAGAATTCGAAATAACTCGAGAAGATCGATTCGAAAAGTGGGTTATCCACGATCTGACACGGTTGTATCTCTCCACGGCCCCCTTAAATATAACTGTATTGTATATAGTTACTTTATTTCTCGACATGACTCAATTCCCCTTGCGTTACGCTACGTCGGGTAAAATTGCGATTGCTCGGAAATAACTAGATCGGATAACTAGATCTTTTAAATTAATCATATGTAAATAAAAACGAAAACAAAAACAAACATCTTCTGAATCTATGAAAAATTGATAAAACGAGATTAAAAAAGGAACAACAACGACAAAAATCCAAATAAGATTAAAAAGATTAAACAAATAAGATTATAATGTAACTTTATGTTAGATTTAAATCCATTTTATTATTTTGTTTATGTTTTTATATTACGTAAAGTTGTATTATTCGGATTAGGTTGTCCTAACTAAAACGCACACACTTGACTGACAAAACATCGACGAAGTTATGCAACGAACATCGATGGGAGGGGTTGCACAATCAATAACTCCAACGTTGATTCATCCTAATGATTCTTTTTTTTACGCAATCATCCTACTCTCGTCTAACTTTTGTAAATCGTTCCTTTAACCGTTGTAATTATTATTTTCTTTTTTTTTCTTCCCTTTGAACGCGTAGCTCAAATTAGTAGCTCAACTCAAGTCGTCGGTGGAATAATAGAAAAGGAACAATTCATTTCTACGAATCTTCTGATACTTACAATTAGAATTCGTAGAAGGAAAAGAAAAGAAAAAAAAAGAAAAGAAAAAAAAGAAATAATAATAAGAATAAAATGAAAATGAAAATGGCAGAAAATGAATGGATTTATTGCACTTGATACTGATAGATACTGAGTATAACGTAGAAAGGAGGTAAATTGTTGTTACATGTTTAATTGGGTTACAATTTCCATGCTTTGTACGATCATTTGCTGCATCCTTAAAATCTTCCGAGCTACTTTGATTAACATTGAAAGAGGAATTTTATCTTTACAACGAATTGTTATATCGAGAACAGAGATTATCATTCTCTTATGTACCTACAAATAACGCTCGTGGAAAGTCTTTTAACGTCTAATAGGTACTCTACAATTTTCTTTTGCCTTCAATTTTCTATGCCATGAGAAAATAGGAGAAAATACGTTTTATTCCTTTATAGTATATACACACTTTACATAGGTTCGATGTTTAATGTAAATTAACGAGACCGGTTTCATTTCTTAACTGCTTCTTTTTTCTTTATATATATATATATATACTTGAACCTTCCAAGGGAAAATATCCGACATGATTCTACTTCTACTTCTTCCTCTTCTTCTTCTTTTTCTTCTTATTCTTATTCATCTATATTTTTCTTTTTTATTATTTTAAACTTTCTAACTTCCTTCGTTGATACCTTTTAGGAAATAAGATACTTTCACGAGTTTTATAAAGTAAACTTGTTTTTTAAAATAAACTTTTCATATTTCTTTTCTTTATTTCTTTCTTTCTTTCTTTATTTCTTATCACGATGATAAATAGTAATAAGAAATAAAATAGAAAAAGAAAATGAAAATATATATATATATATATATATATATCTATTATTTAAGAAAGAATGAAAAATACGAAGGAACAATCAAGCGTTTGCCATTTCGCATGGTTTTCTATTGGAACACGCTCGGTCATCTCGGAAGGGACAATATTACCCTCGAGAACGTTTGTTTCCTCGTATATATGTATACCTATATACATGAACTACTACACTACTACTACTACTACTATTCATACATAGGACGTAAGAGCACGTTATACTAAGGTGTATTAGGTGTATTGTACGCGCGCACATGTTCATTCGGGGAACACATTCGCTGCTGCCGCGCGCCCAGAGTTCATTCTCTTACGCTGATTCACCTGCTCTTAGAATTCTCCTCGGGCTCTAATGCGATGTGATTTCGCATTTCGCATTTCGCATTTCCAATCCTTTTTATGAGAATTTCACACGAGTAATAGAAGAAAAACATTGGCGGGGGCGGGGATCAGAAGAATTCGAAAAATCAAGATTATAAGACCATGACTCTTAAGATAACGATAAGAAACATTTATGCTTATTTTCTAATCTAAATTTTTAGATCTCGACAAATAGAACGTTCATTTTTATTTTCCCTCCCATTGTGGAAAAATCTGAGACGTCTTGGAAACAAATAAATTTTGATTTAACTTACCTCTCGGCTATCTATCCTACGACGAGCACGTAGGAGGGATTGACATGTTTGGACGTTTTCGATGATCCAAGTCGCGTTCCTCGATTCGTTTCACGTTTTGAAAGATAGATGAATAAATTGATAGATCGAGAGATATCGTAGTATAAGAGTAAGAGGGAAAGAGAAAGAGAGAAAGAGAGGGAGAGAGAAATTGAAAGTGGTAACACTTCGGAGTCTCACACAGAAATATTGAAATCCCTTTCCCCACCCCACCACCCCACCACCATCCCCCCTTTGATAAAATGTATCGTCGAAAACACTGACACGAGAATATCTTCTTTCTCTTTCCTTCACACGAGACAACACCGTACGATCCAGGGAAATCGAGTCGCGGTCATATTAAAATCTTCTGGTAGGTGATACGTATTACGTGGAAAGAACACCGATTATTACAAATCGTAGTAGTCGTTTAATCTTCCTTACTTTTCCTCCTCTCCTATGTTTCTTCCATTCACCCACGCAATTATTGAAACGTGAAATCCTTTCGTTTGTTATCGATAGACAAAAAATTGTCCCGTATCGTTGAGAAACGTAGTGATAACAGTGTGAACAAAAGGTTAGATAGGAAGAGAGAGAGAGAGAGAAAGAAAATAATAAATAAATGAATGAGGTTAGTTATAATGAACTATAAGTTCAAAAACTCTTTTACGAGACAGTAAAAGAGAAAGAGATGGATTATGTAGTATGAGAGAATGAATGAACGATATAAGGAGGAGGTGGTGTACAGAGAAAGAGAGAAAGGAAGAGAAGAAGACGCGCACCGCACTCGCGGGGACCGACGTAGCACTCAGCAGCGAAGGTGCTTCAGGTGAGACGCCAGGTGGGTGTCGCACGATGGAAGAAGGCAGCCGGCCTCCTCTCCTTTTCCTGCCCCACCTGACCACCACCACACCACTACCACCACCACCATCACCATCACCACGAGCAAGGTTTATGGGAGAATGAGTGGAATCCCATATACTCGCTTTAGTCCCAACCAAGGACTCCCATGGCGCCTCCTTTCTTTCATACTTATACACCAGCCTTTTAAGATATCTTAAGGCCCCGGCTCGCAGATCTCTAACTTACCGACTGCGTTCCAAGAATACGGGCTACCGCCGCCATTTATCACCGCTTCGAATTTTCTTTAATTTATTAACGGCTTCTTATATTAAGTTACTTGTTTTTACGAACGATTAGAGTTAGTTTAAGACGGCACGAAGAGGATTTAATTGTGAAAAACTAAATATATGATTGATCGTAAATAGCTTACTAATGGGTTTTACGAATTAGGTATGGAGTCTAGATTTCATCGAGTTCATGAAACTTTCATAACGCAATACACCACGAGATGAAAACTTACTATGACTTTCATGATTGCTTCCATTCGTATGTTTCATCTTGTAATCATCGTCGTCTTCGTTGTCGTCGTTGGTTTTGTTTTACGATAATTATACATAGATTCCTGCAGTACCAACCGATACATTGATATATAGATCGAATAAAAAATAAATAGACAATAAATGATAAAATAAAATTTACCTTATATTTGTTTTATGATGTTTTTTATTCTTGGTTTGATAAAATTTTCAATGCTTTTATTAGTCAATATAATTGTATATATGTAACATCAAAATAAATCTTATTCATTTACCGTTCGTCTACTTTTAATATATCCTGTATGTTTCATCAATCTCGCAAAATTTGTATTTTCTTTTAATTGTTGCACAAACAACGATTCAAATGGAAATGATTATTTATTCGCATTACGATCAACCATAATCGTTCCTTCTTCTGCTAACTTTGACGCCTTATTCAGATATTTCTTCTTCTTTTATAACTCCGTTACGATTTGGATAGTTTGTAGGATTGGTAGCTGGTAGAAATAAAATCGACTGATAGTCGTCTTACGTATAAACAAGACTACAAAGTCCAAAGTGAAGAACTTCCTTCGTTTTCGTGACCCGAAGTCATTATATGGCGGAGCATTTTCTCACGAGATACCTCCACTCTAATTATATGTCTAGCTTGCTCCTGAAACCTACAGGTTTATTGTTAAATGTGCCTGGCTCCAACGTATTCGGGATAAAAAAGAAAAAAAAAGAATAGAAAAACGAAGAAGAAGAAGAAGAAGAAGAAAAATAAGCACCAAATAAAGATATACACAAAAAATTATCTAATTTTCATCTTCTTTACTTACTTTTGCTTCTGAAAACATCCATTTCGAATCCAATTCGTGCGAAACGGGTTCGTGCGAACTACTGGAAAAGAAAGTTTCGAAATTTCGTTTAAAATCGACAATTCCATTCTCGTAATTTCAAAACAATTCGTTTTTGAAAATTCTCGTATAAGAATAATCCGTTAAAAAATACGAACGTTTGTGGAAATTTAATTTAGGAATTCGTACACGTTTACCTGATAGAGAATATCCTGTGCCGTCAATTTAACAGGAGATCGATTCTAATTCCATTTTTTTCTCTTCCTGTTCCTTTTCCTCTCTATCTCTCTATCTCTCTCTCTCTATGTCTCTCTGTCTCTCTCTGTCTCTACTTTTTTTGTTACGTGTCGAAAAATTGACGGTGCTGGGCATCCGTTCCCTTCTCAAAAAAACGTTTCTTTTCTTCCCGATAATTTCCACATTGATTTAATTCTTTTAAAAACCTCGAACAAAAAGAAAATTTCATTTCTTATATTAGAAGGAATAAATCAACTAATATAATTGGTCTGTAACGATCTAAATATTTTACTTCTTTTTTATTTAAAATATTAATACGAATTAATATTTAGAATACATGTATACTTGAGAATAAAAAGAAAAAAAAAGAAAAAAGTAACGCAAATAGCAACTTACCATTTGTAATACTTTTGAAGTAAACGATTCAAGGTGCCGTTATTAAATATAAAAAAAATCTTACATATGTATGTGTGTAAATCTTATTCAATAACGTTACATTGCTTTATGCATTGTCGAGCACGTAGAATTAGTTAATTCCTTCGTAATCGGAACAATGTATTCTTGTTCGCACAACGATACGAATATATGTACGCTTCGTTTCGAACATGAAAGCATTAAACTGCTTATAATTTATACGAACGAAGTATGATTATGCAGATTGCGCGTATACATTTTGCAATAATCAAGTTGTTCATTCCTCGTTTACGTCAATCTGAGATTTTCGATTAAACTAACGATAGAGAAATTATATGTATATGGAGTAAAATATTTCAATCAAATTGTAAGAAATATTATCACGGTATATAAAATCAAATTAAAACGAGTTTTAATATTTAAAACATTATACCTCTTGTACATTTATAGGTAACGTTTCTATGTTATCGCTTTATAAAATAAATCAACGATTATAATGGCGGACTTAATTGTAAGTTAAAAAAAGAAAACAACAAGAATTTCATTTTTTAATTTATTAACTTTCTATTGTAAAATATAAATTTTAAAAAATTTTTATCTACATTTTTAACCAACCCCTTATATCGTAATTACCGGTACACAAATGTATTCGAAATGAAAACCATTTATGTTTTCAACTTAAAATGTTACAATCCCATTGTCAGTAGTAACATTAAATATGTAAATATATTTATAATGTATATGTTAATTTAATACACGAATATATTTTCAAGTTATATAAACAGAGAATATCTCGTCGTTTTAAACGAAGAATTTAAATTCGTACTACGTTAAGGTGTTCTTAATTTTGTCGCATTAAAAAAGAAAAAGGAAAAAGAAAAAAAAAAGAAATATTTTCATCGTTTAAAAGATATAACAGAAGAGATTAAATTAATTGAATACGAATTGACAATTTGTTCAATTTACGAGAAAGTGGAACGGAAGAAAGAAGGGTGCAGCATTTTCGTTTTCGTTAACGGCCAAGGCGTTGAAGTAAAACGCCCATCGAGTTTCGACCTCTCGAGGCCGCGTCTGTGCCTAGAATCATAATTTCAGTATGGAACGAAAGTTCTTGGAAGAATCCCCGAGGCATTCTGCCTACCAACTATCGAAACAGAATATATAAGATTTGATCATTGATAAGGAAAAGGACAAAATTGGACTTTCAGTTTGAGGAGAAAAGAAAAAAATACTTTTTTTTATTTTTCTTAGAAATTTTTGTCTCAACGTTTAACACCCACGTCTTTATTTTCCTTTTTATCTTCTTAGATATGTTTTGTTTTCCTTTTATTTTATTTTCCCCTCATCTTATCGTGATAACCTTCTCCAACTTTAAGAATGAATCGATTTGCATCTAATTTTCCAGATTTTATATATACAAGGTCTAATCCGGATGGATTGTACAAACGAAACGAAGGGTGAATTGTATGTCTGTGAGTGTGTGTGTGTGTGTAAAAATAATTTGAAAAAAAAATATAATAATATTCTTTCGAGACTACTTTTTTTTTTACTGGAATCCCGATAGATCTTATTTTCAAACGATTATTGCAAATATAATTATTCTCTTTTTTTTATTAGAAAAAATAATTAATTCTTAATATTCATAAATCTTCAAAGTTATATGTTACGTTAAAGGGTCCCTACGTCACTAGTTTAATGATTAAATACAGAATTTTCAAATAAGATTCTTTTTTTTACTTCGATTTATATTTACACGTAATTACATCATGTACAACCCATCTCTCCACAACTCCAAAAATATGTGCGTGAATACACGAAAATATAATAATAATACAATAAAACTCACTAACACAAAAGAAAATCCTAACCTAACATATAATTACAGAATCACTCTCTTCTTACTTAAATTAATGAAATTTTTCTAATTTACAATATACACATTTTCTATAAATCTCGATTAGATTTTCAAATATAATCAAATCAAAAGAAATCTCTACCTAACATATATCGATACTATTATTCGACAATCTCGATAGAGATCGATTAAGGACACGTAAAATAGTGGATTAACTTAAAAAGAAATGAAGAAGGAATGTAAAAGAAAATAGATGATGGAGGGAAAAAAAATAGAAAGTGGCTGATTAATTGGTCTCGTAGCTTGTGGCAAAGAGGAGCATACGGGGTTGGGGATTGGGTGTTGAGGGTTTGGGGGGGTTGGGTGGAAGCTGACGGTTGAGGACGAGGATGAAACTGAGGCTGAGAATGAGGCTGTAGATGAGGCTGAGGATGAGGATGAGGATGAGAAAAGATATAAAGTGTATGTGTGGTAGGGGGATGGAAGGATGGAAAGGAAGGGTCCCGGCGTCGGGACGCATGCGTCACCACCGGAGCACTTGTTATGGGCGCCTCAGTCTCGGCTCGCCTGGGCTCTAGGCAATATCGTTTACATTCAAGAATTGCGGTAAGCTCTTTACCAGGGAGCCCCGGGAAACGGTCTAAAGATAGAAAACAGGAAACTACGAGGGATAACTACCTCAACAGGAAGACCAATAGTCCGAGTTTACCGAGCTAATTTTTGGTGCAGTGAAAAAAAGAAAACAAGAAAGGATTATTTATTTAATAAAAAAAGATAGACAGATGGATAGATAAATAGATAGATAGATAGATAGATAGATAGATAGATAGAAATAAATAAATGATGGGTGAATTGTTCGAAGAATCTTTTTGTGAATATAAACGATAAATTGTGAAGAAATAAGAGATAAAATATTGTCAATGGACGACGAGATTCAGATCAGAGCACGGTATTGGATGTTGAACGAAGATGGTCAGAATTAAAGGATAGTTTTATCTATCGTGTCTATCTATTTTTTATTCGTCATACTTTTAGACTGTTCTTTTTTATTCTTTAATTTTCTTTTTGTCTGCTTGTGGTGTTATGATGAGCAAAAGGAATAGATATCAGTTATAACGGAGAGCGAGCGTCAGGTGCTCTCGATTGGCTCGATATCAACGAAGATAGGAAGAGAGGACAGGAATCGATTTACAAAAGAGAAAGAAATATATATATATATATACATATATACATACAATGAGTTAGCGATAGAAATGGAAAAGAAAATAGGAACAATCGTATCTGAAGAAATGATCGTTCGATGAGGACGTTTGGTAATCTCGAGAAACACGTTAAAAACGAACGAAAGAGAGGAAGAGAGAGAGTGAAAGGTTTCTCCCGCCGATACTCGACCTCCTGTCAATATCATCATCCTCCTTCCCGATACTCGAGAGCAACCACCACTTGTACTTTCTTTACCCCTCCAACAAGCTCGCGTTCCTCTAACTCAAAATGAACATTGCCGATCCTGACGTATCATAAATGACGTGTTTCTTTCTCAATTGGTTTTCATCGTCGCCGTCAGGCTTATTTTCGATCATCTTTCAAAAATCATATTGATTATTACTAAGGAAAAAGATAAGAGAACCAACAGCAACGAGTTCAACGAGCATCGTATTATCTCGTTGTGTTTTTTTCCTCATTTTTTCTTTGTTTCTTTATTTCCTTCTCTTTTTTCACCTGAATTCGAAGATTTGCGATGGAGTCGGCAGAGACTTAGCGACGAGCCACGACGTGTATCCAACCGGTGTGTCAGAATTTCAAACGACACGTGTGTTGCGTGTCTAAGAAGAAGAAGAAGAAGAAGAAGAAGAAGAAGAGAAGGAGAAGAAATAGTAGTGAAAGAAAAAGTAAAGAAGATAAAGAAGAAAATTTTGTAGATTTTTGCGTGCGCGTGTGCGATAAGATGAGTTAAAGAAAAAAGAGAAAAAAAAAGGGGGAGGGTTACCTGCCGATTAAAATGACGATCGCGATTTATGCCGATCGTTTGACGATCAGTCGTCGTCGATGACGAATCGAAGAAAATTAAAAATATTTCTGCAGAATTGACAGTTTCGAATGGAACTTTCACGTTTGCTATAACTGAACCATTAATAATTGACCAAAAAGAAAAAAAAAAAAAGAAAAGAAAAGAAAAAGCATAAGCCTTTGTTTAAAAAGTAAAACACTCGTACGAAGGAGGAACGTTTAAAGTTACGTAATGTTATCGATCTATAACAAACAAGAGGGAAGATACGAGCGTTCGCGATCGATGATCCACCACGCTCGTGGATTTTTTCGATCGCCATTTTGAATCTCGTTAGAAGATTCAAATCTGGTGGCGTGAACAGGGAGTCGGGAGGGAGGTAGGGAGGGAGGGAGGGAGGTACAAAAGAGAAAAATTTCTATCGCGCGTAGCGTTGCGTTGCGTTTTTTTCTCGTAAAGTGTAAAATTAACAAAAACAATAAGAAGAAAAACAAAAAGGGAGATAGAGAGAACTAATCGAGACACTCGTAGGGAGATAGGATCGATCGTAAAATTACGTCTTAAATCAATTTATCTCGAAACAAAATGGGCTGCGAACTTAGTAAGCTTACAACCACGAAATCGCGAAATCAAAGTGATCGCGAAGCTTCGCCGCCACCACCACAAACTACTACAGATCCGAGACTTCCTTTGACAGCTAAGCAAAAATTTACTGTTATGGCTAGTTGGAGGGCCGTAGGGAGAGCCCTGGAATCTACCGGTGTCTACATGTTCATAAGGTTCGTTATTTATCTTCTGCACCTTATCTTCCTTTCTTTTTATTTCTCTTTTTGTTTATTTCTTGGTATTATTTTATTTGTTTCTTTTTTTTTTTCTTTTTGGGGGAGAAATTTTGTTTCATCTAGTCAACTATCTAACCATTAAATATCTGCGTCTTCTATCTCTTCTTTTACACTTTCAACGAGAATACCCTAGGAACGATCGAACGCTTTCGTGCTGCTTCTTCTTCAAGAGCGCACGTTTCAATTTAAAAATAGAAAGGATCTATAGTTACATGAACTGTAATAGATACACGTCGTTCGATCGATGGTGATATCGTTGAGAGTAGCATATAAATGACAAGTTTGTTGGATCGAACCTCGAACGGTTACTCTTTGAATAACGTCCGAATAATGTCTTCTTCGTTCTACGAAAGTACTTGGAAAAATATATTTCCAAATTTTGAATATAGAAAGAAACTATCGATTAGATTAAGAAAAACATTTCTAAATTGTTTTTAGTTTATTATTATAATATTATCGTACCAATTAATACAATCTTCCGATATAATTTTGTTCTATAATCTTTCGAAATCTTTTGAATGTAATAATAAATTAAAGCAAACTATTAGAGAAAGACAGAGAGAGAGAGAAAGAGAGAAACGATGAAAACAAATGAATACAAAAAATTATTAGTTCGAGAGGTGTTTTTTCAAAATTTTTAAAAATATCATAATTTCTCCTAAGAGTTTAGAAATGTTTTTGTAGGTTTTGGTCGTTTTTTATTTTTTTCAATAAATCACCGATGACGTTGGCCAAAAAAAAATCTCAAGCATCAATTTTCTCGTGTCAGTGTTAGATGTGACGTTAACGATTTTCTTTCTCTTTCTTTCTACAGGTTTATGTGTCACTATCTATCTATCTATCTATCTATCTATTTGTCTATACATCTATCTCTCTTTCTCTTTCCTACGACACCACATACATTTTCCACGGTAGAACAAGCCGTGTTTCTTCGCGTCACGCGCCATTACGTGATTAGCTGAGCGTTTAGGCTCTTCAAGGCCGCCATCAACGTCAAACACAACCCTGAAAGTAGGGTGGATTATTCAGTGAACCACCCTGATCCTTTGCTTTCGAACGACGCCGATGATGTGCTTTATCCCTTTTTCTTTTTCTCTCGAGATGAAGAAGAAGAAGAAAAAGATGATAATGATGATGATGATGACAATGATGAAGAAGAAGAAGAAGAAGGAAAAAGAGAGTATCTGGAATGAAAAAAATCCTTGAATATAATCCAAGTCATATATTCATTGAAAATATATTTTCCCATGAAAGAAATTATTTTGTTTCATTTTATCTTATTGTCAAATAAAACGATCAAGACCCGAACATAAACGTAAAAGAATATTATTTTGTATTTAATGTTAAAAACAAAAATAAAAATCACGCGTTTATTTTGTCACATTGTTTGGAGATTTCATTGATATTAATATATTAAATAATTTAGTTTTACTTTCGGACCTCTAACGGAAGTATACAAAATTTCTTACCGAAAAGTACCTCGAGGTTTTCCAAGAACAGCCTTTTTACTAGTCGCAATATATCCTTTCGACTTAATTCAACGTGCTTGCGTCGGCTCGCGTGCTCGTTTCGCATCCATAATTGAATTGTTATATATGTATATGTATATATATGTACACGTTATATACATACAGTATCAAGTAAAGCTTAGCGTGTATAGGTAATACGCTCGTTAGTGTTAATATGTACATAAGTATTATAACACGAATAATGTGTGTGTGTGTGTGTGTGTGTGTGTGTGTGTACGTATATACATAGAAGCTTGATATCGTTCCACAAAATTAAACGAAATGTGCCAACGTATTTTGTGATTCAAATTTCCCGCCATGTTATATATTCAATTTCTCTCTCTCTCTCTCTCTCTCTCTCTCTCTTTTTGCATTTCTATTATGTATATAACGCTATTAAACTAATGAGAGTTATTTTGTTCTATTCTATTCGGTAAATGTGAGAACAGATATGTATAAAATTAATTTTATGAGATTAATTTCACTCGTATCAGATTAATGATTAAAAATTAATCAAACGGTTAAACAACACTTTCAATCCTTTCGATTATATTATAAAATTACTAACGATTCTTTTAATTTTTCGTTTAGATTTTTGTTTTTTAATTTTTCAATGCGTTCTTTTAATTATGCGTTGGTAATGGTTTATAAATTATTGATTTTTGTTTTATCAATTGTTCTATATAAATTGACGTGTTGTCTTGATGTCTCTTTGTCAATTCAATTCGTCGTTTCAATCGTAGGGGTAAAAACGTATAATAATAGTTTCACAAACATTACGTACCGATAGAATAAATCAAAAGAGGGTCAGGGATTATTCCCCTAACGCATTTTTAGTTTCTTTTTTTTTTCCGTGTTCACCCTGGTGTGACCGAAATCATACGCATCTCTCATATTTGTTGAACAACCTCTTAAATACTTCATGCATTAAAAATGTATTTTTTTTTCTTTTTGCGAACGATCAAAAACACGTTTACGTTTGACTTTAAAGAACATTTTTTTTTCAAGTGTACTTCAGAAAATGAGTATTCCTTTTTCCCTCTCTCTCTTTCTCTCTCTCTCTCCCTTTCTTTTTTTTTCCTTTCTTTAAGATCTCTATACACGTTGACACATGTAGCGATGCATAAATCGACACCTTGGTTATCATGAAACCTGCATCAGTTTAAGTTTGCCTCAACATTACCAATTCTATTCAGTTTGTCGAACGTTATCAACGTTAAAACATGTGCGTACGTGTTTTTTGTTTTCTACATCGATACAATTTATTTCTGATATTAAAATATTATTAACATTTATTACAACCAACATATGTATACTCAAACCTCTTATATAACAAACAGTAGTATTCTAAAAATATGATTTCTATATAAGAAAATTCATAAATTCATGACAACGTGTAACACAATTTTCCCTATATCTCATTAAAACATAATTTCCGTATAGTACAAATTTCATTCGACAAATTTTGTATTATCTGAAAATTTCGTTCTAAACACAATCTCAATACGACACGAAACCAAATAACCGTGTTAACATGGAGAGTTAAGTTATCGCGAAACTGCGGAAATCAGTGCACACATCCCCACTACTCCTCAAATCCCAATATGTTACTAACACGAAGGCATTTAAAATTAAAAGTCTATATATATATGCAGATGATAGATGATTATCTATAATTCTTTTATTATTTGCCTACCCGTCTGCTTGTCTGTCCTTATTTATCTGCAAAATAATTATTAAAAAAAAAAAAATAAAAGGGGCGTATGCATATCAACGTTTTGTTGTTAAGAAGTTACAATATCGAACAGTGGAATTTTTCGAACATGTTTTTTTATCTTTTTCACTCTCTCTCTCTCACTCTCTCGTCTTTCTCTTTCCCTTTCAATCTCTCTCTCCCTCTTTCTCTCTCTCTCTCTCTCACTCCCTCGAAAGTGCGTAACGATTTTCGATAGCGCAGGAGTAATAGCGAGGTAGGAATGAGGCCGGGGTTCACAGCACAAACGTCGTCGGTACTTACTTCGGCGAAGTAGTATAGAAATTTTGACGTTAGTCGCGAAATATCATTGATCGGTTCGTTTTAATCGAGAAAAAAAAAAAAGTTCCTTTTTCGATTCGCAGACAATATCTTCTCTATTTTTTTTTTCATTTCCCCCCTTTCCCCCACCCCTCCTCGATCCCCTTTCCACTCTATTTTTCTCTCATTTTCTCGATTTCGTTTCCCTCCAGTTTAATTTATCGCAGTCAAATAATAGGGCGTACCTACCGTCTTCAACAAAAAATATATTGTTGTAATGTCTGTAAATTGTAGTAAACATCACTAACGATAACGTTGTCGATAAAACAGCACCAATAGTCAAGGATTTTTTTGCTTTTTTACGTTACTAGAGCCTAATCTCTAATGCACTCCGTAATCATTAATTGTCTGTCCTTTTTTTCTTGTTTTTGTTTTGTAGATTTTCACCATCGTTTAAAACACGTTTTGCGTATTGATTATTATTTTGAATCTTGGTCACGTGAAAATTATATATAAAAGAAACGAAAAACTTGAATTATTAAATATAATTTATTATTAGATTTTGAATTTATAATAATATCAATGCCACGGAAACAGAGTCGTACTAATAAATAAACTATTCTGTCCCTACAAAATACTTTAGCTAAGAGTATTCACCACTCAAAGGGTTGAAATATTGAAACATACGTAGGTTAACTTTGGATTCTTTCTTTTTTTCTTTTATCGTTGATCTATGATACAGATATTCCTACTCGTTTGTAGCATTTTTCATCTCTTCCTTTATCTTTTGGTTTTCTTTTTCTTTTTAACTTGTTTGCGCAAAACGAACAATAGATTTTCTAGTATTCGTAGGAACCTAGGTAACCTTTACATGAATTACTTTACAAGAGCATCATGATTCACATCAGAACGATTTCCTCAACGCGGATACCATCTAGTTACTTAATTTTCTTGTTTTCATGGGGAACTAAAATGAAGAGAAGGAAAAGAATAACAAAAAAAATTGACACCTTTTCGACGAACAATGTCGGTTGATAGAAGAAAAGAAAGATGATAGATCACTGTCAATACCAAAATTAAATTCTTAATTAAATCGTTTGAAATCGAAACGATATATACATCCCATTCGTCTCACAATTTTTTCACTTCATTTCCCTAACAAAATCTTCATTAACGATGATTCGATCATTGGATTATCCTTTTTTTCTTTTCTTTCTCTATTATGTAAAGAAAAGAATTAACCAGCTCGAGTTGTGTTTTTTCTTTCCTCCCCTCGCGCCCCTCCACCAAGACGACGATAGAGTTTCGTTCGATTCGAAAAGTTAATCTCTGTATAACTACGTATAATACTATGCAATGTTTTGCAGTTAAATACAATTAACTTGCTTTATTAGTTTTAATTCTTTACTTTAGGTAAAAGTTAGAATAACTTAAGCCTTGTTAGTTCATACCTAACTGGTTGCTTGAAAAGTTTTCTACAAATTGTTAAGATATTAATTAAAAGTTATTATTAATAAATTTCGATATATATATATATATAGTTAAAAAAAAGTATTTGCTAGTCCGACAAACTCGTGACGATTCGTTTATTAACGTAATAAAAATTTGTATAATATATATATATCACATGGTGTATTTATAGATCTACATGACATTTTTGGAAAAGGAAATAAAATGAAATAAGCGTACCTGGTTGGATGATAAAATTTGTATCATCGTATCATCGTTATTTAGACAGGAACGTAAACTAAGTTACAGGGAGATTAAATCTGAAATGAAGTTTACGGTAAAGCTAGTAATCATCAAGACACCCTTAATTTTTCGTTAATCATGTCGTTACAACGTAATTTTCTTCCCTCTCTATATCTCTCTCACTCCACCTCATTCACTTTTTCTGGTAACTGGCAAGATTACGATGATGAGTAAAACTACTAGGTCCAAGTTAGTTCGTTCGAGATAAAATTACACTAATCGGAAGAAAATTTAGCCCAGGCTCGTACAAACTCATTCTAGTTCCTCCAACAAGGTACTCCACATTGATTTCTGGGGATTTGCGGAGGCTGAGCGTTAGAAAAGAGCTCGGAAAGTTTGAAGGGAATTAAAAAGAGAGAGAGAGAAATAGATAGAACACGAATGAGTTCGAACATTTTGCAGTTTCTGTCTACTTACAAGCGAAGATAATTGAAAATGAAAGTTGCAATCCACAAATTTCATTTTACCTAGTTAGCTCGAAACTTAGGTGCAATTATTGCCATCATTTTTCGTATACTTCCGTTTCACACTCGTCCTTATCTATAAGTTCAATATTAAATTTACGGTTACTTGACTCGTTTATAAACCGTCGAGTCATCCGATAGACGACGTTCAGAGGGTCAGTTGTCTTCTTATTTTTTTTTTTACTTTTTCTCTTTCTTTCTTTCTCTTACCTATTTATTTTTAACGCTAACACATACTCCGAGTACGGATACGAGATTTAAAAATATCTTTTGTCATTATATCTTTCGTACCTTTCCGACTACGAAACGAATTGTTTATCCTTTTTATTGTTTTTTTTTTTAATAATATAATTTACTTACGATACGATGATAGTTTTACAAAGGTTTTTATAAAAATGGGAAAAGTTATTTTTTTTTTGGATCCACGAAACGTGTATATTAGAAAGAAAGTAGAAAGAAGAGAGATAAAAGTTTAGTCATTATTAATGTATACTAACGATAAATTTTATTGTAAAAAATCAAAAAAGAAAAAGAAAAGAAAATCAAGAAATTATACATGAAAATATATCGAATAAAGAAAATAAATAGGTTTAGGTTATCGTAGAAAAAGTTCTTCCCATATATATATATATAGGTATATATAATATTTTATCGAGAAAATAAAAGTCAAACGAGAACAAAGTTCCTTATCTCGTGCTGGCAAGCAAAGTTGCCAAGTTTAAATAAGATGCTTTGGAAAATAATTTTTGTTCCTTGAAGAAATTTTTACTTTTCCTTCGCGTAATTTCCCAACAAATCTAAAAAGGATTTTCCATCCGCATAGGATCATTTTTTAATGGTACGAAAGATTAAAGAAAAAAATGGAAAAAGAAGATTACTTTCTGTATAGATCGTAGATAAATGATATATTTGAAAAGAGACGATAACTGGATTATTAATTAAACTGCAATCGGAAGAAGTCCTTCAGCACTGTTCAGCACTTTGATCGTATCGCTTCTTTGCTTTCATAATACTAACTAATATACTTAATGTCTACCATCCTAAAATAAATTGCAAATTTTACTAACAACTGTTACTTATTATTATCATTATTCGTATCAACCTTTTTTTCTTTTACTTTTTTCTTTCCACCCATCTATTTTATCGATCTTGAAATTTTATCTCGTGGAAAAAAAAAAGAATGATTCTTTTTTTAATAAATATTTTTTTTTCTTAATATACATACCCCATACTACTTTTTCAAGCATGATAGAAAAACAGTAGCGAGGTGGAATTGAAAATTTGTCGAATTTTCAAAAAATATCTCCTTTTTTTTGTCATAGTCGCGATCATTTTTGTAGTTAGCTTTTAACATAGCATAATTAAATTCGATCGTGCTATTTAGGTATGTCGCATAAGCGAGAGAGACGCGAGAACGTAACTACGTGCCTTTACTCCGACACAACAGCTTCGGAAATCAATAAACGATGTAGATGTGCGCCAATGTATCGACCTATCGTTGACAACTATAATTGTTTTCTTCTTTTTCCTTCTTTTTTATCTGTTGATTTGTTTTGTTTGTTAACGAAAGAGATAGAAAATATCTGCTAATTATTATTTCGTTCTCTTTTCTTTTGAACTTTTCTTCGTATTCAATTAGCATATTATAACGTATTGATTAAGCTTGTTTTGTTGATACTGTTTGATAAAAAAAATTCATAAAAAAAATCTATACCAATTGTTTTTACCGATAATTGCAATTACGTCGGGTAAGACAAATTTTTGTCCAAACCCCCGTGTTACGTAGGACTATAAAATGCATTGCCGTTTATTGATTTACATGTTTATAGAAATTTCTTATTAGTCGTGTAGGTAACAATCAAGGCTGTTAATTATCGAACAAATAAATACGAATTACAAAATATCATTAGCTTACGATACGTATGTATTTGTATTTTCTAATAAATAATTTGTTCACACTGGTTACAAATTATTTTCTCGATTATTAATAAAAATATCATAGATCGTTTAAAAAATTAATATCGATTATTAATCATTAAAGATACGATTATATTAATGAAAATCATCACCTATCGACCGTTAATTTGAACATGTCGCATGACAATGGTCTTGGAGAATAATAGGGTAGGGAATAGCATGAATCTAATCGATCTAATTAATCAGACCAATTCCTTGAGGTTAGCTCGGCGGCTTGTGATCGAATTCGTGACGATAATGCAGAATTAATTTGCTTCTTGTCTTTGATTAATTGTAAGTGAAATTACATGTAACCGTTTATCGATTCATGAAATTGATTGGATTAGAAAATAAATTGTTTTTCCGATTGAAACAAATAAAATCTCTAAATAAATACGTAGGTATATTCTACCCAAAGAAAAATAGAACAAAAATATGTAATAATAATAATTAAATTTGATATAATTTAATAATAAATTGAATTGTCGACACACGCAAAAGTGCAGTTTGACGATAGATATTTGTAATTGCAGATTATTCGAGGAAAACGCAGATCTATTGAGACTCTTCACAAAATTTCGTGATATGAGAACGAAGGAACAACAATCGTCGAGCATGGAATTGGCCGAACATGCAAAAACGGTCATGATGACTCTCGATGAAGGAATTAAGTGTTTAGACGACATGGATTCATTTCTGACGTACCTGCATGAGGTTGGTGCATCGCACACTAAAATTCCGGGCTTCGATCGAGAATATTTTTGGGTATGTCCTAAAATTGTTTATGCATCATCGTAGTTTTTTTTATTTTTTATTTTGTATTAAACATAACATTTCACATATCCCTCCGAATATAATTTGCAAATTATGTTATTATTTTTAATACATTAACATTACAGTGATCTACCTTACCGACTATCGTAAACGACAGAAATTGTGCGAAAATATTTTTAACGAACAATTTTCATATATAAATATATATTTTATTTGTGTATTTTTATTTATACATATATTTATAGAAACTCTATGCACCCTTTGAATTCATTTTATTTCCATTCGTTTTCTCTCTCTCTCTCTTTCTCTTTTTATATCTTCCTTCAATTTCGAATCTCTCTTTTTGTAAGAAGATAAGCGAAAAACGGAAGATCTGTTTTCAGAAAATCGAGAAGCCCTTCCTAGACGCAGTGGAAAGAACGTTGGAAGAACGTTATTCGGAGAACGTTGAAAACATCTACAAGAAGACGATCAAGTTCATCATCGAAACGCTTATTGAAGGCTTTGACAAAGCACAAAGCGTATAGGCCAAGTCCTAGTCGTATTCATTTGATGAGAATCGACACCCTTAAGAGCGTCCTTTCTTTCTCTCTTTCTCTCTCTCTCTTTCTCTCTCTCTTTCTCTCTTTCTATCTCTCTCTATTTCGCGCACCCGACGTATTCGAGTATACGTTTCAAATAAACGCAAACATACACACACACAATCAAACACAAATAATCGCACATGTTACTCTGCATATATAAACAATACGTAATCGAGGAAAAAGTTTCATAGAAAAGGGAGATTTACTCGTATTACGTATTACGTATTTTTGCGATCGATCGATTCGATCCGATCGTCTCGTCAAAAGATGAAAAAAAATTTAAAAGAAGATAAAAAGAAAACGGAAAATATCGACAGTGCCAAGCGATTTGTCGGCCATCTTGTTTCCTTCCTTTGAAGACGTCGTCGTCGTCGTCGGAGCTTTTTCTTTTTTCGGCAAAACTTTTTGGGACAAACGAAAAGAGAGAGATCGTTTGGAAAGGAAGAAAAAGAAGAAGAAAAAGTTAAAAAAAGGAGAGAAAAATAAATAATACAGCAAAAAAGAGATAAAAAATGACCGACATTTATAGGCGTAGACGAGAAATGATATCAGTAAAGGTCGCGTCCTCGGTCGATAAAGAGAATTTGCACGAGCGTCTGTCCTTTTTTAATTACGCTCGCTCGTTGTATGAATCTATGAATGCATGTACGTATGTATGTATGATGTGTATGAATGTAAGTATGTAAGTATGCATCTATGAATATATGATGTGTAGATGTATGATTATGATGTACCTCGTATACGTGTGTGTGTATACGTGTAAACACGTATACACATTATCAACTTTTATACAGTGTACGTCTCGAGAAGATTCGTCTCGTCTGAGTTCTCGAGAAAAGAAAAGAAAAGAAAAGAAAAGAAAAGAAAAGAAAGGGAATGAACAAAAAAATAAAAATCATGTATGTGGTAGTACTATATAGCCAGTTGGCTTAAGAAAAAGGTCAAAAACATAATTGTAGGGATGACATCGTTCTCTGGTTTAGGAGAAAACTTTGTTCGCAATGCTCATGTGATATTATTTTCTCTCTTGAAAAAACAACAGTGGATTATACCGATTCGCGTACTCGAACCATTTTATTTTGAGGTTAGAACGTTTCCCGAGAATTTTATTAATATAATATTTCCTTTTTTTTTGCAAATTGAAGACACGATTTTTCTATTTCGTTATTAAGATATTATTCTAGCATAGTTTATAATAGTATTTATCTTATTCTTATGCTAATAAATAGTTATATAACTCAGTTTCGTAGTTAAACGATTGCACAGATCGCGTTGCGCGGTATATCTTGCGCAGTACAACTTACGCAAAACGAATCGAAAAACTTTGAACATCTACTTACTTCATCGATGACTCTTACACTTATGTAAACTTGCAATATAGTACTATTACTCATAAAACACGAATATATAAAAAGACAGGAAAATATCGTGGAAGAAAAATTTCGAATATCTCGTGAGTACGTAAATAAATAAATAAGTAAGTACCTAACCTTTATCGACGTAACCGAGGTTGAAAGATTTTACTATGTATTATGATAAACATATACATATATTTGAATATGAGCGTGAGCCACAGTCTTTAGCCGATTCTAAATATTGCGCGCGTGTATGTATGTATTGTACAACAAACGTACGTTTTTACACGTAATTAAATAAGTCTAAAGTGACTCAAGAGGAACAAGAAGAAGAAGAAACAGAAGATGATGATGATGATGATGATGATGATGAAAGAAAAAAAATATAAGGAACAACAATCAATAAAGAAAGGGTGGATAATTTGAGATACACTCTTTCTCATAATGTCAATTCCCTATATATATCTATACAATGTATATGTATACAGGGTATATCCGAAAAAAACCGATAAAACCGAATGGATATAATTCTACGTGTAACAATAAATGATAAAGAAAATAAGTAACACTTTATTCGAAAACGGGACCTCAAACGAACAAATATCCGGACTGATGATACAATCAGGTAAGATCTGATTCTACATTGAACCCTTTCAGTACGAGCACCAACTATACATTGCATCTCACATTATACATTTGTATCAGTGGGAGACCCGTTCAATCGAAAATGGGACGACAAACGAAACAAAATTTTACTTCTTTCGTTCGTCCTATTCGTAGAATCATCTTCCGTTCGGTTGTACGAAATCTTTCGGATACGCCCTGTGTACACATTCTCTTCTCAATTAATTTATTTCTTTCGATATTCACGTCCGTACCGATCGCGGCATCCTACTTGCGGATGATATAATACAAGAACGTGGTAACGATATATGTTCTTATATTTTTTTTTGTTCTCATTTCCTATCGAAAAAGAATAAGAAAGAGAAAGAGAGATAGAGAGAGAGAGAGGGAGAAAAAAAAGTAATAATGTTAATAATAAATGTTCAAACTTCGTCGTGTTTCCGTCGTCGTCGTCGTCGTTCGTTTTTGATTAGTGCGATCAACATGGAAAACATCAGGAATTATACTCGTATCACATAAATACATATATATGTATTTTACCTCAGAATGCGTGTTCAATATGATGAGGAGTATAAGAAAAGAGATACTCATACGTGTTCCATTATCCGCGACTTTATGGCGTGCATGCGCGAAAGGTGAAGCAAAGTAATACTTATATACGTATGTATGTATGTATTTACCTACGAGAGTAAGAGAAATGTTGGATAAAAAGAAGAGAATACAAAAATAAGAGGGATGATAGAGAGAGGAAAAAAGAAGGAGAGTGGTGGGAGAAATACAAATTCATATTTTTCAAAGTGTCAATGCGAGAATCCAAATTTGCCAAATTTACTCGCATCTCCTTCGATCTTGGAGTTTTTGACTTGACTATAATTACGGTAACTATATTATCTTTTTTCTTTTTTTTGCGTTGCAAGCTGCAATATTTAATCGACTATTTCAAATCGTAAAATAAAAGACGAAATGGCTGTTTTAAAAAAAAACCAAAAAACATTTGGGAATACAAAACGGTAAAATGAAAAAATAAAACGTATAGTGTCCGTAATTATAATTGAAACGTATTCCAAAGGGATTAATTTATCGACTTGCATCGTACAATTTGTTTTTTGTTACTTTTTTTTTTTTAATATTCTAATGTCGATCAAAAATTCTTATCGAGAATGAACGTTCAAATCGAACGACGCGCGTTAATAACGGCGAGAAAATTAAAAAAAAAAAAGAAAATATATTAAAGAGTGGAGACACACGAGGCCGTGACGTAAAAGAATAAATGTAATTTTTGTAGCGTGAAAGAGAATAAAAAAATAAAATAAGAAAGTAAGTAAATAAGTAAGTAAGTAAGTAAGTAAGTAAGTAAGTAAGTAAGTAAGTAAGTAAGAAAGAAAGAAAGGAAGAAAGAAAGAACGAACGAGCGAATGGAAAAGGAACAAATGCACAAAAAGTCGTACCTTCCTTTTTTTCCCCATATGTGGGAGACCTATGTAACCGAATGTCTTCATTAAAGCGCAAGAGACGCATTATAAATACAAGGATTGCAAAAAAAAAAGAAAATAAATGAATAAAAAGCAGAAAACAAAAACCAAATAAAAAAAGAAAGATAAATAAAAAAAAGAAATATATATATATATATTATAAAATATAAATATATATATATTATAAAAATATACATATATCGACTGCTAGTTTACCTCGCAGTCATGCGAATGTTGCATTGCTCTATCTGTTCGTTCTATAAATACATGTACACATCATACATACGAACATACATAAATACATACATAAATATATACATACATACAGGACAACACAGATTCATACCGATGTATTTATTGTATCCAATGGAGAAACAAAATGAAAACGGAAAGAGTCGCGCCAATAATGTCATTTTTGTACTTGCTCGTACAGGGACCTTTGACCCTTTTTAAGACGTCACATTTAACATTTCATTTAAATTCATCCTCGCAGCTGATTAATAACGGGCCTTCACGGAATAGTCTACTCTATTTGGGTTAAGCACGTAGGCTCGCTAATAAGGTTAGAGCCTTTGCTAACTGGCTCCACTATTGACCGTTAAAAAAAGCGACTGTTTGGAACAGGGTACTGAAGAAGATCTTTGCTGTTGTGCTTCTCGACAAATGTGAAATCACCACTTATTTTCGTGTATCCCTAAGTTCATCAAAAGAAAGTAGTAACGAACATTAAAAGTCCAATCGTTCCTCGCTGTTTTTATTTACTTTTTTTTTATTCTTATTTTAGATCAAATTTGTTAAATATACAGTCAGTTAATTGTTTAAGTTCCTATTTCTTGTTTATATTTAAATTTTATCATTAATTAAGCGAATAATTAATTATTTATAAATACAATATCAATCGCGTCAAATGAAAAACATGGATGATGAACGTTTTTATCGAAAAAACTTCAAAAAAAAAAAAAAAAGAAAAAAAACATCCCACGCGAGCTTCGTGCTCGGGATAAAAAACTCTGTCGAAGTAAAATAAATGTGCTTTTGTTATATAACATCTTGTTCATTTTTAATCGACCTTGACATTATATATATTTTATCTCTCTTCTACGTTTAAAATGCGCGTTTCGATATGCTTATTTATACGACGCCCATGTAACTTTACCTAGAATGATTTTTTTCTTCAACTTTGCACACCCAATACTCGTCGTTTTAATTTGGATGTCAATCCAGATTAATTGTTTTTATCCAGGATGGGATAAGAGTTTTACTATTTTAAGAACAAATCAATAAAACGGTTCTCGAGACATAAAGATAGAAAATGGCATTACGAAAGTGATATTAACAATAGTTGGTAAAATCAATGCTAATATGATGACCAGTATTATGAATATTACGTCGAAATAAATGTATAATCTAAAAGCCTTTTATTAAATAATTTCAAGATATTTAATAATAAAATGAAAAAAAAGAAAACAGAAGAATAAACGTATTTCACAATTACAGCGCATGAGTCTATATTTTTTTTAAATAAACGGAAAAATGTGGTCAAATATCGTTCTATGTTACATTTGAATAGTTTCCAGCTTATCAATATTTTTCTACCATACCAACAGTAAGAAATAATCAACGATTCCTACCGTACCGACTGTCAAATTCTACAGTACCAGCTGTTTATTACCAATTTTGACTATATCAAATGTCTATAATTATTGACGATTCCTACTAATACTGACAATAAGTAGTTTTATAATTACTTAATTCTTACAATTGTGTCGATAGTCGGTAACTTTCAAATAAAAGATTTCCTCCATCTCTAACAATTGATAATATCTCGATTACAGATTTCTACCATACTGACTGTTGAAAATTTTCTACGCTGAATTTGGATATATTCTACAGATTAAATACATTAATATTATTTACCCTGTTCCGATTATTTATAAGCAAAATATTTTCTAGAATGGTAATTGTATCGAAATGAAAATTCTTATCAAAAAATTTTATAAAAAATTATTAAAGTTATCTCACATCACTTTTGCAGAAAAATATTAAAAAAATTATCATTATGCGTAACGAAAAAAAATGTATAATACATAAAGGCTTCAACATTCACATAGATTTAAAAATCCGACATCTTTTAATGTCATTCAACCCTAATAAAAGAAAAATAGAAAAAAAAAGAAAGAAAGAAGTTGACAGGAAAACAATAGTTGAGAATACGCGAAGCGATTTATATATCGTAAAATATCAGCAAAGGGGTTGGAGGATAATGAGAGTAAAACGAGAAAAGATGTGTTCGGGCCCTTTGAAATCTAATTTTTCTATGGACACGCGGGGAAAGGTCACTACACCTTCTCTCCCTATCCCTTTTCAACCGTCTGATCGTCGAAACGAGTACTTCTCGCTGAGTTTTTAGCACAGTCAAACTAATATCTCAATCGTTAAAGTGCTTTTCGTCGGTGTGCGAGTGGGATATGGAAGGAAGAAGAAGGGTGGTCGGTTCGATAAATACTCGCAAGAAGCCATTTTTATTTTTCGCCATTTATACATACATACATACATGTATATATATGTATATGTAGAAGCACATGTATATATGTATATAATACATACGTACCAACTCACTTATTTCTAAAGATGTGTGTTGGTTTGTAAATAGGTATTGGACCCGGTGGTGTTGTATACGGTTGGTGAGTTGGTACGTGCAGTCGTCAGAAAAGCATCGGCCATTACGACTGGCTGTGCTGTGGCGGTTCGCGCGGCGCGTCAAAGAGCGCTCATTAAATGCTGGCAATTAACTGCGGGCCAAGTCTGTAGGCCGAGAGACTTCCCTTTTCCTCTCTGTTCCTGCACGAATCGTATAAGAAAGAAAGAGAGAAAGAAAAAGAGAGAGAGAGAGAGAGTTTCGTATGCGTTTTCTACCTATCTCTGTCTTTCTTTCTTTCTTTCTCTTTGCTTCGTGCCGTTCCATCTTTCTTTCTCCCTTTCCCACACACACACACACACACATACACTTCGAAACATCTTTCTCCGTTTCTCCGGTTGAACAACATGTATGCAGTTATTTCGCGTGTGCGCGCACGAAAGTCAAGAGCCCACGCGCTTTTAATGGCTCTCACCAACAAGAACGATTGGCATGCAAGCCATCTACTATCGTTTATGTGAGCGCGAAACTCGTTATATTTAATTTTTCCACCCAATCGGGTATATCTTGCTATAAGTTAGATCGTAGTATATATTATTGTGGATTTCTTTGATCGTTCACTCTCCAATGTCTTTTACGTATCAACTAAAGAGAAAAATGATTATTAATAATAATAATAATAATAATAATAGAAAGAAATAGTACAAGTGGTATTTAAACAACAATATAATATTTATTTCGATTAATTAACATTCATTTTGAATACTCTACTTATATTTTAGATTGTTCAAATACGTGTACATTTGGATTGAATAGGGCATACCATTTAACATACTTTAAATGTCATACTTTAATACTAAAAATAAATAACTTTTGTCTCTCTTTGATTTCTATTTATTTGATCAGTATTATTTTCGTTAAATATAATTAATAAATTGTCAGTATTTTAGACGAATGATTAGCATTTATTGTAGGAACAAGGTTACATCAAACCTACTTACAAGGTAAATACTAATATTATACAATGAATTCTGTAAATTTATATAATACTAATCATATATATTACACGTTGAAATAATCATTTATTGACAATATCTATTAAAAATGTTGAAAAATATTATATCCAATACTAAATATCATCCTCTTTTATTACTTTCTTCAAAAACATCATCAATCGTTAGAAAAATTCACGCCTCCCGTTAAGGTTTAATTCTACATATGCAAATTATTGTTAAAGTCACTAAGAGTTTATCAATAGAAGGTAGGGTAAACTTTTGCCACTGTTTGGTACCAACAAACCCGTCAAAATACGTCGATACGTCTTCGCGAGTAATAAAAGTTTAAAGGTAGCAACTTTTTCAAAACCAATAGAAAGAAAATATCATAGATGGTAGGAAAATAATAGACCCCCAATAGTTGTAGTACTGTACTGAAGTATCCTACGAGAAGAAAACAGGAATGAATGGGGAACAATTAGGTGGACGCTTATTCCTTCGGGAATTATTTTCCTTATAAAAGAAAAACGATCGGGGGAAAGGATGGGACCACGATCTTTTGCATCACGATTCAATTTCGATACCCATGGGTACGTTTCTTCTCGGTAAGTCGTTGTCAAACGACCAGCCAATCGTTTTACATTATATCCCTAGATATATATATGATTTAAGAAATATCTTTTTATATGGCACAGTTACAAAATCATTCTAACTCTAAATTTTTTTCTATCTTTCTAACTTTCTACCAAAAAAAAAAAAGAAAAATGTCTATCTCATATTTCAGGCACATCCTACATCATCTTTTTCTCGTCCATTATGACGATTTTAAAATGCGCCTTTCCCCGACAGACCGATTGATCATCCGAACAGCGGGTGTTTTGCGATTATTCGCCTACGTTTTCGAATCTCTTCAAGGTCGACCCTTTGGAGACCGGACACATTCGATAGAAAGATAACGAATCTGTCTTTCGAACCCTTAAGATCGATAAACTCTGACAAACGTTATGTCTTCATTGTTATCGTATGTTCTATTCGTATTTATCGATATTTGTGTTGTATGTATGATAATTCGAAAGTATTGCAAGATCCGATTAACATTACCCAGAATTATGCGATCCTAAAATCATCTATCAGGAAATATCAACAAATTATTATCATATATAACGCAAATAAAATATTCACATTAAGAGTATAATAATCGCCGTCAATTTCGTTACGAAAAAGAAATATCTGAAATTAGAGTTAAAGCCAAATGAAAATTAATAACCAACGTTACAACAACAAAAATTGATTTTAAAATACGATAACATTCCCTTACACATGTATTTTACAAAATATTGGTTAAAAAAAGTGCTTTTGAAAGGAAAAAGCAAATATAATGAGTACGTTAACGATTCGATAAGAATCTTCGATAGATTGTGATAAATTCTTAGGTAAGTTGATAAGTATATAAAAAAAAAAAATAAAGGAAAAAATAATCATCGAGAAACTGATACGATAAAGTCAAAGGCGTATTATAGAAAATTTATGTTTCAGTGTGACTTAGGCCAAACGATTTCTGCTCGCGAATCGGACACGCTCTCACGACCACGGTTGCTCGTCATTAAGAGTATAATGCATATCTTAATGATTACGAAACGAAACACTGACACTGGAATGGATATGTAAGAGGTGGAATGAATGGACTCGGAACACTCGAGCATGTTTCGTGGCATCCACACACTACTGCAACCGACCCACGCTCTTGACTGCAATCAGCTCCCCATAAACTACAATCACGACACGTGCTATCGTACTGAACTCAGCGCATCCTCCAACCACCCTCTTTGAATCTTCCTCCTTCTTCTCCTGTTTGACGATTGCACCCGTACTTACTAACACGATCTACGGAAAATCATTATTATTATTATCATTATTATTATTTTCATTATTTTTATTATTCATTCTTTTATCTTACAATTTATTTTTTGACAAACGTTGTTAATGTTTGTTGGTACAAATTCGTACAGATTTCATTTTATCGTAACATCTTTTTACAAATAATTCTTTTTTTTATTTCATTCGACTAATTAATTTACTTGGTATAATATTTTTTGTACAAGGTTTATATCGGTTAGTTGATTTATCGACTTGATTGGTAATCTGGAGTAATAGTTGGTTTTGTATAGAAAAATATATGTCGAAAAGAAGTATTATTTTTTTTTCATTTCAAATCATTTTTTATATATAAACAAATAATTAAATGTAATATGGATAATAGTATCATATAGTAGATATGTACATATACAATAAATGAAATGTTTATGATTGTTCTTTTCAAAAAATTATACTAATGTAAGATTGATACGTATTTAGAATACGCGTGTATAATACACGTACGTAAATACGTGTAAGAAATTGTTAATCATATTCACAGATTTTTGTCAAAAGATTTGTATCGTAGAATGAATTTGATTGAAAGTCGAAAAAATGGATTCTAATTAGACATTTTATGAGATTATCCAAGCTCCGATATAAAAGAAGATAAAAAGATATTGAAACTTGTTAAACATAATACGATAATATAAAATATATTATTTTAAACGAAGTAAAGAAAATAAATATTTTCCTCAAATTATTTCGATCGTCTGTCGGTACGATATTATGTAAGAATAAAAAAAAAGAAATTAATTTAAATTGTTATTTGAATTTTACCACAAATTTAACGTGCACGCGTGTAAAAAGCATACATGTATTTGTATATATATATACATATGAAGAAGAAAAAGTGTGATCATTGTTATAACGTGGCATGTAAATCGTTAATAATCTGAAAAATTTGTAAATAATAACCTCGTTGATCGTTTAATATTAAAACGTGGCGAGGATTCGTCGCACTTGCCGAAAGTTGACCGGTCGTACGTACTCTGTCCACAGCACCATTTCACAGCAATTCAATTAAAACATACGATTATACGGTCAACTCGATTAATTATAATTAACGATGCGAACCAAATTACAAGCGACGCTTCACCTTCGTTGAATCAGCCGAAAACGAGAGGGCAAATGTGAGCACGAAAAAAAGAATATAAAAATATGAAAACAACGTGAACGAGTTTAAACAACTACTAACGAATCTGGCATAATAAATTATTGAATTACGCCTGTATTTCTATATAAATGTAATTATTATTGTATTGTCGAAATAAAAAAACAAAACAAAAATTGTAATAAAATTTTCTATACTTTTTATTTTTGTTAGTTAAAAAACAAATATAAAAATCGTATTACACGAGTATTATTACAAGAACTGGAAGAATCGATTTAAAAAAAAAAACAAGCAATAATTTACAAGTAAATTAATATTACATAAAACGTATGAAAAAAGTTATCGAAGAAAAAATATTAATCAAATAACATGTAACAAAAGTAAATAAATTTTCCTATATATTCCTATTAATAAATCACTGCGTTTACGAATAATTATAATTTTTCAAAGATAATATTTATATAAAATATTTCGATACACATATTGAGATATTAAAAAGATACTTTTAAGCACAAAACACTATACTTGAAAGAATTTAAATATATAAAAACATTCTTACATGCGTGTTGTTCTAATGCATGAAAATAAGGAAGGAAGTAAGTAAGTAAGAAGAAGAAGAAGAAGAAGAAGGAAGGTAAAAGACGATAAAGAGAAGAGGAAGAGAATAACTCGGGCGGAGTCAAGATTGAGACCACCTCCGTGAGGTTGGAATCAGCTAACATGGTGACCAATGCCAATACACTGTTCACAACCATGCTCCCGTTTGACTTGCCTTCGAGTAGAGAAGGTCTGGGACCAGTGTTGGTTTCTTATCGAAAGGGGCCTCACGAATAAAGGCGGAGCCTTCATCATCGTCTTTCCTTTTCCCCCATTGGAAAGACCTACCATCTATCCATCTCTGTCTATCTTACTTCTTTCTTACCTTTTCCTTAAGCAGCATCTCGCTTGCTAGAAGAGACCCCTCAAGACTTCGTTTCAGCCTTTTGGCCAGTCCGAGTCGAGAGTCCGTAGCAAACAGGTCCTCCTCGTTTCTATCTTCTCCGAAATATCATATTCGGTTGTTTGTTGGTTAACTAAATTACGTTTTTGAGTACTATTAAATAATAATAATTAAGTACTCAGGGTACGTAAGCGGTGTCTTCAATCGTGCAATTCCAAAATTTTGAAGAAGAAAATACTTAAGAGAGAAGAATAATAAGAAGAAGGAACGTAATTTGAGGACACGATCGAGTTTTCTTTGTTCTTTTCTTTTTGAGGAATTGGAGAGATCTCGTCGACTATAAGTGTTTGTTATATTACTGAAAAAATCAATTCAGGGTGGAAATATTAGTTACAGTCGTCTTAATTCTTTGTTATATTTTTTTAATTTTATTTTCTTGTCTTCTTTTTTTTTTTCTTTTTCGTTACTTTTTGGTTTCTTAACCAATACCATTATTTAAATATTACGGAAGAGAAGAGAAGTGTTCGGTGAAAACGTGGAGGGAGAAAATAATTTTGGCTTAAAGATAGATTAGGGGGGTCCAGATGGCGGTCAGAGCGCTTAGTCAACATCGAATGACGCCGTATTTTTCTGGATACGCATTTCAAGGTGAGATGATCATGTCGATTGTTAATATTTCTTTTTATTTATATTACATATAAACAAACGAAAATTCCAAAAATCGTACCCTCGATTCAATTGTTTCTATTTCGATAATCCCAACGATATTATTCAATTTTTTGAACAATCTTAAACACCGATTTTTTTGAAATCATTTTTCTTGTACGTAATGTACATGTCCAAGGACAATACGATAGATGGTTAGACGTTTACTCCGAAACTCATTTAACGACTTACAAACAAGTTTTACAACCAACGATATAATGTCTGACAGGATTAGTTTCGTAACGAGCAAATAGGTATTTATTTATGGAACCTATAGAAAACAAAAGAACGATCGAAATTAGCATTCGTTAGTTTTCTTATATTTAGATATCTGTCGGATAACATTAGAATAGAACCTGAAGATTAAAAAAAAAGAGATTAATATTAAAATTTGTTCATATTTCTTCCATTTATCTATAACATTTGGATCTTATTATAAAGATCACTATTAGAAACTTTAGGCTAAAAATTGTTTCAAATAATTCGAACACCCTCGGTACCTAATACCGTAATATGATTCTAAAAACAGATATACATATATAACTATAATAATTTATATTGAAAATTATTACCGATCTTATTTAAAAAAAAACTCCAAAACAATTTGTGACAAAGGGAAACGTTTGTACCTTGATTTAACAAAATAAAGAAATGTAGTTATACAACCACTTCCGCTTGCTTTAATTATACAAATTTGACCTACTTAAAATGTTATCATTGGATTTAAATTATTACAAAAATAAATATATATAGTATTGAAAAAAGAAAAAAGAAAAAAATAGGAAATCATAACGGAGTTAAGTTAGTATTGTGGGCGTTGAAACGAAGACAAGTCTGATATATCAAAAGAAAGAAAAAGATACGAAGATAGGAAAGAAAGGAAAGGAAAGGAAAGAACAGAAAAGAAAAGAAAAAAAAAAGGTAGAGAAAGAAAGAAAGAGAGAACTCGTGGGTACCTAATGTCCGATATCGAATTGGCCCCAGGCGACGGCGCGATGATTGAGGCCTTGCAACTCGGAACTCACACCGAACGCTAAGTACATGCATCCCTTGGCTGCACGTAGATAATCGCACATAGTCGTGTACACCTCTCTTCCTCTTGTAATTTCTTTAGAACCCTTCCTGGACGACCAACGACGCAAAGAATATTCAATCTTCTTGGACAAAGAGATTCTGACGGGTTCGATCCTTATCTGATCCTTAACCAAAGATCTTATCGATCTTTTCTTTCACGATCTTACCTTCTATACTTTTCTACTATCACGCTTAAATAAAAGAAAATCAAATATATAATATACATAATAACTACTATTAATAATTTTCTATTAACAATCATACGATTGTTTCATAACAAAACAAAACAAAATGAGGAAAAATTATATTTTAATCGATTGATTAGATTGACAACTTTGAATCTGATTAAATATTTGTTCAATTTTCACAGCAACGAATTATAATTATCTAAAAATAATTTTAAACGTATCATACATTTATGTACAATCTAATTTATTATATTATTATTAAAAAACTAAGGTATAAATACACGATATTATTGTTCATTGTATTATATATATATATTGTATACATCTGTTAAAATATGCATATACATATAAATAACGAATGTGAATCCAAATAAAGATCTTGCATGCAAAAACTTTCTCTTGTAAACGTAACCAATATAACTTCTACGTGAAAGCTGAACAAATTGTCTTCTCGCGCCAGAGGAATCCTTTTCGTGATCTTGTGACAGTTCATTTAATCGATGAGATCTACCATAAATTTAGATAGTAGGATCTAACCGGATCACCTGGTGGTGTTATTCTTTGATACAACTTTTGAAATACTTCGGAGAAAAGGAAAGAGTGTTAAATAGAGAGAAAGAGGGTGAACTGGGGGCCTCGAAGGAAAGTTTAATGACGAGCGATACATCGAGCGTATTCAAATCGGTTCGATCACCTCTCTTTCTCTCTCTCTCTCTCTCTCTCTTTCTCTCTATCGCGTCACATCGCTGCCACCGATCATGGTTATTAGCGTGGATCGCTCACAATCAATTGCCGCTTATCAATAATTCATGCGTTAAATTATCTCCTCGTCGTTTCATCATTTCGCTCCACGCTTGCAGGGTGGTCTTCTTCTTCTTCTACTACTTCTTTTTATAATTTTTCTCTGATTTTTCGTTTTTCTTTTTCCTCTTTCCTCCAAACCCCTAACCAAACCCAACCCCACGCCCCTCCCCCTCCTATAAAATTCTAAAAGACAAATATTTTCTTCGATGTCGTCGAAAATATGTCGTTTCCTTTGATTTTCGTGATTATTTGTACCGTTTGCAACCTTTCATTGACTTACTATAAGCATTTTTGTTTTTAAATAGGAGGTAGGATCTTTAGAAACGAGAAACTATTGACGAAGGGTTGCGATTAGTATGAAGTGTCGGGTTATAAGTTATGATCGAGGAAGTTCGTAATACTGAATTAGTATCGTTCGTAATTTTGTATTTACGTGACGTATGTAAACTTGTAATAAATAAGTTAATATGACAAATATTTAAATTTAATTATTTATTCATTTATTCGTGTACGATAATGTTAATCGTACGATACGATAAAATCAATAAGTTGGACTAATTATTAATACATCAAACTTTCACCGTCATGCAAATTAACATTTGCTTCTATGGTATCGATGTTGGTTTTTTTATTATTAGCAATTCAAAATAAATCATTATGATAAATGTGATGGAAATGATTCTACGGAGCAATTTGTTAATAATTTAAATATTCGTCAAATT
Organism: Polistes fuscatus; assembly: GCF_010416935.1. NCBI lineage: Eukaryota > Metazoa > Arthropoda > Insecta > Hymenoptera > Vespidae > Polistes > Polistes fuscatus. Next base: position 11,694,845 of record NW_025113107.1, on the reverse strand, counting down.
TCTAATGTCTCCGAAAAAAATTTATCGATGAATTGTATGTGAATAGAATAATTCAATGATTTCTGATATATATCTACAAAGTATTTCATCAATTTGAACTGGTATATTGTTGAATTATCGTATCGTTTTATTTGTAGTAACATCATTGATCATTGAATAATTTTATTCGTAGACACACCGTGAATCATTGATGAATTACACTGTAGACAAAGTAGATCATTGAATCGTTTTATTTGTAGATATACAATAAACCATTAATAAACTATTTAATTGAACAGTAAGTCAATGAATTCTTCTATTCATTGAATCATTAAATTCGTAAACACGTCATTTTATCATCAACAACTATTGATTTAATATTTCAACAAAACATATAATATGTATTAATAAAACAATATAAATACATAAAATCTAACATCCATTTTACAACATTGAACAAATTAATCACCTACAATTAATCAAATGTATAACACAATAACATATTCTAAATAAAATCAAATAGTTTGTCAAATTTAATCGAATTAAATATTAATCAATGTTGATGCATAAATCAATTCCTTCTAATCCAAAAAAAAATAATTAAATCAGAAATAAACACACACACACACACACACATTAATAAAAAGAAAAAAGAAATAAAATGACGTAATTTAAATAGAAAAATATATTCTTTAGTAATTTAAACTAATCAATTATTATTCAACTCAGGTACGTAATAATAGGTATACGTAAATTTATTTTCTAACGTTCAAATAAAAGAAAAAACAACTCCATACTTATATGCACACGACAAAACCTAGAGAAATAAATCAAAGAAAATGAAAAGAAAAGAAAAGAAAAGAAAAGAAAAGAAGAGAAAAGAAAAAAGAAAAAGAAAAGAAGAAGAGAAAAAAAAATAAAAGCAATGGTGTACACCTTCTTCTATTCCGTAATTCGCGGAGTGTGTAGGGCGCGCATTCAAAGGCAAGTCCTCGTCATTGGCGGCGGTGTCGGCGGTGGCGGTCGGCGTCTTTTGATCTCGCCTGTAATCCCGTCGGGCCCCGCGGCCCGACTGACGTCACACACACGCCGGGACCGTACGGGGTCTGGCCTGGCTCCCTCACGGATGTGTGTCCTTAGGATCCCAAACGTAAGAAAGAAAGAGACAAAGTGAGACCGGAGAGGCTTGCAGAGACCTGGCTTTGCCTGTTCAGAGAGAGAAGAAAAGAGAGAGAGAGAGAGAGAGAGAGTGAGAGAGAGGAGTAGGGAGAAGGATGTAAATCTCGAAGCGTTCGATGAACGACGAAACGGGACTACGCGTTGCCCTCTCACTTTTTCTCCCTTTCTGTTTTTCTTTTTTGGTGGGAGGATGGATGGGATCTCCTTTCTGAATCCCCGTCCTCGTGATAATTAGCGGGGCCCGACGATCGCCATCTCTAGATTTCTCCTGGAATCCGATTAAACGAATATAGGATTAATGAAATAAGAGTAATCGTTTCTGATTAATATTATATTATATTTTCTTATGGAATAATGATTTATCGAGTTTTCCTTCTCCAAGTTAGTGTTTTTAGTTATTGTAAACAGGGACTGGGAAAAGGGGGAAGGGGATTGGACAGAGGTATATCTATTTACTTCTCATTCTGGGTAACTTTTTGTGTTCCCTCTCTCATTCCTTGTACATCCTCCTCCTACTATTTCTTTTTTATATTGTATTAACACGCGCAAATATGGTCGCAGTTGCAGTCCCAACTCCGTCGCTTTTACTGCTTCGAGCAAAACCGTAAGAGAGAACGCCGTAAGGAGCGCTTAGTATTATACAAAACCTTCGCAAACGCCTTCCTCATCTTGAGCCCGTTTCGCAAAAGGCACGCGAGCTTGTTCTTTTAACGCTACGGTCTTTCGGGTCCATGCTCAAGACTTTCTCTTTCTTTCTTTCTTTCAGACTCAACTGAACTTAACTCTACTCAACTCAACTCAACTTAACTCAACTCGACTTGACTTGACTGGACTTGACTTGACTTGACTTTACTCGACACGAAGAACTCGCGCATCTCATTCGTTTCTTTGCTAGGATGCCGCAAAAGACGCGCGTAACACGCGGTTTGTTTGACTTCGTGATTATAATTAAGTTAATTAAGAGGGACCCTAATTACCGGTAATTAGGAACGTTTGAGCGGCACCTTGCGTGTCACTGAGTTCTTCCAAACGACGAGTCTTATGCACGATGCAGGTCCATCACCTTTTTCTTTATTTCTTTCTTTCTCTTTCTCTTTGTACATCCAGTAAAGCGAGTTTCGTTGTTTCTTGCAATTCGTACACGCCCTCGTCTCCATCTTTCCGAGAATTACAATTTCGTTTCTACCTTACTCTTGAAATTCCTATATTCTTAATTCTTTCTTTGCTTACTACACAACTACCTCAAACTATTTAACAAACAAACTCTCTAGTTTATTTATACTATTCATTTACATGATGATTATTGATATTAAAATAATATCTTATACGATTTATGGTATAAATTGCTAAAAATTTGATCGCAATTAGACGAAGATAATATTTAATTTTGTATTTATTATATAATATCGTACTTATTTGTCTAAATACTTATAGAATATATAAATCAAATAGAAAAAAATTATATATTAAATAAAAATCTTTTGTATGACGTTTCAGGACAAGGTCGTGTTAATCAGTTAGGTGGAGTCTTTATAAATGGCCGTCCTCTACCAAATCACATAAGATTAAGAATCGTCGAGTTGGCTGCGTCAGGTGTGAAACCTTGTGTTATATCAAGACAATTAAGAGTATCTCATGGTTGTGTGTCGAAAATTCTTAATCGGTATCAAGAGACTGGATCGATTAGGCCAGGTGTCATTGGTGGAAGCAAACCAAGAGTTGCAACTCCGGAAGTTGAGAGCAGGATTGAAGATATTAAAAGACAAAATCCTGCTATTCTCAGTTGGGAGATCAAGGAAAGATTAATAAAGGTCCGTTGACATTTGTCCGTTCATTTATATAATTCATAAATATTTATCTGCTTTATATGATATTATTAATTATTATCAACTAGTATATTAACTAGTCCAACGTGGTTCTGCCAGCAGGATGGCGTTTGCGACAAGGCATCAGCACCATCGGTTTCTAGCATCTCAAGGCTCCTTCGTGGTTCGCCAAATAAAATTCGTCGTGTGGATGATCTTGGAACGAATCATTCTATCAATGGAATTCTTGGTAAGATAAATACTTTTTATTCTAAATTTTTAATACAATTTCGAATCTCTTGTCTATGAACACCTTTACATACTTATCCAATACTATTAAAAAGGTCGCATACTTTTACCGCCTCTTTGTAGTCAATAACATACGGTTTTTCTTTTTTCAAACGAGGATCACCACCCATTTATTAACCGTGCCCACGTTTCTTGACTTTAGTTATCTGACATGAACTGAAATATAATCCTGACTTATAATTAATACACATATATTATATAATAATATTTCTTCTATACCAAATTATAATCGTCACATTTGCATATCATTTGAAATTAATTTCAAACAAAAGAAATATATTATTAATACAATAGGTAAATAATTTTATAATTGTAAATATAAGAAAATATACGAATGCGTATTAACGGATTATTTAATAAATGAACATTTATTAACGCCAATTAGTAAAACTCGTTGAAACTTCCAGTTAATTATCCGTGTAACTGTTACATCGAGTACGTATTTAGGTATAACGCAAATCATTTCGATGGGACGCAACAGAACCGATGATACATCCATCTCATTGTCAGAATTATTCAACGACTTGTATGTATGTATACTTACATATTTTACCTGTAGCCTTTCGAAACATATCGTACGACGTCGTAAAATCCTACGCCCGAGTAACATTCTCTTCCGAGGAGAGAAAAACAGACGTTCGTATTCCTGTCGTTTATGAATTCCGCGAAATCCGTTCGCTGTGTTTTAATGCAATGTTAAGCAATATTTTATTCAATTAACGAAATAATGTTTACTCAGGGTAACGCTAATTATTGAATTGAATTTAATTAGTTATATAATTATATGTTGAAAGAATAAATGAACATTTTCAATGATAATTTCAATTAATAATTCATAGTATTAATATCAAAAAACTCTAAGCGAAATTAAATATTATTCTATAAAATAGTTCGTAAATGATTGACGGTGTATCTACAAATAAAACGATTCAAATGATTCATTAGTGAAGTAGTTCATCAATGCAAATAAATTTCAGATTTATTATAGTATTGTCTTTATTTTTTCTGTTTTTCTTTTTTTTGACAAGATCGGAAATAACAAAGAACACACACACACACAAAATATTATTATTGCGATTCTTTAAAAAGGATTCTCAAAGAATGCAAGAAGAAATATAGGAATAGCAGAAATATAGGTTTGGTTGGTAGGGAATATAAAAAACAAAAACAACAAGAAAAAGAAAAGAGAAAAAAAGAAGGAGAGGATTCATTGGTTTCTTTCGTTTCTTTATATTTTATCACCGACGGTAGATCGCTCGCGAAGAAATATTAGGCGTCCCGTGGCGCGTAGATGTGTCGAGTTTATTACCTTGTCGGAGAGATTTAGTTTTGATTAGACGTATACTATAAAATTACAACAGAGAGAGAGAGAGAAAGAGAAAGAGAGAGAGAGAGAGAGGGAAAGAAAGAAAAAAAGAAAGAAGCACTCCAGGACTCTTAATTTTCAGGTTCGATTAACACCACCATCTTGGTAAAGATCCGTTTTATCATTTTTACGGGCTCACGTCTCGGTTCGTTGGTTGTTCTCTCCTTCAAAATTCGTTCATATGCATGTTGACACGTCTGTAGACGATGACGAAGTCAAGCACGTTTGTGTACCAATGTATATACTTCTTTAAATTTGAAGTCAAGTCAAGGAATAAGAAGAAGAAGAAGAAGAAGAAGAACGTCTTCGAAGCTAAGAAAGAGAAGAGTTAAAACGAAGAATGGCAAAGCACGAAGAGTCCAACCCTATCCGAAAAGGAACAATAAGAACCATCTTCTTTCTCTTTTACCTTCTTTTGATTTTTTATTTTTTTTTTATTTTTTTCACACTTATTCCGAAGGTTCTCCAAAGGGGAGTCCTTTATTTGTTAACAACGAGAGATGGTTTAAAGACGTGATGATTATTCGTCCTAACGAACGAACGAACGAACGAACGAACGAACGAACGAACGAACGAAAAGTCGTCCCTGGACCGATGAAAGAAGAAAAGAATATATATTTTTTTAAATACCTCTTCGAATTAATAATATCTCGTGTCACATTCGTAAGAAAAAGTAACAAAAAATAAAAAAAAAACAACAAAGATAAAGAAAGAAAGAAAGAAAATGTTTGCAGTATTTTTCCCATCCAGTGATACGGGGAAAAAAAGAAGAGAAAAAAAGAAAAAAGAAAAAACAAACTTGGAGGGGGGAGGGGGTAAATAAGTTTGTAGAGTCGCGTTTATTGCGAATCGTAGAGGAATGGGAAGAGAACGATAAAAGAGATCGGACGAAAGAGAAAGAGAGGGGGATGAGGATGATAAAAGAAGATTGGAGGACTGGTGTTCCCTTCCTCCTCGCGCGAAATAAGAGGAAGAAAAAGAGAAAAAGGGGACTGGGAGAGAAAAGGGGGAAGAGAAGAAACTTGGAGTATACTCTCGCGGCACACGGCGTGTGGTCTTCGGCTCGTAGCCTGCCTCTAATCTTACAAACCGCCAACAACAGCTCGGTCTGCCAGTTTGTTCGAGGAATAGCAGCGCCCTCTATTGATTTAGATGTTCTTACTGCGGGGCAAACTTGCGGTCTTCCCATGATTGAGACGTACTACTACTACTACTACTACTACTACTCTTTTCTCTCTTGCGGCTTTAGCCGTTGATGCCGTCCGTTTAAATTTTCTTCTCTATATATCTTTCCGTTATCTCTCTTTCTATCCATCTATCCTTGTTTTCTTTCACTCATTACACGTGTAAACCTTCCTACATCCAAGTTCCAAATACGCGGCTATCTTCAAAAATTAATAACTTCACAAACGACAGTTATACCCCTCTCCCCCTTGTATCTTTACGCATTTGAATTTTAAATTACGAAATACAGTTTATTTGTATATATTAACTTCAATTAGGAATAGTAATTAAATATTATTTACTATGAGAAACGTTTGAACAATTATTTGGAGAGGTTAGGTTTGCCAGTGATACAATAATGCGGTCACGTGATTCACGCGGATTATTACACTTCCGAACGCAAATATGGGTTAATTAGAAATAAACTGTTTTTTTTTTTCTATTAAATACGAACGTTACAATTTTATAGATAATTTAAAAAAGAAAAGAAAAAGAAAAAGAAATCTTCGTCGCTACTATACGCGTTAATAGATCTTACAAAATCGTTAGCCCGGCTATAAGATTTATGGCAAAGTTTCAGTTTCGTGGTCTTTAATTTTCTCGATGGTACCGCACCTTTGCGCTTCTGCTCGAATTTCGACAGAATTTCGTTGATATATTTGAACAATTTTTTCCCCGACAATGACTATAAAGTATAGGTATTTATTTTCTTTTATTCGGAAAAAAGATTAGAAAAATAAAGGTTAATATTCTTATTGATCGGTTAAATAAAATCGAAACGTTCGACGAATCTCCTTCATTTAGCTCAGATGGGACGGGACATGTCAAAGAACTTAATTTCTTCTCGCGGCGGACCCTAATTTCTCCGGTGTTTTAGTTTAGTATAGGTTTGGCTGCCACGGCTGTAATCAGGCGGGTCTTAATAGCGGGTTGCTCAGTCCGGCGTGTGAACTGTGGGCGGGTACGACTCGCTTCCTATCTTCGGTATCTGACGTGCAGCACGTGCTGGACTGAAAGATTTCTTTTTCTCTCTCTCTCTCTCTTTCTTTCTCTTTCTTTCTATCTTTCAATCCCTTTCACTGTTATACGGTTCATGACACGTACCTTCGATACTCGGCAAGTTAGACACACGATCGAGACAAACCCAAGCTTAAAATATATGTATAAGGGATTTTAATCAACACGGACGCCATAATTCTTGTCGTTACTTCAGGTGGAAGCGACGGCGGGGACGATTCCGAGACGGAAAGTGAACCTGGCATAACTCTTAAAAGAAAACAACGTCGCAGTAGGACTACTTTTACAGGGGAACAATTGGAACAATTGGAAGCGGTGTTCGTTCGTACTCAATATCCGGACGTTTATACAAGAGAGGAATTGGCACAAAAGTAAGTATAAATCAAAATTAGAACTACCAATATGTAAAAAAAACAAATCTTTTCTAACTATTCTACTAACTAAAATTCGTCATTGTTTTCAGAACGAAACTGACAGAAGCACGAGTTCAAGTGTGGTTCAGCAACAGACGAGCGAGACTACGGAAACAGATGAACAGTCAACAAACGAACGCGTTCAACCCGATGAGTTTACAATCGTTTCAGAGTCAACATTACGGTAGCGCGGCTGAAAGTTATCAAAGTTATGGGCAAGTCAGCGTAGCAGCGGCAGCAGCGACAACGGCTGGTTATCCGCAGCATTACAACTACGGGGATAACTATTACGCCGCACAGCAGCAATGGACCAGAGCGACGGCCGAGAACTACGGGTGAGTCGAATTAGAAAAAATTAAAGAAAAGAGAAAACAAAAACGAGACCAACAAAAAATCTTTTCCTCGGTCTATGTTTCTTCTTTACGTTAAAAGTAAGAGAAAGTAAAATTCCATGTTGGGGGTCCTATGGATAAGAAGAAGAAGAAGAGACCTCCCACGAGACTTCGTGTGAGATAGAAAAAGAGAGTTTCCCCGTGTAATATCCCAACACACCGCTAACGTTTAAAACGGTTTGAACCAGGTGAGCAGAGAAAGCCGAGCAAAGGTTCTCGAGCTGTGCGCGCACTCTTCAACAATTAATTCAGCCATTGTGCCGTAATAACAGGTTGCCGGGGTGATCGCGTTGTTACAGTGTGCCATGTAACCTTGTGTTGTCCTCGCACACGTTCGAACCCAACATCATCCTCGTCGACTGGTCTTCTTTTCTACTCGTTCATGTTCCTGACTCTTCTTTTTCCCTCTTCTTTACCTTTTCATTCCCTCTCCCCGGACGTCTACCGACACCGTTTTCTGTGTGGTCCTCAATTATGTTGCTTCGGCCTCCGTAATGAAACGCTACCGGCTAATAATCCTCCGGGCCGATCCAAGGACCCCTCTACGCGGGACGCATACTCTTTCGCGATCGATCTCACTCTAACCGTGCGCCCCTACGAATGGATCTGTCACGTTTCACATTCTTTCTCTCTCTCTATCTCTCTCTTTCTCTTTGTCTATCTTTCTCTTTATTTTCTCCTTCTCGAATTCACCCACGTGCATACATCACCGTCATTAATAACTCAACGTGTCCCAAATAAGAATATAATTATGATTCGACTCATTTCAAGATCGACCTTTCCTCGACTGTTTTTTCTTGTTAGTTTTATTGCAAAGTCATTAACGCGGCATAGAGAAAGGGATGATTTGTGGTCGTTAGAAATCTACTATCGATATTTAGAAGAATAAGCTTACAACTGACTCTAAGGACTTTCAGGGAAAAGGGGGGGACACAAATTCGATAAATCGGCTGAGGCTTCCGCTACGTTCTTCGCGTTTCTTTTCATAACTGCTTCCCCCAAGGAGTTTTAAAAGATAGAAAGAGAGAGAGAGAGAGAAAGAAAGAAATAGTAAGAAAAAAAGAAAAATAAGCAGGGGTCGTGCATCGGCACGATTTAGAGTCCTTAACGCGGTTCAAAAGGTACCGCGCTCAAAAGCGCGGGAGTCAAAACGTTCGGCACGCCCCGTAGGAAACACACACAGAACTCGTGCGCCCACGCGCATCTTTTATTACTTTTGTAAACACCGAAAAGGAACGACTCTTTGGTAACGAGATCCCAGGATTATGGTGAACTTCAACATAATTTTCCCTGATTAGTTTAATCTAATCGTCCATTCGTTTTTCTCAATTTTGTCTTTCTTTTTTTTTTTTTTAAACAAACTCGATTGAATTCTTGCAATAATGTGAATAACGAATGATACAACATTCTTTTATATCGTTTCTTAATATAAATTGCATTAGCGTAGTAACATAAAATTAAATCAAATTTGTTATAAGTGTTTTTCATATAAACAATATTTGAAATAAATGTGTGTTAATCGATTTTTAATGAAATAACGAATGATAATTTTTGTATCGTAACGAAACTAACAAAAAATGTATTCGTTATTCATTTTTAATGGCCTTAATATTCAAGAAACGTATTAAATTTGAATAAAAATACGACGAAGAAGCAATCGATTCTTCTCGATTTTCTTTTAGAAATCGTTGACGTGCTTTGGTTTGCAGAATATTCAACACCTCCCACTATGGTAGCAGCAATTTAAATTTGAGTAGCCTTGGTGGCAGCGTCAGTCCAACGGCTTCGAACATGAGCGCTTGTATGGTACAAAGTGCGAGTTCAACAGTACCAGGTAGCACTGGTGTTGCTCATCACCATGTTGCACCTCACAGTCCTGGCGAGGCAAAAAGTGGTTATCCATATTTGGGTGGAATCGATTCACAAGTTTGCGGAAGAGTACACGGCCCGGATTTCGTCTTGTCAAGTGGAAGGTCGAACGATTTCAATGTTCCAGTATCGCAGGGTCGAAGTACACTAAACGGTTACACGAATGAATCACTTGATCAAAGTCAGCTTGCTTTTCTCAGCCGACTTGGAAGCAATGTTGAAAAACGATAAGGTTTTTATTTCTTGTCTTTTTTTTTTTAGCCAAAATGTTGTGTCCATTGTGCTTTTAATAATACGATCTTCATTAGTTTAAATAGAAATTTCAAATAATTGTAGATATATGTAATTATACGTAAACGTTAATCGTCTCTACGTGAATTTCCGTAGAAACGTATTGTCGGTGTAAATTATTATGACAAATTTATTGTAATATACGGGCAAAAAATAATGCTCGAACAATTATTTATCGTGACGACCAACAGAGTGTTAATGTATACTATCTGCCTTAAATTAATATCGTAAGTAATTCTTTTTTACTAATGTTGATTTAATTTGTTTATAAAACGTTTAAGACAAATCAAATAAAAATAATAAGCGTTATTTATAATGAGCGGGATTTTAAGTACAGCTTAAAAATATTTAACTTTGATACTAAAGAAATTGTTATTATTATTATTATTATTATTATTATTATAGTTGCGTGATGATTATTCTAAACGATTTATTTAATTGTAAATTTATATATATATTTACACATATAGTTATTGTACATAAAGAAGATATTATGGTTTATTCATATAAGAATATTTTCAATTGATAGATATAGCTATGCTGTATTAATTCGACGTTATGAAATAAACAAAGCTTACAGTCCGCATTCAAAAATCTAATCAAATAAATCTTACTATTATAATTCACCATTATTATTGTTTTAAACATTGTACATATGGTAAGTATATGCTTCAACAAAATTTTGCCTGTTAACAATATTATAAAATGTTATAAAACAAAAAAATACATATACATATATATATATATATTGATTATATTAATGATCGAGCTTACCGTGCTTGAAATCGTACGGACAGGAAAATAAAAAGAAATATAAAAAGTGAAAAGCCAGAAGGAGAGCCGACAATCGAGTGTACAGTGACAACGAGCAATCAGCCTGCCGTATATCTACGAGTCCTGTCGCCACGCATTTGTGGCCCATTGTGTTCGCCAAGTAGGTGGTCGGACCTTCTTCGCTTTTCTCTATCATGACATAAATATATCGTCCCGTAAACGGAAAGACACGGTTGCATTTTTCGGCTCACATCATTTTACCAATCTTTTCTCGATTTAATCATTTAAACAATTTCGAAACAATACGATTAAATAAAATAACAAATGAAAACGTATATGAAAATATGATTAACTAGTGATCGAGATTAATGTAATAACAACAAAATAAATATTGTTCAATGAGAATATTATGAATTTCAAGTAATTTATTATTAGATATAAAAAAAGTTTCGTCGTAAGAGACCCTTGACCTACCGCATATAACATAAGGGTAAGAAAATTGTGAAAGCAACAGATTGGAGGATGGTACGTAGTCAGGATTGGTGATAGGGGCTGAAAGAAAAGGGACTGAACTCAAAGAAGCCGCTTCGAATGGCAACCCAGAATTGTAAGCTATGAGGGGCTTGAAAATGGGCGGGGAATCATTCAGTTGGCTGGAAACTATATGTGCGGTCCGAAAAATTCACAATACCGAGAATCGTAGACATTTTACTGGATTCCTAGTACGGATTGTTTTCCATTTATCCGATCCGAGTCTTTCTTGGTAAAACTCATACGACTTCTATTAATTTAATCCTCGATCATTTCTTCAAGTATCGAAAGAATTTCAAATTTTATTTAAAATTAGTTTCAAAATTCACAGTTCGTATACATACATATGTATATCCGTCGAAATTATTTATTTGTTGTTATTGTTGTTATTGAGAAAAATTTAACAATATCAATTGAAGAAAATGTTTTAATTAAAAATTCATTCATTTCTGAAGAAAATACATAGAGACATTTGTACAACATTAACTGTTTCGACAGATGTATCGTCTACGAGAAACCTTAACGAGCGTAACGACCTACGAAACTTTGAGTTTGCACCCCGTGGATAGGTAGGGGAGTAGTAGTAGGTATTTACAAATATCCATGAGAATATATTACGAATTCAGCATCCTGCTGGTAGTCAAACTTAAGATACAAACTACGACGTTAGGAAAGTATACCGAGTTAGTAAATTTATCGAGTCTCACGATAAAATATGTGAATAATAATAAATAAAAAAAGTAAAGGTAAGAATAAAAATAAAACGAGGAGATCGTTTCTTTTTGGTTTCTTTTTTTTAATTTATTTTTTTCTCTTTTTTTTTTTGTTCAAATCAACAGCCATTTTCCCTATAGGACGTGGGACGCCTTGCAAACGGGGCACAAATCATCGTCGACTTAACTGGCGTAAGGGGGGAAAGAAGAGGGGTGCAAAACAGGGAGAAGGAATGAAATGGGCAGAGCGAAAAACACACAAAACCAGTTCGGTCGTGGCTAGTAATGGCTGCTTGCACGTCTTCTCCCAGCCTTAATGGCAAACACCATGGACCCCCCAGTAATAGGTGTACATGTATACACATATATGAGAAGGTCTTATGCCAGGCAGCCAATGGGACACGGCGCGGTACGTTTCGAACAATGGTGCAACCGATTAGATTAATCAAACTTAACCGAGCCAATGAAAAGCGTGCAAATCGAGCGGCGTAGGGTACCTTCGTTTGTTCGTTCCGTTGTATATAGGTTCACCGTGGTACGTAGGTTAGACTGTGATATGGGAATATCATAACGTCCCATGGACGTTTCCTAGTGTTACTAATTTAACGATGTTTAACAACGACGAAGAGAACCTAACTTCCTACGAGATACGATTATCCTTCATGAGATCTTCAGATGATCGGCTAATCTTTACTTGGACCTCCATCAAACTAATTTTAAATGAAGCTATCAAGGTACACAGGAAGTATACCTTGAACGAACACAACCTTACACGATCTACTTTCTTGCTCCTCTAATTTCTTCTTAAGCTATACCTAACGCGTTCGATGTATTATACAAAAACAATAAAAATATATATATACCTAGTTTTTCCGAAGATTACCGATGGATTCGAATTATTTGAAATACGTCGATGAAAAGTATCCTAATAAATTATACGAAAACATATATTATATCGCATAAATAGAAATCATTCTACCTATCTCTGGGTATTCAAACGTATCAACATTCGCAGTGATCTTTGTCGATCTATTACAAAGAACAGTGAAAGATCTATCGTTTTCATTTTTTGTAGATCTTTTTTCAAACAAACTACGAGAACGAGGAGGAAACAATGGATATTCTTTGGAGAAGATAGATAAAGGAAGAGGGACAGCTATTGATTGCACCCTGTAACCAGAAGCTTGATGAATGAACCGAAGCTTTAGCGCTTTAGGTATACGTCGGCTTGGTTGGTTCGGTTTGCCCGCACGGCAGCTGGCTATACTGTGCTGATTGGTCGCGCATCACGCCGCGTTTGTCGATCTTTTGCAAAGCGATCCGCGCATATACTATACACATTGGGGTTACCCCTAACCAGCTCCCCCGTAAAACTTCCCAAGTTTCATCCTCCTTTCAAAAAGGGCAACGCTACCAACCAACTACGAAACTTTCTAATATTCACAGTTAACTTATATTTTTCTTAACATAATTTCTTAATTACCTATCAAAATCGATATAGTCCTACATCGATCATTTATGTTCCTTATTGGATTTGTCTTATAATAATTATTAAACACAATATTAATTGAGATGATATTACGTGAAAATCGTTAGATCTAATTTTTCTTGGCTAATAACTATTGTTTAGTGAGTACGACGAAAAAAAATTTACCAAACGATAGATTAAATAACGATTACTATCAATATGCTACCAAGTGGCGTTTATATTAAAAGATAAAAAAGGGCAATAGTGACTTAATAATCGACGTGGCTAATCTAATTTCACGTTGAGATTCGATCGGCTGGCGCATAATTGGCCTAATCAAATTCTCCACCGATGCTAGCCGCACGAAAAGCGTAAAAGCATCGCCGTCGAGTGCCGTAAGTAGGCATGTCATCACGCTTTACCAGCTTCGTTCTACCCAAAAGACTGACTTCAGGGTCTCCCTTCTCCTAGTTCCACGGCACGGGTACACACATTCCGATTCAGTGTATCTTCGCGTTATTTTTCATCATCTGTCTCTCTTTCCGTCACCAAAAAGCTCTGAACAGAATCTTCGTCGCGACCGAAATAATTGCGATTGAATACGCTCGTTTTCTCTTTCAATATTGTGATAGATCAGTGAATACCTTAACGTTAAAGAAAATATGAAATATAAATAATACAATTTAATAATTTTTTTCTTAATGAATTAAAAATATTTTTCTCGATTATCTCCATAAAAATAATTCGTAATGCATGATAATTGTATTATAATTTATAAATTAGTATGCATATAAATATAATATTCCTGTTTAAAAAAATCTCCCGATATAAAGTTGCAATATCCTGCAATCGTTTTACCAAGGAAAATTTTGATATGCGAGCAAGCCAAGACGTACGAGTCCATTTCATTCCACGAAACTTAATTAAGTCGGCATAATAATAGTTGAACGAACGTGCCTATACTAATGGTGGTAGTACTTGGTTCTCATTATAGAACAATATCCGTTAACACTTTAACGATCGTTTATTGCTTCTTGTCGGATACTCCACGAATAGATACGACGTTTTATTGATACTACGTTGCAATCAAGTTTGCCATTATTGTAACCATATTATTACCAGAGAGTAATCAAATAAAAATGTCTTGAGAAGATATTTATATAAATTCCAGATTTCAACTCTAATCGTTTAATCCTATTTCTTTTGCCATTGAGACGTATCATAGAATCGAAAAGTTACTTACGAAGTTTTTAAAAACTTCAATCAAAACGGTGAAAATAATTGGGATTATCCGTGATCCTTGCTAACCAGAAAATAATGACGTTGACGTTCCGTGAAATCCTTTCTTAAAAATATTGTGGATTTATGAAAAAAAAACATAACCAGAAAATAATGATGTTGACGTTTCATGAAATCCTTTCTTAAAAATATTGTGGTTCTATGAAAAAAGAACATAAGAAGAACAGAGAGAAGAGGATTTGAAAGGGTAAGAAAAGTATAGAAAAACTTGTTTCTACCTTTTTCAAGAGAACCGGAATCGTATCGATCCCGGATTACAACCCTTTGTAGATTGGAAAAAAGATTTTCTAATGCATTGTTTGTTGCAATGGACAAAGAAATATGCGAGGTTTCTCATCGGGTGATCAGAACGGAGATCAAAATTTGGATACATACTTGTCAAAATCTGTGAATATTGTGGTGACAGGTCGGTTGCGATGAAGCAATGATAATATTTTAAGAGATGCATATTTTTAAAAAATATTTAATAAGGAAAGAGAGAGAGAGTATAAACATGACAGCTCTCGTAATTCTACTAAAAGATTACATATTGTTACAAAATTCGTATTTTTCCACTAATATATATAAGATAAATAAGTATAAGATAAAACTATATATATATATATATATAACTATAAGAGATAAAAAAGTAGATAACAGAACAATCTGTCGTTCTTCTAACGGAAGTTAAAGATTTTGATCTAAAGTAAAAGGAACAGGAAAGAAATAAAGGAGGAAAGAAAGAGAAAAACTCAATAAGAAAAGGAAACAAAAAGATTTTCATCTGAGCTAGTTGTCACCTATCACGTTTTAGAACCGTTAACAATGACATAAGAATCGTTCAAACTTTGACAAAAGAAAAAACCTAAATTCTTCGAGTTTCCTTCATTTTCTTTTTCACTCTGATTCAGTTAAATAGTCTACTGAAAAGATTTGGTATATGTTAGCAGCATCATCCCTCTTTCTTTCCCCTCTGCTTTAACTCCAGGGTGGCGTGCGTAAGAATCAAAGCGTAAAAATATGCTTTAAGCGTGCATTAAGTCGGCAGTCGAAAAAGCGACTTCGGGTCTGAAGGAAACACTTTTCTACCCCTAACGAATTTTTCCGAAAGCAACCACCCAGGCTTGGGGCAATGGTTCGTATACTTATACCAATATTCACACACATACACATACATGACAGCGTATAAACACAAACAAATAGAAAAAAAAAATTTTTAGAATCTCTTTTTAGGATTCGAAGAATTAGTGTACACGTATAAGTATGGATGTGTGTGTGTGTGTGTGTGTGTGTGAGAGGAAAAGGGGGAGAAAGAAAGATAGAAAACATCGACGGTGGCCTCTTTTTTCAATATAAGTAGCTAGAACCAAAGGGACTTTGGTGTGTGTCTGTCTGTGTGTGTGCGTGTTACATCTAGCATTTGTCGGTATGGATTAGTCTCGTTTAGTTATCACGATGATATAGTCGTATTCAGTATTTCTTATTAATTGTATACCGAAAAATTTGATGTCATTCATTTATGACAATCAATATGATAATTGTCATATATAACAGGTGTATACGTAACGTTCGATATTTACTTTTGAAAATGATAGTACAAATAAATGTGATGTTTATTATATTTCTTATATGATAAATTGACACGATTACGTTTTTAGTATGTTATTTATACATATGCATATTTATTATTTATATATTTTCCATTTTTTTTTCACGCTACCTGGGATCCAGGAAAGCGGATATTTTTCACACCAGGTTACTTTTGTCGCAACTTCAGTGGTTATTAAACAACGGTTTAAAAAGTCAGTATTCAGGACAGGTAACTGAGTTAGAAGAGTTAGTGTCAGGTTCGCGGCTTATCCACCAACTAAGTCCAACCTTTTGAGAGGGAATATAGAAGAATGGCGAATTTTCTTCCCGGGGGTCCGCTTGACGAGTGTCAAGAACTTCGATCACCTCTTCTTCTTCCTTCTTCTTCTTCTTTTTTTCAAAATCTTCTTAGTCAATTGTTTGTTGTCGACATTCTTATTTTGATCCACAAATACGATTTTGGTTCGAATCATATTTTCCAGACGTTTGTTCAAGTAAATTCTAGTATTATCTATTTTTATACGCCTAATCCACAAATCGTTTGACAAAAGAAAAAAGGTATAAAAGGTACAGTTTTTTTAGGACCTTAGATCAACTTCAGGTCATTCTCAAGTGTTATGCTAAAAGAAATACGTTTTCTTTTCATTTGTTCAGCAAATTTATTCAAAATAAATCTAAAATAAGATACTCTCCCTCTCTACTCTATTGAATTATACGTTTATTTAATGCTTTTAATAACTAACATATTTATCATCGATTTTAAAGAAAATATAAATAAAGTTGTACTCTAATAAAAGAAGACTCGAAAAAAATAATGCAACGTCATACCAATGTTCATCTTTAGTGACATTTAAAAAAATTTTTTTACTCCGATGGGATCACTACTCGAAAATGTCCTCAAGATGAAAATCTTTACATTATCATCATTACTATTATTATTAGCATTATTATTCGATCTTTTCGATCATCATTGGACAGATCAAGAAGAGAAGAAGAAAAATCAAGAACACCCCAAAAAGAAGAGCCGACGGGTGGGGGAGCAAGTAGTGCTGGTTGGTGTTTCCGGCATTGAAGAAATTTCTCTTCGTTCTTGTATAGATTAGTAACGGGTAGGCCAGTTTCTGTTCGTCTAGCTTGAGTTAGCCAGCTGCAAAGGCAGTAGCTTGCGAGAAATCATCGACAGTGATAGAGAACTAAGAGAGTGAAAGAGAAAGAGAAAGAGAGAGAGAGAGAAAGAGATAGGCCTACCAGGAGGGTCCTAACGGAGAAGTTCTGCGAGAATGGTTGTGTTCCTCTAGCGGGACCATATCTGGGTTCTTCTAGACTAAGAGGAGGACACGGCAAATAATCGTTAAATGGTAGAACCTCGCGAGAGAACTAGCGACACCGGGCCGAATCAAATCCGCGTTCACGAATGAAGCGAACTGTGACGAAATTTGAGACTTCAGATTTACCAGGGATATGAAATCGGCCAGCAAGATGGAGAGAATCCCTTATATCGTTTTTTATTTCTTAGTCACTTGGCTCGTGTACATAAAAAGATCCAAGGATCCTATAGTATGTACTTTTTTTTTCTTTTTTTTTGTTTGCCCACTATGACTGATGATGAAGAAGAGGAAATGAAAAAAGAAAAGAAAAAAGAAAAGAAAAGGAAATAGAAAAAAGAAGGAAAGTGAGGGTAAGCGGATACTAGTGTTGTTGATCCTATTGATTAAGAAGGAATCATAAAGCAGAAAGTTAGATTCGAATAAACCGAGTAACGATCGGTTTCGATTGACCGTCGATGGTAATGGCTATCGGATATCGGGCGAAACTCATAACACCGATAGTGGTATAAGAACAAAGGTGCCGCCACGTTAGCGAGAGGTTTACTCATTGGTAAAGGCTAAACATAAAATCGTAAGACGTATTACGCTAACCGCGACTCCTTACTACCACCATTACTGCTACTACCACCACCAACACCAACGTCATCATGGTCATCGTCAATATCATCATCATCATCATCATCATCATCATCATGACCATCATCATTATCATCATCATCATCATCATCATCATCATCATCATCATCATCACCGACAACAGCAACACTCGGATTATTTGCTGGACGATGCATATCCACACGTGTAACTCGCGAACGAACGGACAATGGGCGCGAGTCCTACTACTACTCCCTCTGCGTTGGTGAAGAGAAAGAGAAACGTATGAGATAGAAAGAGAGAGAGTGATACCAAGGGAATGTAGATGGAGCGAGAAAGAAAGAAAGAAAGAGAGAAAGGGTGCGCAGATGGGAGCTCGAGTTGCTGCCTGCCACAGGAAACGTTTCTCCCGCGAGCGTACGAACATTAATCCTCGAACGTTTATTGCAACGTTTAGCCTGCATTCCCTGTTCAGCCTCTCGCCAGATCTTTCGATTCCACTCCGGGTATAATTAAACGAAAGATCGGTATTTATCTTCGACTCGTAATACACAAATACTATTCCGAGTGACTGAAATCCGAGTATAACTGCTGTTTTCCATAACCGGAATTCTCCGTTCTGGCAATGTGTATTATAAAGATATAACATTATGCATACTTAGATAAAAATAAATAAAAATACAAACAAACACACACGCGAGAGATCTTTTTTTACATGGAAAATGAAAAAAAAAAATCAAATAGATATCGTAAAATTTCATACAAAATAACAAATGACATTTGTTAAAATTTGATAAATACTTGAACTAACATTTTCTCGGACATGTTAATCGCAGTTAGGGTCAACTAAGGTCCCAAAAGAAAGGTTGAAGAAAGAAAGATAGAGATAAGTAAAAGAAGAAGAAGAAGAAGAAGAAGAAGAACCTTCTCTCAACCCTTAACACCTTCTATCTTTCGAGACATTAAAGTCACGAAAGGAACGTGAACGCGGAACGGCTAAACGGACGAAAACTCTTTTGGTTCCTACGGAGGTGAACGCGTTTGCCGATGTGTCTGACTTGCGTCTGTTCTCCACAGGATAGTGGATCCTTCCTCTCTTCTTTGCACTTGTAGAAGGAAGAGTGGTCCCGAGAAAGGTGAAGAGAAGTTCGTTCGTTGGTTCGTTGGTTCGTTGGTTCGTTCGTTCGTTCGTTCGTTCGTTCGTTCGTTCGTTCGTTCGTTCGTTCAGCGTGCCCGAGGGCTCGCAATTTTTCAGAGGGATTTATTAGAGCATCATTCTAAGGCTTTACGACCCACCTGGCCGCGGCCGGTTGTCTCCTTCCATCTCAACCACTTCCAGTCTCGTTTCGTCTCCCTCGACACTCTCGTTCCGTTCTTCTTAGCGGGAGTAGCGGGAGAGAAGGTGAGACAAGGCTTTAAAAGAGAAAAGAGAACAAATCTGTGTGTGTACGTACGTGTAAAAAGTGTCCGAGTATATGTGAGAAACAGGGAAACAGAGAGAGAAAGAGAGAGAGAGAGAGAGAGAAGTATAGAGAAAGGATCAAAGCGTGGGAGAGAGAAAACACGGACTACGTTTGTTGTGGAACGAAGAGAAAGAGTATGAAATAGAGGGAAAGAGAGAGAGAGAAAGAAAGAGAGATAGAGAAGGCAACTCGGTTAATTATTTTATTCTCACGCCAGGCCGTCAGACTGCGCGTGCCTTTCATTAGACTTCCTCCATCCAACTAGTGCCTTAGGGCCACCGACCGTTTAGTGGATTTTCTTCGATGCAAGGAACTTTAGAATAATGTAGATCAATAATTCATACGATTAGAAATCCCTTTTAATATTACCTACTACTCTTAACACGATCTTTAACCATCATTCACATATCTCGTTTATATCACTTTTCACTTTTCACTTTTCATTTTATGACGGTACCTCTCTGCAAACATATTTAAATGATATAATAAACTCGTTAAAAGCGATATTTATTAATTATTGGATTGCACGAAAAGTTCGTGACGATTTAGGGAAAAATTGATACGCGTGTATTAGAACAATTTGTAATAGAAACAAAAATGAAAGCTAATAAGATCAATACAAATTAATTTATAATATTATTATTTCAATTAAATGATTTGTCACATTTATTAATAATATTATTACATTTATTATAAATGTTGGTTAATGACTTTTGATTAAACATAAACGTGATATAAATCGGCACGAACTTTTCGGACAGATTAAGAAAATAATCTTCATGAGAATCAAATGACAATCAAATGACAATGAGTCTAGTTAGCGTTTAGTGATCTTCGGATTGGATTCGAGGAAATAGAAGTTCACCACGTCATCTTAGAATTTCAGAACGTTTGTAGTTCCTCGTCGTAGTAGTCATCGTCGTCGTAGTCATCGTCAAGTTCGCCGCGAGTTATTTAAATAAAGCCCTTTGTCGGCTGACTCGATCCCATTACCGAAGTTACTTTTATAGCCGCGCGTGTACGCCGATATGGCGAATTACCATTTCCTTTCTTGTTCCCTCTCCCACCCCTCATCTTCCTCTTCCACCTTCTATACACAGTTTTACACCCTTTCCCTTCTCTCTTTCTCTCTTTCTTTCTTTTCTTTATATATACCTTCCTCGTTCGCACTCTCTTTACGTTAAATGGTCTACTCGAATGATATGATAATAAATGGAGAAATTAATTTTAATAGATGACAACGGAAATTCGTTTTATTTTCATCAAACCTTTAAATACCCTGATAAAGTGAACATCATATTCAACCTGAGTATTCTACGCTAGGATGGAAATTAGTCAAAACTATTTAGACCATAGATGTCTAACCTTTTGACTTTTTCTTGAATCGTGTATAATACAATTTATTATCAATTATTTGCTAATGTACTCGATCAAGTCTTATATCATTTATTATCTATCTTGGTATCAAGTTAAAGGTACGACTGAATTAAATGGGTTAAATACGATATGCTGTAATAGAAAAAAGAAACGTATACGCATGGTCTGCACAATGTGCGAGTGAAGGTATCATCGATACTCTGGTGAATACTAAAAAGCAAAAGGATTCTCTTCTGACAATCGGGGAGACACGTAAAGTGTCGAAGGTCGCCACATATCTTAAAGCATCGTGTAAGTTATGAGCAAAGCCAATACCTATCGGTTAGTACAGATTTACGTTCAGGAGCGTTTGCTACCGCACGTACCGAGTATGTTCCTTGACCTTTGGCACTAGCGCCACATCAGTCGTTCTGCGTGAATTGTAAGTAATAAAAACTATGAAAAAGAGGAAAAGACAAAGAATAGACAAGTCATTTTTTTTTCCAACTACTGCCTGATATGCATACGTAAATACCGAAGTATCTTTCTTTTTCGAGTATTATTATTCTGTAAAAAAAAAATAGAAAGAAAGAAAACTAGAATCCAATTAAATCTTCAAAAACGAGTGTCGGTAATAATAACCAGAAGGAAAAGTAAGACGAGAGAGAGTGTGGAATCTGTCCCATAGGACTCGTCAAGATTTATATTGGACTGGTATCCTTCCAGATGGTCCTCTGAAGAAAGAAAAATTCAAATCTATCGATCATACACGATCGAGTGTTACCAGTATATACTTCTTCACACATTGTGGGTGTTCCCTTGCGAGTCTAGCTCGAAGAATAAAAAAAAAATGAAGAGAAGAAGGAGGGAGGGGCGGGGGGTGGGGAGGAGGAAAAATAAGAAGATGAAGAGGAAGAAGAAGAGAAGGAGAAAGACCGTAAGTTGGCCGTGTTCTACGTGTGAGGGCAGTTTCGTGGGCCTTGCGAAGTATGCGCGGCGAAACGTCAAGGAACAGGGGTATGAACATAATTCAGCTCGTTATACTTGGACCGAGTGGTAGAAGGCAGGACCAACGTAGTCTCGAGTCCCTTATGGGGCCGTACTCACAACGGAGGTCAGGAGGCCTCTGTTCCAATTTTGTGCCCAATAAGACTAATTCCCTCAAAGGTGCCGCTGAACTGATCCAAACCACCTCCGCTAGACGAAGAAAACTTATCGGCAAATTTTACGTCGATTATGCGACGCCACGGATAGCTAATACTGAATGACTATTTCTACCGTAAAAACTTCACTCTGGGATACGCCTAACAGATTCTAGAAATACTTTGATATCTCTTCTCGCGCGCGCGACAAATATCTTCCATATAATGTCTAAACTATTATGTAATTATTATTTTCATGATCATACGCTTTTTAATATTCTATGATATTAAATATGTAATAAATTTCGAGAAAATGATCTTATCGAGTAATATTTGAAGAATATGAGAAAAAATATTGACAATAGAAGCATTCCATTTATTTACCATCGAAACTCACAAGGCAACTTTTTAATAAAGAAAAAAAAAAGACAAGCCATGGTATAATAATTCACAATGAGGATAGAGAAGAGGATTTTTACATAATTTCTCACTTTCTCTCTCTCTCTCTCTCTTTTTCTCCCTTTATCTTTCGTCTGGGTGGTCGTCAAGTTGCTAACACGATACGAGTTCCAAAGTTATGCAAAAGACGCATTCATTCGGTCAATAAGCTAATCAGGAAAATATTCGAAACATTTGGTAGTCTAACGAGGAAGCCACACGCTGCTTTTAAGAAATACAAGGACTGCTGTTCTAAAACCATAAGGTCCTCAGTTTTTAAAGCGAACTATTCATCCTATACAAACCCCTGCCCCACCCTACCATATCTGTACCTATAACGAAGGTCAAATTTTCTCCATCATCCCGAATATCCGTTGCATCTCATACTAGAAAGATTTATTATATCTATCGCAAGAATAAGATCGTGGTAACAAGTGTCTCCTCTCCCCCTCCTATCAATTTCTAAGCGAATGCTTTTAACGTCCAAGAATCCTTACTTTACCCTACTACTCATTCAAAACTTATGGATTATGCGTCTTAAATGTAAGCGATTCCAACGAAGCGGAAAAAATAATATATATATATTATATATATAGAAATTGAAAATATGAAAAAAAAATGAAAAAAGAAGGATCTCTCGGACGGACACATAGAGGGACGAATTTCTATTAAAAGCAGCAATTAGTCTAAGTCTCGATAAATCTTTATGAGTGATACGCCGACATCAGTCTCGTTGTCAAAGACGCCCGCGGGGAAGCCCACACCGATTTACACTACGTATTCTAACTCGTAGAAAAAGAACAAGAAAAGAAAAAAATAAAAAGAAAAAGATATAAGAATAAGAGAAAGAAAAGAAACGAAAAGAATATAGAAGAAAGAAAGAGTGATAGAAAACACGAGGAACCGATGTAAAAATGAAAGAGATGGAAATAGTGGATGGAATCGGAGAATGAGTAGAGCAAGGAATTTTTTTTCGTTCTCCCCCTCTCTCTCTCTCTCTCTCTCCTTCTCTTTCTCTATGTATCTATCTTTTTCTTTTTTTAACTGAGCCCCTGTCGTTGTTATGTTAAACTAGGTGAGAAACTTGGGATATGCGTGGCTCCATTAGAATTTTTAATGTGCCCGTTTAGTGGGCGCGCTGCCCTCGAATTGGGTACCACAGCAGCAACAGAACGCCGCAAGGAACTCCTAAATGCTTCGTCCAGTTTCCCTTACTAACCCGCGTCCAACTGGACTTCTCTCTCTTTCTCTTTCTCTCTCTCTCACTCTCTCTCTTTGTTTCCTTCTTGTTTTTTTGTTTGCTGGAACCTAAATGCGAGCTGCTCGGCTAGTCTTTTTAATCATTATGTTGTCCTCGCCACACTATCTACCTCTTTCGTTTCCATCCACTTCTATTTCCTCTTCCTTACTTTCGTACCAGTTAACAATAATCTCTAGATAAATTGAAAAAAAAAAAAAGACAAATGATAATATTTCGTGCACGAATTTTGACAATGGTAGAAGAAAATAGTAACTTATAGACGATCGAATTGGTCATTCGTCGAATTTCGTCCTAAAAATATCCAAGTTGGATCTCTGAAAACATTTAAGTCGAACGATGAGAAGTATCCCGTAGTAAGAGTTCTAAAGAAATCTATAATAATCGCCTATTTATTACGCATTAAAGCGTGTGCTATCCAACCAGCTACCATTGTATATTTCTTCGGATCAATTTAGAGATCTTCTTTTTATTCGAGTGACCTTGACGAAAGCTACTGATGTTATTTCTTTTCTTCTTCTTTTTATTCGGAAACAGTAAAAACATTGGAAGAATCAGGAGTCCAGACCCTTGTCATTTAATAACCCCAGGAGGATCACATTTTCAAAAGCAAAGAATTCACGGTGAATTGACTAAATCTTCGAGAAAATATGGTAAAAATCACATGAATTTAAATAGACTTAAGATTTTATTTTCCCAACAATGACACGCTACGTTTTCTCCAACCAAATCGTCAAATTCCTTCTATTCTCTATCTACGTTTTCTCCAACCAAATCGTCAAATTCCTTCTATGCTCTTTCTCGCCTCCTCTTACTTTTCTTCTTCCTTGACCATTTTGTTGTTTTTTTTTCTCGTTATAATAGGGATTTCGATTTCACTTTTTTTCACACAAAAGTTAAATTTAGAAGAACATCATTCGTTGAATTGTGTTTATCATGAAGAATAATTCTTGCAGAGTGACCTTTTTATCCTTCTTTTATAATATCCACAATCAATTTTAAGTCTTTATACGAAGGTATTCTAAGTAACAAGGCAGAACAATAAATGCAATATAAATAGACATCTACTGCGTTTCCGAAAGTATACTTCTCTTTATATTAGTAAAAATATTCACAAAAATTGTCAGATCCAACGCATTGATCTCAAACACAATTTAATTCCAAGAATAATCAATGTATAATACAAATAATATACTTATATATTTAGAATGAAGTTTTGGTAAACTTCTAATTTCACGATTTATTCGATAAGGTTTAGGATCGATGGGATTAATTTAAGAGTCCTTAAAAAAATCTTAACTTCGAACGTATACGGTCCTGAAGACCTCCTGCTGCTTCCACAGGCAGCCAACCAACTTTTCGCTACCGTATGAAAAGATTTACAAGCTGCATGGGCATGATTATTAAGAGAAGACGAGCGAGCTGTACCTTTGAAAAAATTTATATCAGTCAATCATACGTTCATTATGATTTAACTTTTAAACAGTGATGGCTGTAAATTTTCTCTCATTTTATTTTTTATTTATACAATAGTCAATTTCCAGCAGAATACCGAATAACCGACACTTCATTAGAAACATCTTCTTTTACAAGCAACATTTCGCTAAACAATAATTTGACACTTTGGAAGATCCTTACGAGGAAATTATGGACATTGATAACTCAACAATAGAACAAATAAATCATTCGAACATCAATAAAAATTTGCTACACCAAACTCGTATTCAATCATAAGAAAAATTGCATTCGTTACGTAACTAGATCCTCTTAGCAAAGTTAAAGCAGGGAAGTAAGTAAGTAAGTAAGTAAGTAAGTATTATAAGTAAGTATCCAGATATCCAACTGAGAATAGATAGAATCTTAAATCAAATTAGTAGGTATAGAAAATATCGTCGCATAGGATTAAATGAAAATAGCATTTAGAATTGAACTCAAGAGACATCAAGAGGTTTTCGATCTGGGAATGTATGTATTTACATGTACACACAAAGAAGGATAATATATATCGTGGAATACGTGGGTAAGAGAGCACGTTCCGTAGGCGGTTCCGTGGGTAGAACCGCCCATTGTGAGGTCCAGCTTTACCAACCACGTGGCAGGGCGTAACCAATGAGCGTACTACTCTGGTACCATAAGTCCCAACGAGGCAGCGGTCTCATTTTTCTCTTATGTTGCTCGCACTCTGTTCTCTCGGGTCCAGCCAGCATGCTGAAGAGAGTGGGGTAAAGAGGGGTCCAGTACCCCAACTCCAATACGTTATTGCCGCGGTACCCCTCGCAACGAAAGCCACGCGTGCTCGCTTCTATTCCTTTTCTCTTCTTTACTCCCTACGTCATCTCTGAACGTTTTACATCAAGAATATATTCCGTCGGTTCGACAATTCGCGATCGCGCGTTGTTCAATTAATTCGTATAACTTTTTTAACAGTTTTTTCGTAGCTCATTTTTATTAAAACTCAAAAGGGGTACAAATAAATCAAAAAATATTTTTAGCCTCGGACCAATAATTCGCGTCCAATTAATCTGTCGTATTGTCATTCGGTCGTTTTGTTTCTACTGTATCAGTGTCAGTGTGTGACTCGTGTATAATCTTCTGGACATTATCTTCGTTGGATGCAAGGAAGATTATAGAAGCTTCCATACAAGATGGATGTCACCAGTAGAATGAGACCTATCTATAGTGGATATCCATTCCAAGGTTAGCTCGATGTCACCCTACTTCGTCATTCATTGTCATTCAAGTAATGTTTTATTTTTGTTAGAGTCGAAAGAAGTTCGTCAAAAAGTAAGATGAAAAATGAAAATAAAAAAATAAATAATAAGTAAACAACAAAAAGAAGATAAATAGAATAAAGAACGGTGAAACTCTCGTGTGGACTTTATTGAATATGCAAAGACTCTCAGAGCGACGATTAAAATAATTGGATGCTTTCGTTGTTTACTCGGACAACGGGCCGGGAGAGTGTTCGTGATGCGTAAACATAGTAATTACCTCGTGCTGTACATCGGAACGCGACTGATGATACAGGTAGCTAATGTCACGTACGGAAGGGTGGCTAATTCGACTAACGATCCAACTTTATACTCGTTAGTCCTGGAAATGGCCGAGCACGCCCTCTCGTGAGCATAACTTCTTCAATTTTACGGCTGTTAACGTGGCTTTTGGTATCCTCCGCGCTAACGTATATGCCGGCCTCTTACCGGCTGTTAACCGATTTCACGTGTTCGCTCGACGGATTCCGTAAATAATTTCAAGCTTATCGAGTCGCTCTCGCGCACATGTCTTTTCTTCTTCCTCCACCTCCTCATTCTCCTCATCATTTTTCCATGTAGGTATCTATCGCTGAAACATCGATCGAATGTTTACAGGGCAAGGCCGAATGAATCAGCTGGGCGGTGTCTTCATCAACGGCCGTCCCCTACCAAATCACATTCGCTTGAGAATCGTTGAAATGGCGGCCTCTGGGGTACGACCCTGCGTAATATCAAGACAACTTCGTGTTTCCCACGGTTGCGTTTCTAAAATACTCAATCGTTATCAAGAGACAGGGTCTATTAGGCCTGGTGTCATTGGTGGCAGTAAACCGAGAGTTGCCACCCCGGAAATTGAAGCTAAGATCGAGGAATTGAAGAGCAACAATCCTGGTATCTTTTCTTGGGAGATACGTGACAAACTGGTCAAGGTAAAGAATGTAACTTATCATAATCGATCTAACTGTATATTTAACATCTAAATCACGTCGACTTATTCACAAAAATAGTTTTAAATTTTTCAATAAAACTTATTATTCCAATCGTTTGAGAGATTGAAATCAAAATCCTTTTTTATACGTTGTTAGAAAACTTCATATTAAAACTACAAATAAAAAAGATTAGAAATATTTTCATGAAAATCGGAAGACTCGAGAAAACGTTCGATCATGGTCCTTATCTCACTTCGAAGATCACTCTCAATGGAAGTTTTTAATGTTGCGCACGAGGCGTACGCGAGGCGTGCACGAGGCGTGCACCAGCCGAGTAGGGCTCTCTTCTACGTATGTAAGTACGTGAGTACCTCGAGGCGACTCGCGTGTCCTTTAATACGTTACTGCTCGCCGCCTACACCCACACTTCATTGGCGTAATACCTTTCGTCCTCTTCTTCGTTGTCGTCGTCTTCCTTCTTCTTCTTCTTCTTCTTCCTCTTCTTCTTCTTCTCCTCGTCCTAGTTGTCTTACCTCTTTCGCAATTTATCAGACATAATCTCACGTGCCTAAGATATCCTTACAAAATATAATAGAAATCGATAGATCAATAGTTTCTCACGTTTATTTTTTAAAAAAGTCTAATTTTCTATATATATTTTATTCACATTTCAATACTTATTCACATGTACAAATATTTATCGATAATATTTATTCTAATAAACAAAAATCCTTAATACTATCTTTTACAAAATTCTGACATGAAGAACAAAAGAAAAATAACGTAAACGCGCGTATACTCTAATTGATAATACAAATCCAATTAAAAGTAAGCAAAATATCGTTTATAAAATAATTTAACAAACTTTTCTCCATAGTATCATCGATCCTATCTAATGTTTCTTTGATAAAGATATAAATCTGACGGAAGAAACGAGAAGGATAAGTGTAGAAAGCAAGGAAAGAACTAAAGAAAAACAGAGAGAGAGAGAGAGAGACAGAAAGAGAGACTGTATATAAAGAAGAAAGAATATGAAAGACTGAGAACAATTTTAGGAACACGTACGCCTCTGTGGAGGCAGGCGGTCGTTGCCGGCATTAATACGGCATTTAATGCTGGAAGGGGGCGTTCCGGGGCCTTAGGCCCTGAGGCACACTCTTCCTTCTTCCTCTCTTCCTTTACTCTTTCTCTCTTTATCCAACGTTCACCATCCATCCTTCTTTCTCCCTGAAATCATCCACCTCACCCACAATCCTTCCTTCCTTCCTTCTTCTTTCCTGTCATCACCCCGGACCCAAAGCCTCGACCACCACCGGCAGAAGGATCGTTATTGTTTCTGAGATCGGCGAAGCGAGAGATAGCGATCGACACCGAACGACCCCCATTTCCCCCACCCACATCCCCCTCCCGCACTTTTTTTGCCTTTTAAATCCTCGGTTAAAGCGAGAGATGCAACCTTTTATAATCCTCTTCTTCTTCTTCTTCCTTCTCTTCTATGATCTTCCCATCTTTTTCTTCTTCGCTACATCTCTATCCCGCATCTTCTTTCGCATGCACGTGCGTTACGCTTTGTATGATCGATACCAGAGATAAGAAGCTTGATCGATATCGATCGATGAAATTTTCGCAACTTCTCGAGGTATCTTTTAGATATAAAAGAATATATACATATATGTACATATATATATATATATGTCGATAAAGATCTCGATACGTGATCTTCATTCTAGAAATTTAATCCATTAGATATATTCTATCGAATTGATCTCGGTGTAGAAATTTTCTTTCCCTATCTACATCTCATTCTTACTCTTTCTTTATATATCTAGCGTTCTCTTTTTCATAATACGCTTTTGTGTCAAGCGATTCCTTTCAATTTCTTCAACATTACCTACCTACCTACGGAGTTCGGCCGATCACGAAGCAAGAAAGCGAGCGAGCGAGCGAGCAAGCAAGCAAGCAAGCGTAGTAAAGGCGCGTAACGGTGCCTAGCTAGCTTATACAATGCGTAATAACGTTGAATCGTCCAAGAAAATGTGTACCTACGTTGCGAACGAAAATAATCGCGCGAAATTGTACGCCTTGGTAAAGCTGCAGTTGCGAAACTGCGAGCACGGCCTTCGTCCGATGTTGTTCACGAGGGAACAACACAGCTAGGCTTTCACGCCCGTTTTCAATCCACTCTCTTTCTCTTTCTGTCTCTATCTCTTTCACTTTTTCTTTAGAAAAAAAGAAACCACCTTTTAAATAAAAGAAAAAACTAATAATAATAATAATAATAATAATAATAATAATAATAATAAATGGAAATGGAAAGTCATAGGGAACGATACTTTCATAGGTCCTACTCGCTTTAATCTTACCTCTTTCAAAAAGGCCCCGTGCTTTTATTTTATTGCACGCAGGAAGGCTTCTCCGATCCACCTAGCGTCAGCTCCATCAGCAGGCTACTTCGGGGTGGACGACCGGGGGAAGACGGGAAGAAGGATTACACGATAGACGGCATATTGGGAGGCAGTGAGTAGCACTTAAGTACTACATTTCTCTTTCATCCCCGTGATCTCCATTGATCTTGATCGCCGTGGTACTACTACGACGTATTTCGTTTTGTGTCCAAATGCACAACCGATCCGACGTGGTGTTCACGACTTTATACCCGTATTTATCGAGATCTTTAAGATTCGACTAAATTTCAACTATTAAAATAAGGGGTAGGGGGGATAAGATTTGAATTATTTAATTTATTCAACAATTTGTAAGAAAACTATCGAATAGAATAATCCCTGATACGCTATGATGTCAAACAAGTTTTTCGTGCGATCCGAAGATTGAAGCATCGATACGAATTTAAAATAAACCTTTCTTTTTCTTTCGTTTTGATATCCTTAAATTCAATTTCAATACAATTATCTTGAAAGATTTTATTTACAATATGTACTATAAATTTTTCAAACCTATATGAATGGAGAATAGAATAAGGAATAATATCTTGATACACGAATTAAAGAAAAGAACAAACAAAAGAAATAAGAAAATGAAACAAAAAGGGATGAATAAGGCAAGAAGTCGAACGTTTCGTTCTCTCATCTCGTCGGTCAGCGTCGGAAGCTTTTAACCTCCTGCTACGAAAGAAGCGAGTTTGACGTACGCGAGCGTGTGTACAGCGCTTTAAGTCCGGTCCACTGTCGGATAGGCCGAGTTAGTCCGAATGAGCAGGGCAGACCGGCAGGATTTAATCTCCGGTGGGCGTGAGCAGGATTAGCCAGGTTGCCCACACGTCCGACAAACGGATTACAGGAGTGTCAATATCTTACGGGGCACGCATTATCCCTTTTCTGCTTCTTCCACTTCTTCCTGTCTTCTTTCCTCTACGTTCTTCTTCTTCTTCTTCTTCTTCTTTTTCTTCTTTTTCTTCTTCTTCTTCATGTTCTTCTTATTTTTCTTCCTTGCGTCCTTTGCGATCCTCTTTTAACAAATTTTTTCTTCATCCTTCATATAACCTCTTCCTTGCTCCTCGTCTTTCATAGGTATAAGTACTAACATTTCTTTTTCTTTATTTCATTTCTCATTCTTTTCTTCGTTCTTTCGCAACTCCATCAAACTTTCTTGCCCCCCTTCTCGCACGGCAAAAGTGTTTGCCGAACGTTCTCAAATTGCTCGTGAAAACTGTCATTAGTTTTTGCTTGCTGTAGTACTTTCAAGCCTCATTATTGATTTAACTCGGGGGGGGAATACCCCGAGCGTTAAATTTAAAGAACAGATTGAAATACGTACTTCCTTTTTGCTTGGCCTTCCCGACGACGGCCGCGAGTATCTTCTTCTTCTTCTTCTTCTTTCTTGACTTCTTCATCTCTCTTACTATCTTTCTTTCTTTATTTATTTCTTTATTTCTTAATCTTATCCTACCTCGATACTTTTATACTTACTTTTTTCTAGTTCTTTTTTAATTCGTCCGTCTTTTAACGAGGACAGATAGATGCTCACGCGAATTTCTTTGTCAATAATTAGCGAGTATCTAATTTATCGAGGACGAAACAAAGATTTTTTTCTCTCTCTAACACACTCTCATTCATTTACTTCGAAAAAAGGATGTAAGAATTCGTGAGTATCACGATCGGTGGTGGCGTTGGACATGAAAGAATTAGTGGGTACAGGTGTCCCAAAGTCTTAAAAGTTAATTCGACGAGGATGCTGGTGTGGTCGGA
This sequence comes from Polistes fuscatus, assembly GCF_010416935.1. NCBI lineage: Eukaryota > Metazoa > Arthropoda > Insecta > Hymenoptera > Vespidae > Polistes > Polistes fuscatus. Next base: position 11,663,181 of record NW_025113107.1, on the reverse strand, counting down.
GAAAGAGTAGGTGGAGGAGGAGGAGGAGGAAGAGAAGGATCGAGGGGAGTAACAGGGAATGCGAGGAAAGAGAGTCGAGGGCCAAGAGCGAAGAGCAGAGCCCGGGGCCTCGAGGCCCCGCGAGGGTCCCGCGGAGATCAAACGAACCGCCTGCCACACGTCGACAGTGGCGCTCATCTCGGGCATCGTTCGAATCACCCAACAATCTCTTTTAATTCAACGATTAATTGTTTCTCCTCGTTTATTAATTAACCTCCCCCCCCTACGTCATCCTCCAGCCCTTTCTCGTTCACTCGGAGAATTCTAATAATTGTTCTAATCGTTTAAATCAAATTCTGTTTTGATATTAATCGTAAATCCAAAAATTATACACTCAATTCCCAATATTTTATCACGATTTGTGATTTGTTAAACCCTTCAAGGAAAAAAAATCACTCGATAAAACTAATTTCGTTTATGCGTACGATAACGTTTAATGAATTTTAATGAAAATTTTGCTTGGAAGCAGGTGTAAATAGCGTTTAATTCCAAGTAGGAGGATATTATCCACGAAGGAAACCTCGCACGAGTTTCGTGTCGTAACCCTCAATTAAAGATATTTATCGGCTCGAATGTGGTTAATTATTCATGACCTCTTAAATAATCTCGAGATTATTGTGTTTTATCGATTTGCTCGTACCACGTTTTATATACAATTTTAATATCGAATTAATTAAAAAAAAAATTCTTAATTGAATCGTCAAAACCATCGGTTGGTAAAAATTAATAATATGGATCGTTAGAAAAATTGTTAAAGACAAGTAGAATAATAAATCTCAATTCTAGGAGAAGCTATTAATGGAAGATCATAAAACAAGATCATTTCGGGTGGTTCTTCATTCTCGGTAACGTTGAAAGTATGGTATAGGAAAAAAGGTGTATCGTAATCAAATAAACGCGATCAACTCGCGAATAGTAATTCTTAAGAGAGGGACATTCGTGATAGAGAGCACCTCTGAACGGATATACTCGTAGCTCGGTCGAAGGTGTCGGGTCCAGGGTATAGGTGTCGGCAGGCCGAGCAGGAATGACACGTAGCCTGTGGCTTTCTTATTCCTTCTTATTCCGTTCCTTTGGCTTCGACCGCCGACGAGGGATTAGCCTAATGGGTCCTGCCCACCCCTCTCTCTCTCCCACTGCACCTCCACACGCGTATAATATGTATATCCATCTCGATTTTTTTCTCTCTCCCTCTCTCTTTCTTTCATACTCGTCTTCCCACCTTCTTCATCTTCTCTTCTCTCTTCTCTTCTCTTCTTCTCTATATACCAAACGATCTAAGAGCAACGTGCTCGATGAACAACGTCGCTAAGTGATTCACGATCAGCTTCGTCGATTTTATCGACGCACGGTGATCCATCGATTTCAAGTTCTTACACCACGATGATCTCGCGGATCCTAAATACATTAAAACAAGTATGTAAAATATATATTATCTACCTATGTAAATATAATACATCATGGAAAATACCTAAATCATAAGTGCGAGTAAACGAGTACATGGATTTGTTCCAAAACCAAATTGAAATGAGATCAAACAAAATGTTTTATATACCAACTTCAAAGCATTCCGCGGTATAATAATATATTTAAGACCGAGTCTCATGTGCCGTAGAATCCATCGATATAACCGGATGTATTAGGATGAGAAAAATGATTGGATAAGAGAGTAAAAGCTGGCAGGAAGAGTTTAAAGGTAGATTCGAGCTAACCGTCGAAGCTGAATATCAGCGAGCGTATCTAATCAACGTTACACGATATCGAGCTTTATAGCGAGCGTGCAATTCTTGTCGCGTGATCGTGTAATCCCTTGAAAGAGTCTAGTGCCGACATATATCGTACGTGGCATCGGCTTTAACGCGTTTCAAAACCTTTCCAAACTGCTACCCTCTTCCTTCTTTGTCTCCTTCTATCGTACACGTACACGTTCACGTCTACACCATCGAAAGATTTCCATACACTCCTACGACTCCTTCATTAAATCGGTAGATTCGATCGAACTCACTTAACACTCCGGGCACTCTGTAGGTACTCTCTTGTACTTCGTGGAAAATGTTAATTCCTTACTTTGGAATAAGGATACGCCAAATTGACTCCACTCTTACCAATGTGTTCCTTCCTCTTCCATCATTTTCATCGTTCCACCAAAATACATCCTTTCTCCAACCTCTTTTGTTCCCATTTCTCGCCTCATACGTTAACTTTACTTTTACGTAATACATTTTGGTATAATTTTTTATCAAGTGACGATATATTTTCATGATAATTTCTTTGTAATATGATAATACGGTTAAAAGTGTCTTACCTTTATAATATGTAGATATAAGAGTAGTATATTGAGATATTTTTGTATATTGCCTGGCAAAATTAAAATTAATTAAAGTACAGAATTATTCATGCTCCTCCCTTTAATTTCCTTATTTCTTTTTTCTCCAATAATTAAGATAAATCTACTTTGTTAAATTTGATAAGAATAAAACAACTGCACTTTTTGTTGGCCTAGTTTTTATTTTCTACGACCGCACACCACGAAAATTTCATCGAGAGATTTTATCAAATTCGATGAAAATTATTGTCAAATCCGATACTAAATATTAAAGTTACGGATTTGAAATATAAAACCAATTATTAAGGACCTGTCATCTACTTAGAAGAACTTCGAACGGACCACCAACGACGACAGCATTTAATGGTTTTCAAGGGGAGTGATTTTCCGACAACGTTCACGAGTACCTTAATGTGACCACCAGAATTTCGTTTAACCATTATTCTCTCTCTCTCTCTCTCTCTCTTTCTTTCATTCCTTTCTTTCGTTCTTTCTTTCTTTCTTTCTTTCTCACTCCCACACTCACCGAAAGTCGGCTTCTCGAAAATAAGAAAAGCGAAAAGTCGGCGTATTTTCTATGAAAGTTTCAGACGGGCGTTGACAGGAAAACTCACTGACTTCTCTAATGTCAACCCTCGGTCATTCTTATTGTTAACCGCTTTAAGGACATTTGTTACCATTTAGGGGACCTCACACGCGCTCCTGCAGATATCCATTTCTCTTCTACGGGAAGTATCTACCGACTAGAAAAAGATGAGAACAGATAGGAGTTAGTGAGAAAGAGAGAGAAAGGAAGAGTATAAGATTTATAACCTTGGAAGGTACAGCACCTTTTCCACCATTCAAACCTTAATTCGACACGCGCAGAAAAAAATATACGAAAAGGAAGCCGCAAGAAAATTACGAGGATCCGGAAACGTGAATCTAGTAAACAGATATTTCTTTGGATACAAAGTCAAGCTTTTTTCGTTGGAATCATTTTTACCAGTAGTCCTCTCCCACCCCCACCCCACCCACACCCCATATTTAAATAGTTCTTATAGCAGATAAATAGGATTTGTTATCTATCTATGTCTAATACAGTCTAGACTAGATAAAAGCCACGCGTTTTGGTGGAAATAAAATTCAAACTAGCTGGAATACTTTTTTTTATCGCGTGTTTAAGAATATTTACAGAAAATGAATTGTCATCGTCGTCGTCGTTGTCGTTGTCGTTGTCGTTGTAATTGTAACTGTAATTGTAGTTGTCGTTTGTAAATGATAAAATAAAGAAGTTGAACGCGTGCGAAGTATCACGCGACAGTATGTAGATATACGTTCGAATGGGTGGTTCAGACCGGTATCGATAGATGTACAATCGAACACAGCGGGGATGCTGACCGGCACATTTCTCGATGACGTTGCTACGAAAGAGATATTTGCTCTCGACTCCGCGGGCCCCCTCTAATTGATTACACGCATCTTTTCACGCGATCTATTCAACCGATCGGACGCTTTTCATCCTCAAGAAACCGATATTGATTGTGCCTATCAACGAGTAAACCCGGACGACTCGCGGGATAATGATAAAGAGAAAGAGATAGAAATATATGAGTATGTGTGTGAGTGTGTGTCTAAAATCTATTAGAATCTACTATCGCATATATAACATTCGACGTTCTTTGTTTTTCTATTTTTACACACACACAATTTTTCATTAATTTTTAAGAGAAAAATAAATATTTATAATTATAAATTAATAAGAGAAAAACAATGACAACGAAATCTCTCAGCAATCTTTCCCGTCAGATATATTTATGTTTGTTCATTACCTTCTTGTGCAATCTGCTAAGAAAATAAAAAAAAAAAAACCAATTTGAAATATGATACGCGGCGCCGAGCTGTTTTTACAATAGTGTTTTGCAACTGCATTGGTTTACTTTCGCATAAACTCCTATCACTTGATAATAAGACTTTGAAAGTACGAGTTCGAAAACACGGATTGTAAAACTGAATTTTTCCAGCTTCTTAAAATTATGTTATTCTTACCAATAATCCACCATAAGTTTCTGTATTATTAGTTCAACCTGTTATCCGTTTGTTATTTTATAACCGCATCCTATGCGTGTTCTCGTAAATATAATTAATATTTCTTTACGAATCGCGACACGATTGAAAGGGAAAAAAATGAATATAACAAAATTAATGAGTCAAATTGTTATTTTCTTATCGATAGGTCATCCCGTAAATTTCTATACATTCTGTTTAGCAGTTGTTTATTTCGTTATTTGTGTACCCTTTTCGCGTGAGTCCTCTCACTCGCAGATAACATATAAATGATATTTCTTTATAAATCGACATGAGTAATAAAAGAAAGAAAAAAAAGAGCAAATGAATAAAACAATAGTTAAAGAGAAAGAGAGAGAGAGAGGGAGATAATAATCTATAAAGCATTTCATCGAGTACCCGCCTCCTTGTCTCAACCTGAGAGCACGTTCTCTTATTACAAGTCCAACATATGGGCACCTAAACGATCACACCCGATCTTTCCATTTCTTTCTTTTTCTCGAGCCTCGCTCCCCTTTTTTCATATTTTTTCTTCTTCTTCTTCTTCTTCTTCTTTCCTCCACGCGCACTTCGACTCAAGGAAGAGAAAGAGAGAGAGAGAGAGAGAAGAATGGGTGGGCTCGTGAAGCAAAAGGAGATGAAGAGCAACCTTCTGAGAGGACCGCCGATGTCAGAGGGCGCATGAAGGAATGCTGACTCGACTCCGACCTGTGCGTCGTCCCTTCTCTTTTCTTCAAAGTTCCTCTTTCTTTATTTCTCTTTCCCTTCCTCACTCTTTCTCTCTCTTTCTTTCTTTCTTTAGACTCGTAGCACTCGTGAAATACACCTGGACACATCGCCGCGAACAACCCTTTTCTTTTCTTTTCTTTTCTTTTTTTTTTCTTTACTCCCCTAGAAAATTAGATAACACGGGTCAACCACGAGTTTAAAACCTAATTATGTCAATTGATTATCTATCAGGCCTATTTAAATGAATCTTTCTTTTTATTCTTTTTATTCTTCTTCTTCTTCTTCTTCTTTTGATTTTTACAATATAAAAAAAAAAAAGAAAACAAACCAACTATCGTCAAGCAACGTACGTATGCATGACATACACGTTATTGTTATTCTATTGAACACCCATATGTGTTCTGTTGAAATTTTCGAAAGAAACAGTAAAGTTTCTTGGTAAAATATTAAAAAGAAGTGAACATTGTTGGTCTTCTCCTACGCTAAAATGCGATTCGATCGCAGAGCACGTAATATTGCATAGAAACAGGAAAAAGACAGAGAGAGAGAGAGAGAGAAACAACAGTGACTCAAGAGCAACCAAACTCGAATGCCAGAAGTTTTCCTCTTTGGTTGTTTTCGAAGACATCAGTGAATCTTTCGAGATATATTTTCCCTTTGGCGGCCTCTTTGGCGGCTACAAACCGTGTCTCTTCGTATGACAAGAAGGAAGAATGGAAGAATGGTCATGGAGACAAGTTGCATCTACAATAACGCTGGTAGACCCACGGTTTAAATTCCTGTCACCTCGTTCACCGACTAGAAGAGAGAAAGAGAAAGAAAAAACGAAATTGTGCATTAAAGTAGGAAGGTTGCGGCTGGGTGGAGGAAGAGGAGCAGGAGCAGGAGCAGGGGGAGGAAGAGGAAGAGGGTGAGGAAAAGAAAGATAAAGAGAAAGATTCAAGCCGAAAAATGTACGACGATATTTCACAACAAGCCTAAGGAATATAATACCATCGATCGTTCACGTGAATGAACACCCGTTGAGAGAGTTGGTGGCCCATTGAAAGGGCAAACTGTTGTAACTACGAGAAGTCGACAGAAGTCAATATTGAAAAATAAGCTATTGAAAAGATATCGAATACTGTCTCTGTTAACTATTTTAAAAGCCAACTGTGTTTACTTTTTTTACACGGATGCTCGATAATTAATTAACGAGATTTTAACGAAAAACCAGTCGTAAATTAGATTTTAAAATGTAATAAATTTGAAGGTACTAAAAGATTATAAAAAAAAAGGACCACGCAATGAAAAACGATCTTTGACTCCTACGCAATAAAAAAAAAAGGCAAAGAAAAAGGACAAAGGAACGAAGAGGATCAAATTCTAGTCTTCAAAAGGCTACCGCTTCTTTTTGACTTTTACCCCAACGAGAAAACCGCAAGGAAAAGAACGGCAATTCATATTGTATTGAATGCGGCGGCGACGTTTTATCAGGCAAGTCGTACTGTGCTACAGGCCAAACAACATTTTTTAAGCATAATTTATAATAGGTACGAAAGTAAATCAATAATTATTATCCGACGCTGCTACTTTTATCTAATTTCCTTTGTGGTTGGTTTTATTGCGAAATGCTCATGAATTGTGTTCTTGTCATGATTGTGTACTTTTTTTTATCGGAAATTAATATTAATTAATAGTTATTAAATTATTATTATTATTATTATTATTAATAGAGTACAATAGGAAACTACATATTACGGTTGTATAAATTTAAACACGTCAATTTCGTTAGATTTTAATATAAATATATTACGGTGAATGTACATAATCCCGGGCACTTAGTAGAATGTCCAGAGGATTTTGCATCAATGTGGTGTGTTTAAGCACAGGTGGGGGTGCAGGGTGAAATGATCTTAAGCTCTTGCAAGTGAAACAAATCAAAAATATTTAAATATTCATTCACAATGTGTCCTTAAAAAATTTCGATCAATCTTTAACGCGTGTTTCAGTAAACGTTTATACCCTTCAGATTTTGTCAGGATTTTGTCAGATTGAAACGAGTATTAATTTACACGCTAATATTATACATCACACAACTTTGGAAATTTATAACAAAAATTTTATACGATAATAATTCATTTAATAATTTTTACCATAAGAAAAACTTAAATTAAACACGGTTTAACCACTCGAATAAATATCGAACAAAGTGATCTAGCTACTCATCCTATTTTTCCCTCGATCTCCTTGACGTTTTAGAATATTGGCCGTTCATTTTATTCGTTGTTAAATCAGGCGTAAATAACAATTCCATTTCAGAGATGATCCGAGATAAAGTATAGAACGTGAATAAGAGGGAATATAAGAAAGAACTGTGGATGCACATCTGAATGTATACCGACAATATATCCAATTTTGATCCTAACATAAGTACTTTTTCTACACAATGTGAGCTGATCGATGCTCGATTGAACGATAATAAAAAATACATTCGAACAATGAAAGTTCACTTTATGGAGCAAACATTACGTCGGTGGTCAGGATAAAGTTCAATTTCTTCTTACTTTTCCCATACATATCGTTTCTCTTCTATCCATGTTTGCATAAAAAAAAAGAATAATAAAGAAAATATAAAAGTAAAAAGATAAATAAAAAAAAGAAAAAGCACGAGCTACTCGTCGTTTGCGCACAAATAAACATCAATACACTGGTCAGTGCGAACTAGCAAACTCAAACTGTTGTTAAAAGGTTCCTGATGGGCTTAGAAAGGATTCAACGTTAGTTACGGTAAAAGGCTAAGTCCCAAACAGAAAGATCAGACCCTCTTTATCTTCTTGTTTAGATCTGCACGCGTAAGAATCAATAGTCTGTAAACAAACTTATTCGAAATACTCTAAGGAATTCTAAATAAGGGACACAATCGAAAGATCGGCCTTTATTCTTTAAAGAAAAATAAAAACGAATTTCTATGAAATTGATCTCAAGTTAACATGTTTTTCTTGGCCAATATTTAATATCTTGGACGCGTATACCGCAGTATTGTGATTTTATGAGAAGACTTAGGTATATACTTATCTACAGATAGTTTTGAAACACTCGACAAAATGGCGTCTTTACTCTTACGTCGAACAAAATGGCATGTTTGACGTTCATTTTACGAGGACTTTATGGATACCTTAATGACTGCACACATATATACTTATGTATATTATCTAAGTATATATATACTATATGTGTATATGTACATATAGGTATAAAATAGAATTCATTTCACGTACGAACACACACGTGAGCGTATTAGAAGTACTCTTTTACACCGACTAGTAAAGCAATAAAATAAATTTTTCGTATAATGCGGCATGAAGAAATCCAAAAGGGAAATCAAAGAGAATAGACGTCCACGAATATGGAAAACTCCTTTAAGTATTAATTAGTAATTACGTATATTTTAATGGACTATACATTATCATAATATTTCATATTAATTATACGCGTTTTAAACTTCTTCTTCCATAAACGTGATTTCTTAGATACTATATATCACCGGAGACAATTACATCATAAATGATCCGATGACTTCGTTATACGATTATGATCTTCGCGTATAGAATATCTGCATGTGTATTGAAGATGTGGACACAGAAGAATACTCATCAATATCGTATTCATAGTAAAAGAGGCAAGTTCATCGGAGCAACGATAAACTCGTGTCTCATGACTTAGCAGTTTTCGTCGAGGATTTATCGATTACCAATTATAGCTCATTTAATCGTAAAAGCTTGTCGTCATTTATTCCGATCGTGTGTGTCCCTTTCCTGTGTCCCGATCCTGTTTTCAAAAAAATATAGTTACATTTTATGAATAGGAAGATGTGTCTGAGAAAGAATCACTACAACAGTCTTGGAAAATGACAAGGTAACGAACACGATGACATCTACTATCTCTTCTCTTTATGATTAGGCCGTTGCGGTGATGATTCTGATACTGAAAGTGAGCCAGGTATACCTCTTAAACGAAAACAACGTAGGAGCAGAACGACGTTTAGTGGGGAACAACTAGAACAACTCGAGACTGCCTTTCAACGTGCTCAATATCCAGATGTTTATGCTAGAGAAGAATTGGCTCAGAGAACGGGTCTCACTGAAGCAAGGATACAAGTGAGTTGTTTACTCTTTCGTCGAGATCTTTTTTGAAAAATATCTCGAGGCAAAGAAAATTCAAATAACCGATTGAGAATAAGAAATCGGCATTGAAGATTATTTATACCTGTCGTCATACATCACAATCTTCTAGGTATGGTTCAGTAATCGGAGAGCGCGTCTACGTAAACACTCAGGAAGTTTAGCACATTCTGTACCGAGTTTACCTTTGACACCCTGTCAATACGCTGCAGGGAGTCATGAATTAGCTCAGATGACTCAAATACCTCAAATGCCAAGTGAAATACCTCAAGTACCAACTAGTTTGCATCACAGCCCGACGGCTTTGCATCAAACACCAAGCAACGTTCATCAAGTTGCCGGAAGCGTTTCCCAGATGACTCCGTCGATGCCACCAATACCGTCGACGATGAGCAACAGTTTGCAAGAACATGCTGCATCAATTTCGGGACACTTGACTTCCCTCTCTGAACATATCAGTAGCATGCAAATCGGTCAGGTTCCGTCCATTCAACCTCCAGTTGCTCATGGTGCTCCAACATCTTTGACTCCTAATACTGGTACCTTGACAGATATTTCATCAAATCCAAGTTTCTAAAAGAAAAGAAAAAAAATACAATATTACATTATTAATATTTTTATATTTTTATTTTATTTTTTGAAGGGAACACCGATTGGTCCAGGTCACAGCTAACTTGGGGCCAGTTCAATCATTTTCAAGGTAGCGAATATTCGTCGAGTCACATGACAAGCCATCAACATGCCGTCCACGCAGCTCATGGTACCCACTCTTCGAATACCGCGAATACCGCTAGCACAACGGCCGAATGGTACGACCAGAGTTACGACTATACCCAACACGCCCAACTCAACTATCATCGCAGCGTGGGTGGAATATACTAGCCGAGGATGCTTCTCGATCCGATGGATAATCCGAACACGTCGATCGAATTTACTTTGTACATAATACATTTACGCTTTATCATCAAAACCAAGTGATAATTTGATCACCTTCTTCTACCTTGTTAAATCTTATCTATAAAATTTAAGCTACGTTACGAGATCGTAACGATTAATGAAATTAGCTATTCTCAAGTTGTTTATCGATGTCACGAATAATTACGTGATCTCTGCTGTTGTTGTATGCACATGGATTCGAACGATTATCAACACTGTCAAGAAAAGTTATAATGTTTTCTCGTTTACATACGCCTTTTTTATTCTATCGAAAACAATCTATCTAAACAATGTCTGTCTAACGAATCAAATGAGTTCAAGAACGAAGGATTGTTCTCGTGATCTTTCGGAGATCAATTAATCTTATGATTTCATAATTTTAATTATTTATTTAAACGAGAATAAGAGATAAGGTGAAAATTCTTGGAAAGCATATATCAGGGCAATAAATTGATTGCCTACTTTCCGTCAAATAGAAAGATCTTCTTCAAACGTATCGCGTCACATGTTTACATAACATATCGGATGAGCTGTTAAAGAAAAAATTAGAATTCATATAAGAAGCTACGTGAGAACGAAATTGTCTCATACTACTGCGACACAATGTACGCTCTTAGATTGTCAATCGTGTTGGTAAGTATGCAGATATATCTACGTAGAAAAATTACATCATCATTATTAATTCCTAATAAATACTTTCATTCGAACTTTATTAAATTTCGAATGAACTTATCGAGGACGATAAACTAACAATATGTGTTGAAAAACTTTCCAATAATTTCAGATATTCATCGTGGGAAGCATCGTGCAATGTTCGGCTTCGAGCATTTACGATTTCGGAAGAGCGAACGTAATCGTCGGGGGTGATCCCTCGGATCCTTGCTCTGCAACAAGAGAGTGTTTGAATTGCACGCATTCGAAACTGTGTTTGCCAGTCAAAAACAAATTCCAACAGGTAGCTGTAATAGATTGCAGTTCTGATCCTTTAAGACCTTATTGCGATGGCGATACTGGTCTTTGTACAAGCGCAGCTCCAAACGGTTGCTCTTCGAGCGAATTCATCTGCCCTTTAATCGATGGCGTGTATCCAGATCCGAGAAGTTGCACCAGATATCACATTTGCGTGAACGGTTATAGAACAACGAATATTTGTCCGCCTAACAATGTCTACGATGCATCCATAAAAGATTGCAAATTAATACGTTATTCAATCGACTGCGTTACAATCAGTTGCTCGGGTAAGGAGGGCAAATTTTTCACCTATCCAAAAGACGACCGAATTTATGGGACTTGCGTTGATGGAAAACCTTATGTCATTGGACGATGCAAAGATTACGAGAAATTTGATGTTAGTTCGGGACAATGTAACAGAGTTTGCAGAGGACCTGAAAATCAACCTACAGAAAATTGTCAAAAGTATATACGTTGTGCCGAAACGAGCAGAGGAAAATATGAGCCAGTTTTGCAAAATTGTGCCTGCAACCAAGGTTTCGATGAAGTTAAAAGAATCTGCTCAACGGAAGCAAAATGTATAGCTAATAAGCCGGATCCCTGTAAACCAACATCTACCACTAAAGAACCACCAAAAAATGGAAATGAAGATTCCACCACAGAGGCATCTGGTAGGATCGTAAATAATTCGGAAAATAAGAACAGCAGTAGCAATGTATCTAATGGTAATGACGATTCCAATGGAAATGTTGTGAATGGAAATGATAACGGAAATAATTCCAATTCTGGGAACGTTGCAAACAAAGTGGCAGAAGAAAAACCAGAAGTAAATCCATTTATTATAATAAATTCAGGAAATAGTCAAAATTCAAATAATGTTTCTAACGGAGACAATAGTGAAAATGGAAATATAATTAATGGAAATAACAATAATAATCAAGCAAGTCAAGGAAACGGAAAGTATCCTGTGTTTCGTCCATTCATTATTAACAATTCAGAAAACAGTGACAGCGACAATAATGTTTCCAATGGAAACGATACTGGAAATGGTAATATAGTTAATGGAAATGATAACGGCAATAATTCAAATCAAGGTAACGTAGGAAATCAGAAAGCTGCTAGGTCCAGCGTAAATCCACGTATTATCAATAATTCCGAAAATAGTAACAGTGACAATGATGTTTCCAATGGAAACGATAGTGGAAACGGTAATATAGTTAACGGAAATAGCAATGGTAACAATTCAAATCAAGGTAATGTAGCAAATGCAAAAGCGTCGAAACCTAGTGCACAGCCATTTATTATCATAAATTCAGGAGATTCTCAAAATTCGAATACTGTATCTAACGGAGACAATAGTGAAAATGGAAATATAATTGATGGAAGTAACAATGAAAATCATGCAAGTCAAGGAAACGGAAAGTATCCTGTATTTCGTCCATTCATTATTAATAATTCAGGAAACAGTGACAGCGATAATAATATCTCAAATGGAAATGATAATAGTAATGGTAATATAGTTAATGGCAATAGCAATAGTAATAATTCGAACAATGGTAACGTAAGTAACGCAGAAGCATCGAAACCAGGTATACGTCCAAGGATCATCAATAATTCCGAAAATAGTAACAGTGACAATGATGTTGCCAATGGAAACGATAGTGGAAACGGTAATATAGTTAATGGAAACGATAACGGCAATAATTCTAATCAAGGTAACGTTGGAAATCAAAAATCTGCTAGCTCTAGCATAAATCCACGTATTATCAATAATTCCGAAAATAGTAACAGTGACAATGATGTTTCCAATGGAAACGATAGTGGAAACGGTAATATAGTTAATGGAAACGATAACGGCAATAATTCGAATCAAGGTAACGTAGCAAATCAAAAAGCTGCTAGGTCCAGCGTAAATCCACGTATAATCAATAATTCAGAAAATAATAACAGTGATAATGATATTTCAAATGGAAACGATAATGGAAACGGTAATATCGTTAACGGTAATAGCAATGGCAATAATGACAATCAAGGTAACGTAGGGAATAGACAAGCGTCGAAACCTAGTGTACAGCCATTTATTATCATAAATTCAGGAGATTCTCAAAATTCGAATACTGTATCTAACGGAGACAATAGTGAAAATGGAAATATTATTAATGGAAGTGATAATACTAACACTGCAAGTCAAGGAAACGGGAGGAAGCCTGTGTTTCGTCCATTCATTATTAACAATTCAGGAAACAGTGACAGCGATAATAATGTCTCAAATGGAAATGATAATGGTAACGGTAATATAGTAAATGGCAATAGCAATAGTAATAATTCGAACAATGGTAACGTAAATAACGCAGAAGCATCGAAACCAGGTATTCGTCCAAGGATCATCAATAATTCAGAAAATAATAACAGTGACAATGATGTTTCCAATGGAAACGATAGTGGAAACGGTAATATAGTTAATGGAAACGATAACGGCAATAATTCTAATCAAGGTAACGTTGGAAATCAGAAAGCTGCTAGGTCTAGCGTAAATCCACGTATTATCAATAATTCCGAGAATAGTAACAGCAGCAATGATGTTTCCAATGGAAACGATAGTGGAAACGGTAATATAGTTAATGGAAACGATAACGGCAATAATTCAAATCAAGGTAACGTAAATAACTCAGAAGCATCGAAACCAGGTATTCGTCCAAGGATCATCAATAATTCAGAAAATAATAACAGTGATAGTAATGTTTCAAACGGAAATGATAGTGGAAACGGTAATATAGTTAATGGAAACGATAACGGCGATAATTCTAATCAAGGTAACGTTGGAAATCAGAAAACTGCTATTTCTAGCATAAGTCCACGTATTATCAATAATTCAGAAAATAATAACAGCAATAGTAGTGTTTCCAATGGAGACGATAGTGGAAATGGTAATATAGTTAATGGAAACGATAACGGCAATAATTCAAATCAAGGTAATGTAGCAAATGCAAAAGCGTCTAAACCTAGTGCACAGCCATTTATTATCATAAATTCAGGAGATTCTCAAAATTCGAATACTGTATCTAACGGAGACAATAGTGAAAATGGAAATATAATTGATGGAAGTAACAATGAAAATCATGCAAGTCAAGGAAACGGAAAGTATCCTGTATTTCGTCCATTCATTATTAATAATTCAGGAAACAGTGACAGCGATAATAATATCTCAAATGGAAATGATAATAGTAATGGTAATATAGTTAATGGCAATAGCAATAGTAATAATTCGAACAATGGTAACGTAAGTAACGCAGAAGCATCGAAACCAGGTATACGTCCAAGGATCATCAATAATTCCGAAAATAGTAACAGTGACAATGATGTTGCCAATGGAAACGATAGTGGAAACGGAAATATAGTTAATGGAAATGATAACGGCAATAATTCTAATCAAGGTAACGTTGGAAATCAAAAATCTGCTAGCTCTAGCATAAATCCACGTATTATCAATAATTCCGAAAATAGTAACAGTGACAATGATGTTTCCAATGGAAACGATAGCGGAAACGGTAATATAGTTAATGGAAACGATAACGGCAATAATTCGAATCAAGGTAACGTAGCAAATCAAAAAGCTGCTAGGTCCAGCGTAAATCCACGTATAATCAATAATTCAGAAAATAATAACAGTGATAATGATATTTCAAATGGAAACGATAATGGAAACGGTAATATAGTTAACGGTAATAGCAATGGCAATAATGACAATCAAGGTAACGTAGGGAATAGACAAGCGTCGAAACCTAGTGCACAGCCATTATTATCATAAATTCAGGAGATTCTCAAAATTCGAATACTGTATCTAACGGAGACAATAGTGAAAATGGAAATATTATTAATGGAAGTGATAATACTAACACTGCAAGTCAAGGAAACGGGAGGAAGCCTGTGTTTCGTCCATTCATTATTAACAATTCAGGAAACAGTGACAGCGATAATAATGTCTCAAATGGAAATGATAATGGTAACGGTAATATAGTAAATGGCAATAGCAATAGTAATAATTCGAACAATGGTAACGTAAATAACGCAGAAGCATCGAAACCAGGTATTCGTCCAAGGATCATCAATAATTCAGAAAATAATAACAGTGACAATGATGTTTCCAATGGAAACGATAGTGGAAACGGTAATATAGTTAATGGAAACGATAACGGCAATAATTCTAATCAAGGTAACGTTGGAAATCAGAAAGCTGCTAGGTCTAGCGTAAATCCACGTATTATCAATAATTCCGAGAATAGTAACAGCAGCAATGATGTTTCCAATGGAAACGATAGTGGAAACGGTAATATAGTTAATGGAAACGATAACGGCAATAATTCAAATCAAGGTAACGTAAATAACTCAGAAGCATCGAAACCAGGTATTCGTCCAAGGATCATCAATAATTCAGAAAATAATAACAGTGATAGTAATGTTTCAAACGGAAATGATAGTGGAAACGGTAATATAGTTAATGGAAACGATAACGGCGATAATTCTAATCAAGGTAACGTTGGAAATCAGAAAACTGCTATTTCTAGCATAAGTCCACGTATTATCAATAATTCAGAAAATAATAACAGCAATAGTAGTGTTTCCAATGGAGACGATAGTGGAAATGGTAATATAGTTAATGGAAACGATAACGGCAATAATTCAAATCAAGGTAACGTAGCAAATCAGAAAGCTGCTAGTTCTAGCATAAGTCCACGTATTATCAATAATTCAGAAAATAATAACAGTGATAGTAATGTTTCAAACGGAAATGATAGCGGAAACGGTAATATAGTAAACGGAAATAGTAATGATAATAATGACAATCAAGGTAACGTTGGAAACGGAAGAGCCAAAAGATCAGTTATTAGTCCACGTATTATTAATAATTCCGAAAATAGTAACAGTGACAATGATGTTTCCAATGGAAACGATAGTGGAAACGGTAATATAGTTAATGGTAACGATAACGGCAATAATTCAAACCAAGGTAACGTAGCAAATCAAAAAGCTGCTAGTTCTAGCATAAGTCCACGTATTATCAATAATTCAGAAAATAATAACAGCAATAGTAGTGTTTCCAATGGAGACGATAGTGGAAATGGTAATATAGTTAATGGAAACGATAACGGCAATAATTCAAATCAAGGTAACGTAGCAAATCAGAAAGCTGCTAGTTCTAGCATAAGTCCACGTATTATCAATAATTCAGAAAATAATAACAGTGATAGTAATGTTTCAAACGGAAATGATAGCGGAAACGGTAATATAGTAAACGGAAATAGTAATGATAATAATGACAATCAAGGTAACGTTGGAAACGGAAGAGCCAAAAGATCAGTTATTAGTCCACGTATTATTAATAATTCCGAAAATAGTAACAGTGACAATGATGTTTCCAATGGAAACGATAGTGGAAACGGTAATATAGTTAATGGTAACGATAACGGCAATAATTCAAACCAAGGTAACGTAGCAAATCAAAAAGCTGCTAGTTCTAGCGTAAATCCACGTATTATCAATAATTCAGAAAATAATAACAGCAATAGTAGTGTTTCCAATGGAAACGATAGTGGAAACGGAAATATAGTTAATGGAAACGATAACGGCGATAATTCTAATCAAGGTAACGTTGGAAATCAGAAAGCTGCTAGATCCAGCGTAGATCCACGTATTATCAATAATTCAGAAAATAATAACAGTGACAATGATATTTCCAATGGAAATGATAGTGGAAACGGTAATATAGTTAACGGAAATAGCAATGGTAATAATTCAAATCAAGGTAACGTAAATAACGCAGAAGCATCGAAACCTGGTATTCGTCCAAGGATCATCAATAATTCCGAAAATAGTAACAGTGACAATGATGTTTCCAATGGAAACGATAGTGGAAATGGTAATATAGTTAATGGAAACGATAACGGCGATAATTCAAATCAAGGTAACGTTGGAAATCAGAAAGCTGCTAGCTCTAGCGTAAATCCACGTATTATCAATAATTCCGAAAATAGTAACAGTGACAATGATGTTTCAAACGGAAATGATAGTGGAAATGGTAATATAGTTAATGGAAACGATAACGGCAATAATTCTAATCAAGGTAACGTTGGAAATCAGAAAGCTGCAAGCTCTAGCATAAGTTCACGTATTATCAATAATTCAGAAAATAATAACAGTGATAGTAATGTTTCAAACGGAAATGATAGTGGAAACGGTAATATAGTAAACGGAAATAGCAATGATAATAATGACAATGAAGGTAACGTTGGAAACGGAAGAGCCAAAAGATCAGTTATTAGTCCACGTATTATTAATAATTCGGACAATAAGGACAGTGACAATGATATTTCCAATGGAAATGATAGTGGAAACGGTAATATAGTTAACGGAAATAGCAATGGTAATAATTCAAATCAAGGTAACGTAGCAAATGCAAAAGCGTCGAAACCTAGTGCACAGCCATTTATTATCATAAATTCAGGAGATTCTCAAAATTCGAATACTGTATCTAACGGAGACAATAGTGAAAATGGAAATATTATTAATGGAACGGAGAATAGTAATACTGCACATCAAGGAAACGATAGACCTGTTGTAGATTTATATATTATTAATAATTCAGAAAATAATGATAGTAATAATGATATTTCCAATGGCAACGATAATGGAAATGGCAATATAGTTAACGGAAATAGCAATGGTAATAATTCGAATCAAGGTAACGTTGGGAATGTGAAAAGGTCGAAACCTAGCATAAAACAATTAATTATCATAAATTCAGGAAATAGTCAAAATTCGAATAATGTGTCTAACGGAGACAATAGTGAAAATGGAAATATTATTAATGGAAGTAACAATGAAAATACTGCAAGTCAAGGAAACGGAAAGAATCCTGTGTTGCGTTTATTCATTATTAATAATTCGGGAAATAGTCATAGTGAAAGTAATGTCTCTAATGGGAACGATAATGACAATGGTAACATAGTAAACGGAAATGGCAACGGCAATAACTCGAATCAAGGTAATGTAGGGAATGTGGAAGCATCGAAACCAGGTAAACCTCCAATAATTGACAATTCAGAAAGCAGTGAAAGCGATAGTAATGTTTCGAATGAAAATGATACTGGAAACGATAACACAGTTACTGAAAGTAGCAATAATAATGATTCAAATCAAGATGACGTAGAAATTCAGAAAAGTTCAAGTACTAGCGAGAGTCCCTTGATTATCAATAATTCAGAAAATAATAACAGTGATAGTAACGTTTCTAACGGAAACGATAGTGAAAACGGTAATATAGTTAATGGAAATAGCAATGGTGATAATTCGAATGAAGGTAATGTAGGGAATGTGGAAGCATCGAAACCAGGTAAACCTCCTATAATTGACAATTCAGAAAGCAGTGAAAGCGATAGTAATGTCTCGAATGAAAATGATACTGGAAACGATAACACAGTTACTGAAAATGGTAATAATAATGATTCAAATCAAGATGACGTAGAAATTTAGAAAGGTTCAAGTACTAGCGAGTATCCCTTGATTATCATTTGATTATCAATAATTCAAAAAATAATAACAGTAGCAGTAATGTGTCTAACAAAAACGATAGTAAAAACGGTAGTATAGTTAATGGAAACGATAACGGCAATAATTCAAATCAAGGTAACATAGAAAATAATAAAGTACAAAAATCTGGAATCATTTCTTTTTATTAATAATTTTGGAAATATTGGCAGTGTTAATATTGCTTTTAACAGCAATGATACTGAAAATGGTAATTTAATAGATGTAAATGGTAATGGTTATAATGTTAATTCTGGTAGTGTAAGAAAGTAAGGATAATGTAAACTGAAGTTTTGTTAATTCAGGAAAATTATAACCTCTAAAGATCTACTTACAATTAGATCTTTTCTATATTATCTACTTAGTAAGACCTCCGTAGTAATACATTTATCCGTATTGTACTTAAAAATGTAAATAATAGTAAATATTTAAAATAATTGTTTTAAATCTTTATGGCAGCTGTAAATGAAAATAAAATTACTTTTATCGATCTAATAATTAGATATTTATTTTAATATACTATTACCGCTTTATTGTCACATTGTTTATTAATTACAGTATAATTAAATACATAATATATTATTGTAATAATAAAGAATCGTAAAGGTGTTTATATGTCATCCACAGCAATTATACGAAGACATTCTCGAATGGAAAGTCTCGCTGAAAATTTCTTTCAAAATTCATTTAATCAACGTTCCATAATTATTAATATTCGAAAAATCCAATATTCTCTCTTGATATTTATTGAATTATTACATACAACATCACATACATTTATACACGACGATAGTCACTAATAATAGTCGAATTATGTGTAATACGTTATACGAAGAAAGAACTTAATTCTCGTTATCAGTGCATATCGTAATCACTAATTCGAGTTATTCTTTTTTTGTATAATACTGTGAAAGATTACTACGTGCAAGGAAATTGCGTTTAGACTTCGTAAGCCGTTCTATCGTAACAGGACGATGATCGATTTTTAAAAAAGAGAATACAGGTAAGAATATTTAATAGATTATTTTATCTTATATTAACGAAAACGATTGAAGCTAGACCTTTTTTTTATCTATTAAACGCAGCATAATCCTAATTAATTGGAAGATAGAAGGAAAATACAAGCACAGGCAATAATAATAATCATCTAACGATATACTTATTGTCTTATGAACGACGAACGATTCTAATCATTTTTTTTTTAGATACTCTTATCGTTTGAATAATTTAATCTTAATCGTATGTAGTATATAAGTATCCAGCAGAAAATTATTGTCAATGTTATTATTGTCAATGTTATTATTGTCAATGAACGCGTAGGTATCTCTCACAACGAAAGTTACATTCGTTTCATTTAATTTATTAGATGTTTAGACAACGACAACGACAACTACAACGACAACGACGATGACGACGAGAAATTCGTTTCTCTTCGATTTAAAAAATTCGATTCTTCAAAAAATAAATCATCTATTGCAAGTAATTATGTAGTAGTAGAATTGAAGAGCTTTCAGAATTTCGATGGAACTTTAAGGAGTACCGTATATGGATTAAAAAGAACAAGCACGAAATTGTAAGTTTACAAAATATTTACATCGGTGTAGGGGTAATCTTTCTTTCTTTCTCGTCGTTATTTTCGATATTTTGTAGATTTGCGTATGATTCCGTCGTGACGTTTACACGACGATAATTTAATCATCGATGATGATGGAGCCATTAATTACGGATTTTGCATTTAGCGATGGGTCTGTCGATTCAGTCTTTTACATGCTTTCCCTATTTCACATTTATATATATTATATCTATTGTTTAACAAATTATAATTAACTTATCTTTCCTTATCTTGCTCACGAATAATTTACAAATAAAAATAAAAAGCGTTTTAGAAAGCTATAATTCTTCAAAGGATTAAAAATATTGAAAACGTAAGGAATATGTTTATACCCATCGCTACTTGCACGATTTAAACAATTTACACAGTCGGTGATGAAGAAAATTATCGTCCGTCGGTAATAGAACGGGATCTTCGGAAGCCATGGTGACAATACCTGCACAATGACTGGAGAAAGCGTATTCTGGGAGGGCCAGAACCATAAATGGGCCTTAACGACCAAGTCGTCGGGTTGGAGGAGTAGTTTGACGTGGGCCCATCTGCGGAATTCTCCCTGAAATTGATCGATGTGTTGTTACATCAGAAAGTATTTCTACTTTATCGACACGCGCGCTCACACGCGTACACACACTCACACATATTTTATGTCTAATCAGTCACAGTTTTTATAAACTAACACAGCTGCTATTTTTTTTATAACTAATTAACACTAAACAACTATCAGTTGGTATGAAACGCAACGATGATGGATAACAATTTTGTCTCCATTTTTATAAAACAAAATTAGTATCTAAAAAATGATATATTTTTAAAGTAGATAATCAATGAATTGTTACCGATCATAGTTTTCATTTATATATAGCGACAAATAAACTATATTAATAAATCTATACTATCGCATTATACTGATCAAATTAATGCTCGTGTAATCAGAGTCTAAATATATACATATATATATATATATATA
Organism: Polistes fuscatus; assembly: GCF_010416935.1. Lineage (NCBI taxonomy): Eukaryota > Metazoa > Arthropoda > Insecta > Hymenoptera > Vespidae > Polistes > Polistes fuscatus. The sequence goes on along the minus strand of NW_025113107.1, from coordinate 11,641,828 downwards.
TATATATATATATATATACGTATGTATATGTATAATATATAAATAGATTTTTAACAAGGAACGTTGATGACTCGATCATAATGGGTTTTTTCTTCGAACAAAGGAAAAAACAATGCTTCCTACAACAAAAAGAATACGTAAGCACTCGTGGAGAGCTATTAACGAGAATGGAACAAAAGATCAAAGCATCTTGTTTAGTTCTGCAAGAGACATCAGACCGAATAGAAAACTATCCTCGAGATATTAAAATGCATTAATTAATTATCTTCACATTATGACATTTAGATTCCGCGAGCACTTGATCTTCGAGAGCTACCTTCAACATTCAACATCAATTGCATCAATGGTATCCAAAGAAAACTCTTTTATGAAAAAAATACAGAATAATGCATTTGTATCTTTCAATTAATTTCCATTCGATAATATATGCAAATGACATTGTTTCCACTGGATAACCATTCAAAAGGAACGCGCAGCGTTCATCTAACATAATCCTAAATACTCGTATATTAAAATGTTTATAAAACTTTATAAAATTCTACTCGCGCGATACTTACGCATGAAAAAGAAAAAAGAAAGAAAAAGAATGAATAATTCGTTTGAAAAATATCCAACGTCAAGTAGTTATTTAAAAAAAAAAAAAGAAAAAACACGAAGATAAGGGTCTACGAATAAAAAAAAGAGATACAAACAAAAAATGTACGAACAAATAAAATAAATGCAGCAGACATTGACCCTCTATGAAATATTAGCCTTCTAACATCGAATTATACGATCTAATTGACTAGAATCTAATCTGTCTAACATCAAGAAACGACACCGAGAACGATACATTTAAATGTTAACAACACCTATCTACCGTGACGAATCCAACGAAGACGACACAATTGGAGATCGTGAAACGAATGAAGTATGTTATGAAAAAATATTTAAAAAGAGAGAAAAGAGAGAGAGAGAGAGAGAGAGAGAAACATATGAGCAGATAAAGAATCAAGAAAAAAAAAAGAAAAAGAAAGGGTACGGACGATTCGTGAATGAATTTTTTGTTGAAAACGATGCACGTGAGATTAAACGTCCAAATACTGATGTTGTTGAAATTTGTACTGTTGTTCTTGTCGTTAAAAAATTCAGTAACTAACGAGGAAGAGATATATCGTTTGAACAATAATTAATTAGACATCGTGACACAAAATATGATCTACTGATTACAGATACGGACAACTTGACGACATCACATCGAAGTAGGAGAAGATTTTGTGCGGAGAACACGTGAGAGAAAATGTGGCGCACGGACGAGAGCCTAATGGTCTGACCTGTCGACCAGATATCTGGGTGATCGCGAGAATCGTGCCGCCCTGATCGATGGTAGCAAACCTTGCCGCGCCAGAGACCCGATATGTCTCTTACTTGGTTGAAATGTCTCGAGATATCCAACGGGAATCGAGGTGTCCGTCGGCAACTCCAACCCAGCCGATTCCGCTCCTGAGAGTCAGAATCTTGTTTCTTTTGTTCTTACAATTTCCACTTCCAAAAAGGTAATTAAATGAACTACAAAGGGTAGACGATATGTCGTTTTAAGATCCAACATGTCGAATTAGTCAAACACTATTTGTATTTCTTTTTTTTCTTTTCTTAGAATTAATTAAATTTAATTTAAATATTTTTCAATTGATATATATCGACTATAAGATACGTTGGATCTCTCAAAAACTTAACGCACTAATCTAAGAATTTATGTATTAAATTAATCTATATAGAATGTACCTGCAATAATCATTGATAATTACAATATTAGAATATTGTGTTAAAAATCGTTGAAATATATTCTCACCCATGAATCTCTTTTCCGTGTTGGGATATTGTCCGGTCAGGGCCTCGATCATTTCCTCGTAATCAAGAACATTCGAATTCTGCATGACGGGTAATGGATACTCGTCGGAGAAATCAATTTGCCTTTTCGTTCTCCTATCGTCCGAGTCTCGCATCAAAAAATCCAATCTATCGTCAAGGAAGGATCCAGAGTTTCCATCGTCGTGTCTTTCGCGAGTGAGTTGATAAAGATCGAGAGGTTTTTCCTTCAATGATCGTCCATGACGGCTCATAGTACGAACGATCATACCGTATGGAGGAATAGCATAAGCTCGTTTAACGTATTCAGGCCAGTCTCCATTTTTGGCCAATGATGCAACATTTCTTTTATCTTCATCGTAAGAGGTATGAAAAGCTGGTAATCCATCTGATCGAGCCAAAGAACCCAAATACCTTCTCTCAATCGGTGACATCTCTTCGGACAAATAATCCCTTTTACCTGACTGTGGTAACATATAGGTCCTAGCTAACGCAGCAACATTCCTTTTTCCTGCCATTGGTGGTAATGCTCGATCCCTTGCAAGGGCACCGATATTTCTCTTGCCACTTGAAGCTAATAACGAACGATCACGTGCCAGTGAAGCAATATTTCTTCTACCAGCTGTGGGTGGTAAAGCAAAGTCTCGTGCCAACGAGCCTACATTTCTCTTCTCAGAAGGATAATTACGTATCAAAGCTTCGATATCCAATTCACCATTGGGAAGTGTATACTGACGAATAATCTCGGGTATGTTTTTTCCGAAATCTTCTGTCATATGTTGCAATAACGTTGCCAATCTCTCATCGGTCCAAGTACCAAACCTATTTAATTCGAAATAAATTCGTTTTAATTAGTTTCATTTATCCTACCACCTACTATATACGTGATTTATATATTTAATCAATGAAAAAAAAAGGCGTATCTTCCTCACTTCGAAGCGTAACTTCTTTTTTCCTCGTCGTCATTATTGTTGCTCTCTTCTTTACGTTCCTGAATAGAAACCGGAAGATCACCGTTCTTTGCCAAGGTCGCGAGACTTCGTTTTTCCGCTTCGGCTAATGGCTCAACTTCTTCGATGTTCTCCTCGAACGAACGCCCAAACGGATATTCCGGTAATTTGGATGATTTACCAATCGACATCAAATGAGCTCGCATCGCTGGATCTCTAAAGAGTTCCAAATAAAGACTACCCGGTATACAAATTTCTGAATCATCGTTTTCCTCGGTACTGAGTGCCTTTAAATGAGCCATGTCGTTACGATTCTTTGCATCCTGAATAATCCGAGCAGTGCGCGAATAAGCTGCTAAATTCGAGCTTGCTTCTGGAAGACGCAATAGTGCGATGAAAACCTTTTTCGGTATGCATTGATTGTTGTCTTCTTCCTCCTGACATAAAACCTGTAACAGAAAATTCATTTATATATGTTTCAGTGATATGTTCGATAAAAAACCAGCCTACACGTACGCACTTTTTAACAGTAATAAAGCAAAAAAAAAAAGAAAGATTTATAATCATTATTAGATTTACGATATAGGATTACTAATGAGATAAATTATCTTCGAGATATTAACCGATAAAATCGATCTTTTAACATCTCGTTGGTTAACTAGAGATTTTTTTTCACTTGGAATATATAATATAATATACACATAATATATTCCTCTATCATACAAAGCCCTTTCATATAACAGGAATCACGCGTACTGGAAGAGCGGAGACATTATAGTACTCCTTTCATACCGATCGCACAATACAAGATATCGATCCTGTCAAACTTCATATTACACTGGTTTCCTAGTATGATATATATATATATATATATACATCTATCATAAAATGTAAAGAAAAAGCGTAAAATACATTCCCAATTTCACGCGTGAATGCTTTGCTGTATCACCTGTGAATTTCCAATAAAAACGTGACAAAAATGTATTTCTAGAAAATTTCTATGGAATTTCGTTCTGATGATATTAAAAAAAAGAAAAAAAAAAAAGAGGACTAAAAATGAAATGTAGGAATCGGAATATTAATAGCATTACAAAGTTCCTCGAAACATGATACAGTATAATTAATTCATATGTATTTCCATTCAACAAAATAATCGGCTGACAGCTGCAACGTTATTAAATGATCGTCATAACGTCAGACATAAATTTCATCGCTTCACCGTTTCGCATTCGTCATACATATTAATGCAATGTCTAAATCGTAAAGGTTATTTCGAAATCGAGTATACGTTTCTATCATTTAAATTGTCTTTTTCCAAAGACGTTTAATTCCCATATCACTTTTCTTTCATTAACGAAAATCAATCAGGTTAGTTAGTATAATTAATTTTCCTTCAAGATATATTCAAATGTATCTTCGCGAAATTCCATACAATCTTTTCAATTCAATTGTAAATAAATAAATAAATAGTAAATGTTCAATTAAATCATGATGAAATTATGATAATAATTTTAGAAATAATCTCCTAAATTATTAATTTTAAAAATAAATATATTTTATATCACGTGTGTTAAGCTACATGTAAAGAAAGGGAGAGGTGTAAGAAAGCGTAGCGTTTGATTACTATTTCGTTTCATTAAAACTAACTGTTAATTATTCCTACCGCACTAAGATTAAATGAAATTCCTCAAGTTGTACTTTCGACTAACTCTAGAATTCTGTTTATGTTGGAACCCTAAGAGTACTCGAAAATATGGAGAGTAATTTTGTTGTTGTTGTATTAACTCCATACATCTTTACAATTTGTCCGTAGACATTTGGTAAATTATTATATAAGTGAAAAAAGATAGAACATGGACGGTTTCTCCAATGAGATGTCATTTATGATTGTCATTTATTTCAGTTAGGTTTAATTTTTTACTAGTTCTCCTGAGTGGATTCTTTTGAGCCTGGAAAGTAATTAACTGGTATAAATAGTGCCTAAACATTAGTTAAATATCTAAATCATTCTTCGTCACAAGTATTTTAGTACTAAAGTCAACAAAAGTAAAAGGAGAAAAAAAATCACAAATAAAAAACGGACCTTCGAGTTGTGAAATATTCGACGAAATGGAAAGAAGGAAAAAAGAAAGGAAGGAAGGGTGACATAGAAATCGCAATAAATGTAACCAATAGTCGAATACTCTTCGAAGTTATTTTTTTTCCGAGTGAAGAACATTCTTCGAAAGGCAATGACAGAATTTTATCGAATTTACCTGTACGATAAAAAGAAGAACTTTACGATTTGTTCGTAAAAGAATGATAAAACTTTTTAAAGCATCCCCTCGATATGAACTTTCGATCAAAGTACGAACTTCTAGTGTTCGATCTCATACGATTCGATCGTAACGATTATCGAACAATTAAAATTATTTTCACCATAAACTGATATTTTCAATTTTACGAATCTTACGAGAAGCAGTATGTTCCATCGATCATTCATCGTTCGTAAATCAATTTTCCGCTTCGAATTCGATTAAGAAACGTAAACGATTTAACTTTCCATCGTAAATTTCTAACTAACCGAGTTCGAAATAACACAGTTATTCACAGTAATTCGTTCTCCTGCGTGTACTAGAATCGTCTCCGGTTTTTATAAATCATTTGCAGTTCAAGGAAAAATAAATGACGTCAAAAAAATAAACGGACCTAGAACGTTTTCGTAGAAAATAGGGGATGGTCCCGAATATTGAACGTAATATATATATATATATATATATACTTATACGTCTACGCGAATTGGCTTAAAAAAAATCGGATATCATCTGGTATCGGTGATAATACCTCGACCTCGTTCCTAAACGTAAAGCTTGAAATTTTGTCAAAAATATAGAAAGAGTAAAAGATAAAGAATGAAAGAAAAGAAAAGAAAAGAAGAAAAAGTAATATCTATATCGGGATGTATCAAAAAGTACTAAATTGTTCCTCCAAGAAAAATCATTCAAAGAGAGAAGTACGATATTGTTTCGTCATATTCTTTAATACGACTAAAGGGTATTATATATATATATATAAGTAAGGTAAGTATACATATCTTCTATAAAAAAGAAATAGATGTCTTTGACGTGTAACTTGGCATTGAATATTTCTAATCGTTATCTTTTTGTCCGGACGATTTGTTCGAATCATTCGAAAGATAAATTTCACGAATAAAAGAAGTTATCATTCTTATGGAAAAATAAAAAAGAAAAGAAGCATTAACGATATAGGGGTACGTATAAATTATTATTATTATTATATCTTTTAGTCACGTTTATTGAACAAAATCGAAACGCCCACTGAATGACAAGCTTTTCGCACGAGCGACCATCGATAATCCGATGAGGAAAAGGAAAAAAAAAAATTTCGTTCGGGGAAGAAAAAGAGAAAGGTATATATATATATATATATACAAAAATATACAATGTATATATATATATATATATGGCTAAAGTCAGCTTTTAATGGCATATCGTTGATACATCGATATCAGACCTTCAAGTCGATCCCTCAAACGACGTTTGAACGTCCTGGAAAGGACGACCCTGTACCATTGACATCGTTTACTCTTCTCTGAATCAACCAATACCAAAGTAAACCGCCCACGAAAATGTCCTTGTCTGAGAAATAAAAAAGTATACGCATACACACACACACACACACATACACAAAGAGAGTTTGATAAATAAATTGGGAAGGACGATGGAACTATATCGTTCTCGAATAATTAGAAAATGAAGACACTGAGAGAAAGAGAGATCCTCCTAACGTTAAACAGAATCCACGGATTAGCAGTAAGTCAAGTTTGTGAGATCTCTGCGTCATTAGTTCGAGCTTAACTCCTTGCAAAACGATGATACAGGGAAACAGAGAGAGAATGAGAGAGAGAGAGAGAGAAAGAAAGAGGATCTTTGCTGTGAATACTCCTAAATAACTTTCGACTAATTAGAAACAGCTACATTTGTGGTGTATGTGTTGCATAAAGATCTATAGAATTAATAAGATCTACACAACTTCAAATATCATTTTCATGCTTATTATCCTTTACTTATCTTAGTTAATTGAATCACAAGATTCTCTCTTTGATTTTCTCTAATAATTCATTTTAATCTATAATGTAAATGCATGTACATAATGAAATTAAGTAAAAATAGAAAATATGGAAATTTTGTCAAATTTACTATACAAAGCTATAAGCGAACATTATTTTTATAAAGCGTTGTAAAAAGAAATAAAAAAGAGGTGGGGGGAAAAACAAAAAAATATAACCAGAAGAAAGAAGAAGAGGCACGTCAAAGTTTCATCAATGGAAACACCACTTATCATACTCGTCGCCGCTGTGAATGACAACAATAAATCACAGCAAGCGTACGAAACCATTCTATAGACAGGAACATATCAGATGACATCGTGCTTCGCTCGCGTGGATATGATTAATGCGTTTTATTCCCACCTAAGGTTTTATGAATTGATTCGAAGTATTCAAATTACATCGCGTATCGTAAACATTCTCGATGAAAGAAACGTCTATTGTGGCCAAGTTAATTTTTAACGTTAATTATCTTTTTCATTTATGTATCTTAAAAGAAAAAGAAAATAAAACGTATGGAATTGGTCAAGAAATAACGTTTTATATATTGTCTCTAATATTTTACATTTTAATAAATAAAAAGAAATATTATTTTTTATTGAAAAATCTAATCTAACAAAAAATAAAAGAAAAATATTTATAAATACATTAACTACAAATAATAATAATAATAATATATTATCAAAAGTACACACAAATATAAAAATATTATTCGTATTTTATTCGTATACCAAATATTACTATTATTTATCGAGATAGTAAATACCACAAATACCGACATTAGTTATTAATCAAAGCAATATACGTAATTTTAATCCGTTCGCCGATTAAAATTCTATCTCATAGTTATAATAAATGATAAATTATTTTTATTAATTATTCCGTATTGATAAATTATGGAAAGAATTATGTTATTTTCCTACCCAGTATAATATTCCCGTTCAATTAAACGTACCAACCAACCGACCTACCTATTCCTTACTTGAAAAGCGAAACAGGATCTTCTTAGAGGATTCGTTATCCTCCCCTTTTGCCTTTCGCTTCGGCTAAGATCTCGTTTAAACGTCGGACTTTATACCTCGAATGTTCGTTCCTTTACCAATTCGATTGGCGTGTAAGTCTTCAATCGTTTTAAAAAACGAACCGATCTTTTACAGAACTTGTAATTAACTTTCTTTGGCGGGTAGTTGGTAATGAATAAAAAGAAAGAAATAGAAAGGAAGAAAAAATTTTTTTTTATAAAAATTTAACGAACACATTTTTTTTCAGGTAAAAGTAACATTGGCAAGAATCAACTCTCACGCGGTTTTCCGGATTCTCTATAACTATTATTTCTCTTCGTTACGATTAAATTGAAAAAATCGTCCTAGTTTACGAAGAACTTCTTCGATATTGTAGTAGGAATCTAACTTGGAGAAAGGGGAAACAGACAATTGTCCTTTGCTTGCTTATACCCTCTGTTACATTTACCTAACATGGTCTTTATGTTCATGTATTACATATAACATACAGTATCCATTCACGATTATCTATATGTATACCTTCCCTTTTCGATTTTAGCATATGTATATATATACAATGAGTATCACATAAAATCGTATACCGTTACCCTTACTAGATTTTTACTTGAAAACTATTGATATAATGTGTTTAGAATAAAGACAATTTAGAAATAAATATATTAGTATACCTATCTTTGTTATATATATGAGTTTAACTTGAAAGAATTATTTGTAACAAGTGAATTAAACTAATACGAAAATAACGTACAGAAACGGTCCGTTGTTATAGATTGAACGTTCGTCTAAAAAACATATAAAATAAAAACATATTAAAATTTTACTTTCTGTTCAAAGTACGGTAATAGATATGTAATGTTTAATGAAATATATATGTATATGTGTTTAAACAATCTTAAATATAAGTAGAGTGGATTAAAGTATTAAAATAATTGTTAATTAATCGAAGGGAATGTATATATATATATATATATGTTTGGTACACCATCTTCCTCGAAATAACCCATTAAACTGAGACATTATCCTCTATGAAAGTTCTTTTATTAAATATTGTTTATATGACTTTTCGAAAGTTACGCATGTCTATAACGGGAATAATATTCGTTATAAAGTAAATTTAAGATTATAACATTCTAATTTGATCATTCTTTTAATCTTTATGTAATTTTTTAAACTAAAGTATATTTTTTCTTAACATTCCTGTGCGCAGTGATGACTTCGAGGGTTAAATTTTAGTCTCATGGAACATAAGATAAAAATTATTTAATATTCAAAGTATGTTAATAAGTATGTAATGTTTAATTCAATGTACATGTGTTTAAACAATCTGAAATATAAGTAGAGTGTATTAGTGTATTAGAATAATTGTTAATTAATCCAAGGAAATGTATATTGTTGTCTAAAAGTGCGATCTACAAGATCTATGTACTCAACTCTTCGAAATCTCCCGTTAGATTGACACATTGTCCTGTATAAAAGTTCTTTTATTGAATGATGTTTATAAGGCTTCCCGAAGGTTGCATATATATAACATACATAAAATAGAATTTCCTTTTACTGAAAGTCATATAAACAACATTGAATAAAAGAACTTTCACAGAGGACAACGTGCCAACGTGCTAACAGTGGATTTTGAAAAGGAAGGTACGTCGAACTTATAATCCGTGCTTTTAGACAACAATACACATTTCTTTCAATTAATTAACAATCATTTAACATATATTGAACAAAATATGCGTATTCCTTTTATTATTTTCAGTTTAAAGAACACCCACAACTTGTTACCAAATACTTGTATTACGATTATTTTTCCACTTATCGTTTCATTCAATTTAAAACGTATTTAAATCTTCGATGCTTTAATATAAATTTCTTTCCTGTTATTTTTGTGTTCTCTTCTTTCTTTTTTTTTTTCAAGAATTAATATGATAGGTACGTCACAGAAAAATAAGAAAAAGAAAAAGAAGGAAACAAGAAACCTGGACGGTATGCAATAAAACGAAGTTAACTGAACCCGATAATCGATCGAGAACTAAAACCATGCGAAATTTTACAATTAAAAGATAACGTATATATATATATATATATATATAATTATTGAACAATCCGAAAATTCTCCAATTAATATTATCCACTATAAAACGTTTCATTTTATTTTACGAAATATTTATGAAATACTTCGTAACAAATTATCGATGGAAAAAATATAATGAGAAATATAAGATACGTGGTGAAAAGTTGTTTCGAATTTTTTCTCGTTGCATAAATTTACAATCTGTTAAATTTATATAATGCTAACCAAAGTCCGAATCGAAATCAGGATTTTTTTTTTTTTTATGAAAAAAAGTAAGGTAGAAAGTTAATTGCTGTCCTATTCATTGGCTTATCGCTCACACAAATCACGTTGGTGGACGACGCTCTTTTACGAGAATTAATTCTCGAAATCTTACAAAACTACAAGCTCGTGTAAAGGATCATAAAATTAGTATGTCGAACGTTATAAAACGCACGTGGCTTGAAAGAGAAAAATAAGTTCTATTTCATATATTTTATATATTATTATTATAGGAACGGATATAAAACGTACGTATATAAAATATCCAATATATAATTACAAAGCTTTTATCTTGTTATCTTTTTATCGTTAAAATAACGAAAGAAAAATTTAGTCCCTCAAAAATATGATATATTATTTACAATTTTATCTTATATTTTTGTATTAATCGAACTTCCGATTATACGATCTTACCTTGAATAACAAGATTTATCCATTTATCACGAGTAAAAAGATACAAGGGTTTTGCGATCATGGAAATATATTTCTTGGAGAGAATAAATAAGTAAGTATATAAGTACTAAGGTCCTTAAAGTAGTCGAGAAAAGAGAGGATGGAAAAGTTTGCGAAAAGACTTATGAGGAAAAGAAGTTCTTCCCTTGAAGAAACTGTCAGAAAATAAAAAGACAGCGAAAAAGAGAGAGAGAGAGAGAAGGAGATAAACTGCTAATAGTATTTGTACAAATTGACGTCGTTAAATTAAAAAACTTTTTAAAGAAGAAAATAAGAATAAAGAGATAAAATACACGAAGAAGATTACCTATTTTATAAAAACTTAACAACCATTAATTAATATTTTTATTGGTATTATTATAATAACTGAAAATTTCGTGTCAATTTGTAAATATATATATATATATATATATTTGATTAATATTCTTAATATATACATACATTTTTTTGTAAATTGGCCAAAAATTTTCGGACGATTCAATAATTAATGCTATTAAATTCTATATAAAAAAAAATATTCATCTAATATATCATATTTATAAATCGACAGGAATTTTTTCGAATAACCCAATTAGGTTGAAAATTATATTTGTTCGCATTTATTTATGTAATTATCAAACAAAAAGTATTACGTATATCACAAACCAGAAAAGTATACACTGTAATACGCACGAAGAATCTAGGTCAATGAGCTTAATGGTGATCGTGAGTATCCTTTAACAAGTATTCTACAATTTTCGTTTAAAGTAGAGCTTTCGCAAACAACTCTTGACGCGTGAAAGACGTTATCAGAGATCACTTTTGTAGTACTCCACTGATAACTACTAAATCTATAAATAAATATAAATAAATAATAAATCGCGCGTGTTAACAAGGAAATGAGCAACCGAATAAATCGAATTTCTCCAATAACATTTGCATTTTCTTAAAAGATAAAAATAATCACGATTCCTTCAATGTGATCCCATCGATCTTCTACATCACGATCCGAAAATCATGACAATTTGGAACTTTCAATCGAGGAAAATTGAGTATGAATAACGAATCTAACATTCTACTCTCGTACCGTTACTCATTCGAATCAATCTATCATCGAACATTCCTCAATAATTTCTCCTACGCGTTTCGTTAATTTCACTGATTGTAAATTAAACGATCGGAATTGTGGGCAATTGATTAAAATTCAAAGAAGAAAATAAGAAAAATAAGAAAACTTTTTTATCGAATCGAATACGAATACTTTTAAATATTTATCTAACTTTTATAATCTTAATAAATTAAAATAAAAAAAAAAAAAAAAGAAATAATAAGTTGAACTGAAAAAATGGCAAGAAACAAATAGAAATTAATTAAACGAAAGAAAAAGGATAAATAAATGAATAAATAGTATATGTATATAAAAAAAAAAAGAAAAAAAAAATAAAACAACAACAAAATGCGTATTCGCAGTGACGTTATGGGGGAATATAACTCACCGTGGGAAGATAAATCGCGTTGATTATGGCGATGTAAAGAAGTAGCTTTACGAGGTAGCTTTCAGTGAAGCCCATTTTCTATGAAGATACCACGCGTCCTTTCTAGACGGATTTCCAAAAGTGAGTAGTACCGCTTCGTACAGCGTTGGCTCCTTATATAAGGTGGAAATCACCCCGCGCAGGCGTTTCGACCCCCCATAGGAACACCTACATACTCGATGGTGGTTGAATATTTACGCACACCTGCATCAAATGGTGTAACCGGCACGCAATACGCGTATATTTCATGCGCTTCCAACCTTCTTGTTTTTCGAGCCAACCCCAGGGAGAGAAATAGATACAGAAAAAGAGAGAGAAAAAATGAGATATAAAGAGAGAGAAACGAAAGAGGTGGAGAAAAAGAAAAAAAAAAGGAAAAGAAAAGAAATGAAGGCAGTTTTAAAATCACGACCGAAGCTAATATGCGAGGATTATTGCGTGTTGAGGGGAAAAAAAAGAAAAAGAAAAAGAGTTAAAAAAAAAGTACCAAAATCGTATCTTCCAGCTTCATTTTTACAATCATATTTCATTGAACACACCCGCACTATATTTATCTAGTATCTATCTGCATCTATTTTTCTCTAATTCGGAACTTGTTCTCCTGCTCATTGCAAAGTCTGGAAGAATTGTACAAATTGTACACAGTTTTCAATTAAAATTAAAATAATACACACACATATATATATATATGTAGTAAAGTATAGTATGTAATTGTTTGTGTATGTATATATATATATATGTACCTAAATGTATATAGTTAAACCATTTACTCTAAAAACGTAATATTTTTATCGCATAAATTTTACTTACAATATTTGTATGTTCAATCTATGATGTTCATGCTCTAAAAAGGAATACGTATCGTAACAATACTCGACTGATTCGTAAATGTTCGTGAAAACATCGAATCTAGTGTAAGATAACTATTTTAAATGTGACACGTGCGCGCGAGTGCGTACGCTTTCACGAGACGGCCGGAAATTTGATTTCAAGCGTTGTTTACGTATAAAGGGTATTGGGATTCGTGCCCATTCCAAACCTACTTATTTATACATATATATATGTATATACGTACATATATATATCCGCGAAAGAACGTACGTTTTACCAAAACGAACAAATCCTTCAATAAATAAAAATCAAAAAGCTTCTTTTCGTTTTTTCATTATTCTTTTGTTCATTTTCAATTACTTCGTTATTTGTAATATTTTAAATATATACTTATACTTACATATTTAGATGAGGACGTATATTTCATCTCGCAAATCCTATTTTTAACATTGGAAAATATAAATAAAAGTCAGATAAGGATACGCAAATAGAAATAAGCATCCTGAGTTACCCATGACGTAATTCCTCGTACCTCGGGAAAAGGAAACGAGAACCGTGATATCTTATGTTTCAGTAAAGTCGAATACGATTGGCATCATATTTTGAAACCATGTCTTTTGGGATTACTCCGTACTCTGGGAAAACCATGTGTGTACTAGATAAATCATTCTCGACTAATATAAGACGATCCGATTACTAAGGTTGTTTGATATTTTCAGGCTAACGAGTTGAAATCTGCAATATCATTATGTGAATTTTTTTTTATTTAGAATTAAACAAAATTTACTATAAAGTATGTCAAGATATTTTTATTAAAAAAAAAAAAAGATTAGAGATGTAAATATCATAGAGAAAAATAGTTCTTATAAGGTAAAAGTTCAACGAACAAGTAGTAAGTACATGGGTGGCAATAATCGTACTGCCGGTGGGTAGATCAGTAGTACGAGTCAATAATAGCAACTATAGTCGAACAAAAGGAGAAAGTGCCGATTGTATGCAGACATACGGCTAAGTATTGTGTGTGACAGTATAATTATGACAGAGGACTAAATGAAAAATTATTAATTTATGAAATAATAATATTATAACATTATTAATATATGAAAACATTTTATTAATTAAATTAAAATTAACATTATATTATTATATTAAACATATAATAATTCATTTTATAATATAAATTAATTATTATTAATTTTATCGTTTAATTCGCTGTCATAATTACCAGTACATACATATACTTTGAACAAACGACAAAAAATGTGATTCTTTCATCTTTTTTTTTTTAATTAATTAAAAAAGCATAAATAGCAAGGGTTGCATCAGAATTACGTCAAAATATCTAACTCATTATAGAATTATGCATGTGTTAATTATTCGACAACAGAAATTATAAAATACTGAAAAACATTGAAATGGAACATTTTGTACGAAGAATGGTAGTCGTTAAATATATTTGACTGTTAATAATTATAACCAATATACATGAACGTATTTACAATAATAAATGCTTAATTCTAATATGACGACGTAGAAAGATTACTTAATATCTCCTCTAAAATTTATCATCAAAGTTCTCGCGAAACCGTAATTTTCTTGATATAGTCTCTCTTTTCAAATTTAATTCATCGATGAAGAATAATTATTCAAAATCTACCTTTTATCCCTCTATTTGAGAGATTGTTTTTCAAATATCGTTATTTTATCCTAATTTACTTTAGCGAGAATTAACAAGTAGAAAAAGAATGGATACTCTTCTTATTTCGCTTGACAATTTATGATTTCTATTTGATCAATTTTCGAATAAATTAAACATTCAAGAAGAACGACAATTTCTTCAGCTTTTATAAAAGCTTGTAAGTATATACAATATTAGAATATCGTTAACACATCCAGCACACAATAAAAGCTGTTTACTTTCGTTTCAATTATAAAGTGATTTAATATATTGTGTGTTTATATGACAATTAGATACATTATATATCCAAATATCACAACGAATAAAGAAAATAAAGCGAATAATGTTTAATGATTCGTTCGTTTGTCCTATAATATGCTTATACTAAATTCATGTAATTAAATGAGATATAAATGTAAGATGAATGATTACATCAATGATACTCATTAATAATAACTCTGCAATGATTATTTAAATATTTTTATAGAAATAATCTTTTATTTTTATTTTTCAGCAGCATCAAGAGATAATTTATTTTTCATCGATTCATGATATGCGTCCAATAATTCTTCGGGTTTCAGTTTTGAACTAATAGCTTTATAAATTTTCAGTAATTCCTCTCTTTCACTTGTTTGTTCTACACGCGAAAGTACTAATTCAGTAGACCACAACTTATTGAACACTTCTTGTATAAGATTTGAATTCTGTGATGTGAGCGTTTCTGTTATATCGGTCATACTACTATTTTGCAAAGCAATATCCAAAACGAGTCGCGGTGGTATAAGTTCATCGTTTGCAACAGTATGACTAATTATTACATCCATGGGAAGTCTCTTCAACATATCACTAAAACACGACAGATCTCTTATAGGAGCTTTAATACCACTTTCTTCTTCCTTTTTCAATGTCACTGATAACATTGCGGCCAGTTCCTCAGATGTATATTGTTCACCTACATAATTTTTTATTTCCTTTAAATCAAAAACGTTCATACAATCGTCAATCGTTATTTTCTTTCTATAAGCACTGAGAACTTTATGGAAAAATTTTTTATCGCCACTAAAAATATCGGGAAGTCTTAAAAGAACTTTATTAACACCGCAACCACGACATACAGCTTTTAATTTCGCTTCGCAGTAACTTTCAGTATTGTTAAGTCCGAGTATTCTTAGGGTTTCTTTTTCAAATTCTGCTTCTGGCAAAGATCTCGTTTTCAGCTATAACAAATTAATATTTTTTGTTTTTTCATTACGTTATATGTTTATATGAAAACAAAAATAACATAAATAAAACTTATACTTTTTCTTACCTTATAATGTCCAAGTATTGTTTCAGGAGAAGATCGTTTGACGGCACTTTGCATTACTAAATTAACATCAATTTCGTCCAAAAGATCTTCTAATGCCATTTGAGCCTCAACAGATTTCGTTGCTACACTTGGAGGTTTTGGACATAAAATAGGATCGGTACAAACTCCGATAGATCTAGTCGTATGATTTGGATCAACCATCGATATCTCAATAATTGGTGATTTTTGCGATGAAACATTAATGTCGCTTGGTTCTGTAATAGATGGATTGATGTTTATATTTGTAATCGATTCTGTTTGGTTCAATAATTCAAGTTCCTTATTTTGCAAATAACGAGTTGTCGATTCAGTGTCATTATCAATAGGCGAAAGATTACATTTAAGTTCTGGACAACCCTTCATAGATTCTAATTTCAGTAAACTTTTGTTAATATGATGATCCAAAATTTGTTTAGCAAAATTAACTTTATTTACATGATGCTTTATAGGCATCCTATTTATTTCACGCGCGGTCATCTGTGCAAAATCGCCAACAGTGACTATATTTCTACTTGCAAAATAAGAATTCAATTGTCTAATCCACGATGGATAAGTTAAGTATGATGTTAAGGAATTTATAGGTTGCTGACATGACACCAATTCTTGATAAAATGCCTCTGTGTCATCAAAGAGTTCTGGATTAGAATATGTTACTCTAGATTCACTTGCTTGACTTGGAGATAAACTTCCAAAAATTGAATCTGTTATAGTTAAAGTATCATGATCTGCAATATTTTCTAATTTTTCTGTACTAGTTGTTTGTAAAGGTTTAGTGCAACATATTTCATCCGAATTTACTGTACTATTAAAACTAGTAATATTTCCCACATCTACTGTATCTTCCAAAATGTCTTCATTAGTTATAATACTTAATTGTGAAAGATCTGCTGAATCGTTTTGATTATTCACACCTTTATCCTTGTTTTCTGGCTGTTGTATATTATTTTTGTCATCTATACTGCCAAACATATCTTGCTGAGTTTCAGATTCTTGGGACTGGAATATTTTGTCATTTTCAGTCGACGATGAAAGCGACGATGTCTTTTTAAAGATAGATTTGTTCCCTACCATTTCTAATTCTTTGGACAAATTATCAAGTGAAACAGTAGTGTATAACTTTGTTTCTGAATTCTCGTTCATATTCTCGGAAAAACTGCAGGTTGTAGGATCATCTATAACCATACTTTCAGTAGATTCCAA
Source organism: Polistes fuscatus (assembly GCF_010416935.1). Classification (NCBI taxonomy): domain Eukaryota; kingdom Metazoa; phylum Arthropoda; class Insecta; order Hymenoptera; family Vespidae; genus Polistes; species Polistes fuscatus. Next base: position 11,624,544 of record NW_025113107.1, on the reverse strand, counting down.
TTCTTCCGCTAATTGTGTTAATAATACGTTCTCCCTTTCACATTGTAAGTCAACTTCGCATCCGTAATTTTGTTGCATTTCAATGTCCTTATCCTCTTTATCTGAATCAATTTGAACGAATTTAAGTTTCGTTTGTTTCGCTCGTAACGGCGAATTCTTATGAATCAATACAATTCGAGAAGATAATTTATTTGGTTTATCGGGACTTTCAGTAATCACAATCTCATAACCCATCTGTTTGGAAACTAGAGGATCCGCAAAACTCACTCGTTTTCTCTAAAAAAAAGAAAAAAAAAAAAAAACAAGTTAAAATTTAACTAAAGATACAGAAATACATACATAAATATATAAAACAAGAAATAAAGTACCTTGCTTGGTGTCGTATTTTCTAAATCACTTTCTGTTAGATTCAAACGATTACGTTTCAAAATACTTGCACTAGGTGATGCTGTTAATGACGGAGGATTTGCATTGGACCATTCCAGCATAGGTAGCTCTGACTTTCTTTGAGAAGGCGATAAACTTCCGTCATTTCCTTCTTCATTTACATTATCCAAACTGATTAGCATGTAATCAGGTATTGATTTATCCACATTGGGTGAAATTTTTTCTCCGTTATTTTTTAAAGTACAAAACAATGGTACTGGCGAAGATGATGGAATAGTATATTCCCCAGATTTCATATTATTAAATATTTTTTCTTGACGACTACTACATGGACCAACAATTTTATCATTATCTTTAAATATCGCCGTTTTATCTTTTTTTCCTATCTGCGCCTCGTTTTCTCCATCTTTATTAAGTTTAATCTTCTTTACCATCATTACATCCTCATCCGCTTTTACAGATTGGCTATTATTCTCCGTTATTATTTGTTTTGTAACTAAACCCAACATATGAGCAGCGCGACCCCCTTTATTTCGATAAGTTTTTAGCTTTAAAAGTTGATTAATATTAGTTGTAGGTGACGATACAACTACCGCAGATAATTTGTTTGTAGGTGAATTATTTACTTGGGATACTTCCAAAACTGTCTTCTTTTCATCTTCACGTTGAATACATCTAATTTCATGATCCGAAGAAGTACTTACAACCATTTCAACAGTGTTATCTCCTATGTTTGATGTCCCATCAATTTTAGTGTTATCTTCTGAAATCTTTTTAGGCACATGGGGTATTTCTTTTGTACTTTTCTTTACTGGAGTAGATTCTGTCGAAACATTATCTTTATTAGAAGATTTCGTTACCGGAACATTTATGATTTTATCAATTTTATTAATTTTAATGAAACATTTTTTATCATTGTATTTTTCTTCTAATTTTGATATTGTGTTATCTACTTGTGAATTTTGTATAATATCCTCTATTCCATCTTCTGGGCATGATAATGGTTCATCTTTATTTATACAGTCTTTAGTCTTTTCATGTTCATTTGTATTTACGTTGCATTCTTTCATTTTCTTTTTACTTTCTTTTATTTTTCCAACATTCGGCGAAGTATCCTTATCTGTGATTTCATTTTGAATATTAACATTGATACTATCTGTTACTTCAGGCAATACGTTTGTACTTTCATCAGATCTAGAACCTCCGGTGGTATCATATTTATTAGTTTCCTTTTCTGAAGAATTCTCCGTTGAATCAATCATATTTAATTCTTCACTTTTATTTCCCTCAAACTTAAGACTTTTCCTATTTTCCTTTTTAGATGTAGACTGACCGCATACACTTGGCTTAGTTTCATCGCTATTCTTTGAGTCTGGACTTTTTCGTACATACGATCGTACAGTTTTAGTCTCGCCATCAGATTCTTGTACCTTTTCTTGTTTGGATCTTCGACGATTTGTTAATGCACTGTAAAATACCATATTTATTTTTAGCCTCGACATCTCATTTTTTGTACGTTGGCTCAATCGTTCTTCTTTTAATTCATCCAAATTTTCATTTTCTAAGGATCTTACACTCTCAGAATCACTAGGAATTTCAGAAACATATTTTTTTCTTCTTCGTTGGCAAATTACTTCATCAGAATCACTATCTGAAGCATATTTACGTTTTATACCTCTTTTTTGTTTAGTTATAATTGATTTCGTTCTCAATCTTCTTATTATTTTAGGTTCGCTTTGTTCAACCTGAATATCTGTTGTTTTATCAAAATTTTGTTCATTGGTATCTACCTTCGCCGTACTATTACGATTTCGTCGTTTACCATTTCCTAATATCGATGGAGACAATGTCTGCTCAGATTCTTTTTCATCTGGAAATTCTTCTCGAGATTCGAAATTTAATCGTTTTGCAACAGAATCTAACTCCTGCTCATACATTTCCTGGCTATCATTATTGAATGATATTTCCAATTTTTTAAGTCCAGAAGTCTCAGATGTCGTACTAGTCTGTTCTTTGAATAAATCATCAGATGTACTATTTTCATTTACTAGACTTGTAGATTGTACTGGTGGAACACTCTGTTGTACTGCTTTCAGATCAGTACTACTAATAGTGTCTGTTTTATCAGCAACTCTATATTCCGTTACTGTAGAGTCAATGGTGTTTTCTTTGTTAGCATCATGATCAATATTTTCTTCTGTTACAGTATCATCTTTTCTAGTGTCCTGTGCATGATCAACCTCATTAATATGTTTACTTCTTTTATCAAACCATTCCTGCAAATGCTGACTACTTTGTGAAGTTGATTGTGAAAGGTCATTATACAATGCAGGGATATCTTCTCTTTTCTTTTTTAATATTTCTTTTTGATGCTCAGTCAAACGATTAACATCGTATTTTACATCTGTTTTAATATAAACGTATTCCTACCCGAACAAATATAGAACATAAAAAACTTGTTTTTCGATATTTATATACAGGGTGTCGTGTAACTGATGGTACAAGCGAGCAAGTAGTGACTCTAGATAAAAAACTAAGTAAATAATGTATAAGAAAATTTGTTTACGTGTACTTGACAAATTTGAAAATTTATCAAATACATATGCACTTGACTGGAATTATAAGCCTGGAAACCAAAAGCCTTATTCGATAAGCATAAGAGTAGAACCGATACAAAAAATATCATACTGACAATGTTTTTAAACATATTAAGAAAAACGAAAATTAAGTAATCACATTTGTTGAACTGAAACTGAATCGAGTGCACGCGTACTTGATAAATTAACACCCTGTATGTATGTATGTATGTATGTATGTATATATATATAAAATATCTACCTGTGTTTCTGGATTAGGTAACGATACCCTTTTTTCATCATTTTCTTTCTGTGCACTGGTAAATACATCCTTAGAACTTGCAGATTTTCTATTTAAAAAACTGCCTGCCATCTTAACTTGTTTCGCAGATTTCTCTTTATCTTCTAATTTATTTCCCTCATCATTTAATTTAAATAGCAGTTTATCTGGTTTTATTTTATTATGTATCTCTTGAATTACGCTTTTTTCTTTATCATCGAAATTATTTTCTTCTTGCAAAAACGATAATGTGTGCGTTGCTATTTCCATATTAGAGTGATTTACAGATTTGATTATAACTTCTTTAAATACCAACAAAAATTCTGAACTATAGCTTTTGTCAAGACCTTTAATAATGATAAGTATTGTCTCCCATAAACCTATACTCTACAAATAAATAAATCTTATTATTAACGATAAACATTGAAATAAAGTATCGCATAAAATTCATTTATTTGATTATCATACCTCTTTCAATGACGTTTCCGCTGAAGATATGAGCACAGTTTCAATTACTGATCTCAAATATTGCAAACATAATAATGCCTTTTTTTTATCATAACCATATATAGTAATAAGCACTGTAGATAATGCTTTCAAGACGATATCACAATTAGTAAATTGTGAATTATTGAGATTAGTTGTAATGAGATCCATTAAATATTCCATAAAATATGTTACTTCATTTCGAACTAAAAGTAAAAATTTAATAAATATAAATATCACGGGATAAATAGATCTTTTTTAAATTGTTATAGAGATCCATATTACCATACCCAGTAAATCATTATAATTTATATTACTTAATAACATGTCAAAACAGTAAGATATGTAAATGCTACAATCCTTATTCTTATTTAAACAACTCTGCATCATTTTCATGGTATTTAATAGTATTTCATTAGATTTTACTGTGACAATCAAATCTCCTTGTAAATCGAATTGTTTGTATAATCTTTTCCAAGTGTTACTAATTTCTAGAATCTATTAATAAATCGTATTAAATATATTTACCAATTTACTAAGTTTATAATATTATTTAATGTATATGTAATTATATATAAATATAAAAACCTGTTTTAAATCCTTCGATAATATTTGCGTAAATGGAAATTTTAAAATATATTCTGTAGTCTTGAAATTATGTTGGGCGGCATTGCCTTCATTAATTTTGCCTGTATCTTCTATATACGTTATTAATATTTCTGCTACGATGCACCATACTTCAGGTATAATAGTTCTAAACAAATAAATGATATAAATATGATGTTTATTCGCTTTCTAGTCGAAATTTAATTAACTCACGTGGATTTATCTTCTACATTAATCTCTATTAATTTGTCCAAAACCTGTTTCAAGAAATCCAATATATTTGAGCTATACTCTTTTCTTATTTTTGACTTAGCACACTCCCATAATAAACAATTAAGTCCTTTGCAATGATTCCTTTAAATTAAATGTCATAATAAAATTAATCTATCTTAAAATAATATGTATATTATTTGAAAACAACAAATATATATAATACTAACTTCTTGATTTTTGGCAGAATTGAAGTAGAGAAAAGTTTAAACAATAAGTCCAATAACATTTCTCTGTGGATTTGAATATCCTTAAAATTAGGTAAATCAATAACGATAACATCAAGAATTAAATCCTGGATCATTGGCTTATCAGCAATATGATTTACCAATTCATTTATTATTAATAAAATGTCTTTATAAACGAGATCCTGAAAATTGTATTTAATTGTTAATATGTACACAGAAAAAAAAATCTATAATTGATATATTTGCTTCTCACCTTTATTTCTGTCTTCGATTCTTGAGCATAATTAACTAAACTAGACCATAAAAGTTTTCCTACTTGATATCGATTTTTCATTTCTTTATCATTAATTTGGCTCAAAATAAGTATGGCTTCTCCAACGCTATGTATGATACTTTTAAAACATTGTTGAAAAACTGTACCACATATACAATTTGGAAGCATTTCTTCTAAAATTGGTGTATAAAGCATATGATTTTCTTGTTTTGCGACAAGAAGCTGAGATAAAGCATCCAAGGCAACTAATTTTGTTTTAAAAAATCTCTTGCCAGGCGAGGCAACATCGCATTTAGATGAAAGTAATGGTGTATCTCCAAGTGGACCAAAGCAAAAGTTCAAAAATTGCGTTAACACGGGTTCAACAAATTTGCCAATATCTTTATAAAGTTTAATAATCAAATGCCACCAAACTTCCAATTTAGTGAGAGCTATTAATTCAGTCTTACTATTTTTTGCATTTAATGGTATACACAACAATTTTATTCTTCTTGTAGTTCCAAGTTCTTGGGGATCTAAAGCAAAATTGTCAATCAACAATTTCCATGAAAGGAAAGCTTGCCTAAAAAACAATAAATATATAATTTAAAAAAAGACATTATTTATCAATAATATCAACAATCAATATATATCAAACCTCCGTATAACAGCATCAGAAGATTTGAAGGCTCTTTCCTCAACACTGAGTAAGTTATTTATCAAACTTGCACCACGGTGAAGATCGGTACCAAGCAATTGAACGCTGATATTCCATTGAACAGCCCAGTCAATTTCACACACCGATACTAAAAGCTGCATTCGTTTGCAATACATAGATTGCAAATCTGTCTTATATTGTGACCAAACATCTGGTAAATCATTACGAACATGTGTGGTCAGATTAGTTGTGATTGCTTGCTGTAAAAGTTTTAAAGCAGGAGTACGCTGTCGCCTATGACCCATATAAGCTAATAATATAACTTTCTCCATTAGTATTTCATCGAACTGTAATGATAATATATATATATATATAAATTAATATAGAATATTTAAATGAAATATATTTCAATAAAAATAGAATATTTGATCTATATACCCTCTGTATTTTAGTATCAGCCATCTCAACAGCTACTTTGTATAATCTTCTCAACAAATTAAGACTATAATTAATCATCTCTTCTTCGATCTTCTGATTATTGGATAATGCTTTGTTTTCTACTTCAGTTAGTTTATTTAAATTTTCTGTACATGCTGTTGGTAAAAGCCAATTCATTGTGGCAGGCTGTATAGTTTGCAGGCAATCGTTTAATAAATTAACAATTGACTTATCATTAGCAGCTATCAATATGGCTATATCATCCACCACGTCTAGTAATTTAAGAATTTTTAGTCTAAAATCATAAAATGTATATCAAAGTTAATGAATACGAAGTAGAAAAAGTAGATCCCATTGATTTAATAAAAAAAAAAGAAATAATCAAACCTGTCCTTTCTACTTATATGTTGCATTGATTCAAATAAATTTAATTTGTGATTCCTCAAATTTTGCACAATACAAGTAAGCGTATCATATGCCTCATGTTGTATATTTTGATCTTTGCTCGTAGAAGCATCTATGACTAACTTGCAGAGATCCTTATATTGTTCTTCTTTAATATTATTTGAAGATTCTAACTTTTTGAGATTGCTAAAAATAAAAGTTAAGTAAAAATAAAATAAAAAAGTATACTCCGTAATTAGAGATAAACAATTGTACTTGTAAATAAATGTATACATTTAAATTAAATAATAATTGAATTATTACGTTATCTCAAAATGATTCAAATAAATATATAAATCTTTGATTGTTATAATAAAATCAATAAAATAAAAGTAAAACAACTTGACATTTATTACTTGCGAATATAGGTTAAAGCATCTTTCTTCTCCTTGTTGCTACTAGACTCTCGTAGCATTTTAAGAATCTTAGGAAAAGATTGCGTTCCCGTAGCCATATCTTTTCACTTGTTTACAAAGGCGTTATCGAAATTGAATCATCGCTTAAAACACTCGTAGCGCGTTTTGAAGCCCTAAAAGAAAATAGAATTTTATGTGGTACAATTTGATCAGTAGGAAAATTCTGCACGCGCTAGTAATGCGATAATAATTTCTAGGGTTCTGGATAGTTCCAAGAAATTAAATCGACGATGTATTCACGATCGTGTATACGACATATACACAAATCTATATTTAACAAAACACTGTATTACGCACAATATCTTAATATTCTAAAAAGAATACATTGATACTCTACTAAGCTAGGCGAAACAAAAGCATTAAACATTTGTTGTTTTGGAAGCAACGCCAATATCTCTAATACCAACGTTCGATTGCACTGGAGTTGCACTCACGTTAAAATATTTCATGCAATTCTCATACAACCCTTCAAATCTACATATTTATCGCAAAGCAAAGCAAAGCATCACAGATCCAAATAAACGAATTTTTTTCTTAATCCGATAGTTTTTAAAACCTTAGCTATCTATCTCAAATTAATTTATTAGAAAAATGTACCTTTTTCCCTATATTTAATTACAAACTCGACGATTAGGTTATTTGTGATAATTACTTGAGATGTATTATTTTTACAGGTTTTTTGTAACATGCATAATGAATTTTCATAAAAACCTTATAAATAAATACGTACAACTAATGTTGAACGCAACAATTTAACACGACACTGAGTAAATGATAATTTTGTTAAGATGTTATCTATGTATGTAGTTACAACCACGTATACATTGGAAATTTTATACACGATTAGCACGAAATGCATTGGCGCCAAATTTTTTTCGAGTTTATTGCGTCGCTTCTGAGATAGGTGGCGTTAAATTACAGTACTAGAAATATTCTTTTTGATTGGTGGAATCTTAGACAAAAAGAACACCATCGTTGTAAAATAAGTTTAGTATTGACCAATCCGAGAAGGTGTTATATTAAACAATTCAGAAGCGATGTTATATTTGAAAACATTTTCAGTTATACTTCCAGTAAGCTTTTAAGAGATATCGAGTTATCGTAAAGGGAGTTATTATTTTATTCAAATTAATATTGTTTGAAAATTTTTAAATTTTATTTATTGACATTGAATATGGCTAATTATCAAAGTCAATATAAGGTAAATAATAATTTTGGAAACATTAAAAATAATCGTGCTAAGCGTGCTAGAATATCCGAACTCAAACGTAAAGAACAGAGAATTGAGGACTTCGCAAAAAACCGTGAATTAGAAATTATTCCTGATGAAAAAACGGAAGGTAATACATATTATTATTATTATTACAATAAAACTAGAAATTTAATAATTTTCGAATGATTATAACCAAGTAATGTATAAGGTTGTTTATTAATTTGTTTAAGATTAACTTTTTGAATTTATATGACAGTCTGTTAAATGTATGTTTATACGTCTTACTAAAATTATTCAATAAAATAGAAATAAATTTTTACTTTTATTGATTAATATCTTTACAAAAAAGGTAATTCAATGTTACTAAGTATTTTTTGTAAAAGAATTCATAATTGAGAAAATTTTAGATTATCCTAAACTAATGACTGACTTCCAAAATTGTTAATATTTATAAATGTTTGTATTTGGTTTATAATTAAGCATATTAAAGGTTGGGAAATAATAGTATTGTTGAAAATTTAAAGTAGATGGTACTTGATCAATGCAATGAGTTGGCTATGTGATATAAATGAATAAGCAATGGAGATAGAGATGATATATATATATATTTTTATATATGAGATATATATATTTATATTTATTAATTAATAATATTTTTTGTTTAGATGTCAAGGATAACAGATACCGTAAGCTATTAAAATGGAGAGCGGAACGTGATAGGCTTAAAAGAATGGAACAGATAAAGAAAAAACCTGCCTTCAAAGTAGGCGTAGTCCATCATAATTACTATTCTCCTCCGATAAAAGATTCTAATGTACTACCTCCTATTAAATCATCTCTACACAATCAAAAACAAATTACACAACCTGCATTACCATCAAAAAGAATAACCAGAGCTACTGAAAAACGTCTTCTTAGGAAACAAGAGATATTGACTACCGAAGTACCACCAAAACAAAATGTTATAGAAAAAAAACAAGAGAAATCTGAAGGCAAAAATAAAAGAAAAAATAACGTTAAAACTGAACAAAAATCTTTTGCACCCAGTAATTATAAGTTTACTGCTCCAAGCGGTATAACAAGTATGCCTTTATTTGGTCGTGTGAATATAATACTTACACCTATAAAAGATTCAAAATCAATTAACAATAAAATTAAAGAAGGAATATCTTCGTTGAACGAAAAGTCAGAATCATTAGATCAAGAATATAATGAAACAACTAATATAAATGATAAAATGCCTAATAATAACATAATAAGCGGTTCAATAGAAACATTAAATAATAATCGTGAAATGACATTTGACTTTCCTGACAAAGAAGGAGAATTTCTTAGAAATAGTACTTTTTCCGATGATAGTAGTCATTCAAAAATGATACTGTCGCCTGGCAATATTTCAGTCATCATGACAGAAAAAGAAACACACAAAAATTCAAGCAATAATAAAATTAAAACTTCTTTTTCAAAAAATATTTCTAAGGAAAAGGTTATAAACAAGTCCTTTCAAAATATAAATAGCAGTCCAAATAAAGAAACACCTTCTTCAACAAAGGATAATTTAACAGAAACTAATTTATTTAAAGATCCAGCATACTTTTCACCATACATAGTATCAAGTCGAGGTAAAAGTAATGCTAGAAAGGAACAACAATTACGTCGTGGTATTGGCTCTCCAAATGATAATATTCCTACTAAAGAAACAGTTATGCAAACTCTTAACTTATCGATTGAAGAAGAAGAACGTACTGCGCAATATTTTGCTTTCCTATTAAAAAAAGAAACAGACAAACTTAATGAACTTATCAATAAGTGGACAGATATTCAAAAAGAATCAAATATTACAGAAGACGCTCAATATCTAATTAATCAAGCTATAGGACAAACACGTTTATTAATAAATAAAAAATTTGAAAGATTTCAAAGACTAGTATCTGACTGCGAGAGTGGTAAAGGAGAAATGTTAGTTACTTGTAGAGACTTACAAGGATTCTGGGATATGATGTACATGGAAATTCAAAATTGTGATTCACGATTTGAAGCATTAGAAAAGCTTCGTTCTAGAGGCTGGGAAGAAGAAAAAGAAGAAATTGTTGCCAAAGTTAAACCTAAAAGAAAAGTAGTGTCAAAGAAGAAAGTTGTGCCTAAGAAGAAAAGTTCAGTCCAAGCTTTTATCTTGGCTGCTAAGCAAAAAATGAAAAATAATACAAACAATTCAAAAATATTACAAAAAGATACGAATGAATCTTTAACTTCCGTAAATAATATTGATATAGAAAACAGAGATGATATCGTGATCAACGGTGATATTAAACATTTGAAATCTACAGACTCTAAAGATGAATTATCTGTAGTTGCTACAAACAGAAATTCTAGACAAAGTTTATTAAAAAAAACTCTTTTAACGGAAACATGTAAAACTATACAAACTCCAATGACCATAATGAAAATAAGCCAAATGTACAAAACGCCAAAAATTGAATTAGACGATTCCATATCGTATATTAACTCTAAGCAAGCACCAAGTAAAAGCATATTAAAACGTTCTGATGATCTTCCAATAAATAATATATATTTAACAAGATCCACACAGAAAGTTAACTTTAATGACCAAGTGAGCTTGAATGAGCTGTCTATTGATGAAGAAGCCCAAGATAGTTTAGCTGCTAGATTAGCTAGAATAGACAATTATGATTTAGATAATGAATACGTAAATGATAACGTGAAAGTTGAAAGAAAACTCGAATTCGATGATTCTTTTCAAAATACAGAAAATAATTTACAAGTTAATACTAAGCAATTACTTTCATCTACTGTAACTAACAAGAAAGACGATATTCTTCTAAATGATAAGACATGCGAACAATTTGTCACAAATGCTTCTTCACCAGAAAATCAAAAAATATTAAATATGTCATTAAAGGAATCTGCAAAAAATAAAACTAAAAGGAGAACTCTTAGAAACAGAATCATTGTAACGGAAAACTCTACAAATAGAATGTCTACAAGAAATAGAAAAACTGATATTAAAGTAAGTTGTAATCGAATTTCTTTATGATTCAATATATATTAGTACGCTTTTTATTTTATTTTTTTTTGTTTAAAAGCTTATTTAACAATACATTAATTTAGGATTTAATTGATGAAAAGGATGAAAATAATCAAAAAGAAAATAAGAGTCCTCTGAAGTCAAGAAAACAATCACGAAAAAAGTCAATTAATGTTGAAGAAAAGGAAGTTAATGTAAAGAAAGAAATCTGTGTCACACCAGTAAATGTAAAAAAAGAGCTAAGAAGATCCTCTCGAAAAAGTGTGAAGTTTAATGGTAAAAATAAAATAACGATATGATTTCAAATAATAACTAATGTATATTGTTCACAAAATAATAACAATAACTTTTTCTAGCTGAAGATTGCGAAGCCTGTGTAGAAGGTAAATTTAATCTTCCACTGACACCGTATTTTAGATGTAGCAAAGGTAGATTGAGCTTCTTAGAAGAGAATAATACACCTATAAAACCTCCTTCGCCCAATAAAGATTTGATTTCATGGGATTCTCCAAAAAGTGAGTAACATGTCAAATTATTATTAAATGCATATACTTAATGATTTTGTAATTTCAGTTCCTGCTAGAGTAAGAAGATCCACGAGAAATTTCACTAAACATGTACTTTAATAATCTATATTGTATAACTTCTGTACATATACTCTTCTACTTATTGACTTACACTTAACTTTTACTTATCAACTAATTTTACTTATAGATATGTACACTTAGCTTTAACTTATTACTTATTAACTTCTCATTTCCTTTGTCTAGTATTTCTTTTGCATAAAAAATCAAAATTACATTAAATGTTATTAAAAATTATTTTCAATTAAATGTATAGTTTAACATTCAGTGTTTTTGACAAAACTCAGTTTTGGTGGTAATAAAAATAAAATATATATTTTTAGCTATTTCTATAAAAATATATAAAAATAATATATAATGTACAAATATATCTCATTAAGTATATTACTACTGAATCTATAAATTAATTAAAAAAGCATCTGTTATGGTGTAATGAATTAATTGAACCACCATAATTTTACGCTATTATCTCTATTTACTCCTTCAATATCACAAATTCTTTGTCCTGAACTTGTTGCAACAATTGGCAAATTTTTATGTATACTCACACCGTTCACGCTATCTTCTGATATTTTAAATTCATATTTTGGATTCTCAATTTCATCGTCATTTTTACCTTCTAATAATTCCCAAATATTAATTTTCCCGTCTACACCTCCTATAAAGGAAGAAAAAAATAGTAAATTAAATTTGTATCTCTCATGAAATTCTTAATAAATGATATATATAATACCTGATATTAGATGGTGACCATGACTTGTGATATCAAATTGTATTCTCTGGTTTGTATCTGCTTGCCGTTTTTGAAAAGAATAAAGTACAGTACCAGGATTACGAAGATCCCAACATAAAAATTCATTGGAACGTCTAACAGCTGAATACAACTTAGTTCCACACGGACTAAATTCAATTTGCGTCACACCACTTGCTGTTTTAAAAGTACAGATTGGTGTATCTTTGTAAAGTCCTAAATATAAAAAAAACATAAAACAAAATAAAATATAGATTAAAATTAAAACACAATTCGATTATCATAAAAGATATAAATGTGCTGAACACAATACATACCAATACTTTTAGAATATGTACCAAATGCCACCAAGCCTGGCATTAATGGATTTTCACGAATACAAGATACCAATCCGCTGATATTTGGAAAATCTTTCTTAAAATTAATGGTCTCAATTTGTCGTCCAGGATAATTAGTATCAAAAATATGTAGAGTATTTTTAAAACCGCTAAAAATTTGTTTACCATAATCAATAAATTGAACACTAATGGCAGCTGCTACTTCGTCGACACTATAGAACAGATAATATTTTAATTTAATCAATTAACATTTGTAATAAAATAATTATAAGCATAACAATGAATATTAACTCGTTATAAGCTCTATAAGTAGCTCGCAATTCTCCTGTAAACGCATCCCATAAATGTATTGGACTTTCTTTACTAGTACTAAGAAAACAACATGTTGCAGGATTCCATGAATTCATGAAAGGATACCAGCAGGTATCATATACAAGTCCTCCTTCCTTGACAACTACAGCAGCTTTAAGATCTAATGTTGTAAAGTCCAATGGTATTTTATTAGAATAAAATGTTGTTGGGAGTTCGTATAAACGTATTCTAAAATCTTCTGATGGTACTAATAAACATGTATCATCCGGAGACCACTGGCAGCCTTTTGTAAAATTTTCGCAGGATGTAGTTGGTTGATATTCTTTAGTAGCAATGCATATCAACTTTGGTGAAACAATCCAATTACAACTACAAAAAGAATCATCTGTTGTATTCTTAGAAGTTAAATCTATATTGTCTACTTCAATTTTCTCACATAAATTAGGTTCTATCTTTTCCATATTTAGTTCTGAAGGTACACTTGATTCCTATAACATTTAATGTATATATATTAAATAAGGTATCAATAAAGTTAATTGTAACTTTTAATACATATATTAATGAAAAATATTTCAAAAATACTGACTATATATGGTGCATGATCAATAGATATCTCATTGGTATTGTCTGGGATGTAAGACTTTTGTATTGTTTCCACATTTGTTTCATTATTAGAACTTTGTTCTTGTTTATTTTCAATCTTTTTTATAGAAATAGTAGGACTTATGGAAATATTTTTAAATGTAGGATTGACAAGTTCAATATCCATATGTAATGTGTTTTCATCTTTAATTAAAGATATTAAATCAGTTTTATTAACACTTTCACATTCCATAATAATAAATATCTTTTAAATAATACATAGAACAAATCCACATCAATTTAAATTACTTCTGAATGAAAACATAGTGCATAAAACGTTATAACATAAAATTTCATTTGACCACTCTAGCAGTGATACCAACAAATTTTTTTATTTCATGTGATTAACACAAATATTCTTTCATTTTTGGAAAATATATGTAAATATTTACTAAAATACTTTTTTATATAATGACGATTATGTGTGATATTTTTTGTTTATTTTTAAAATGACATATAAATTTTGTTAAACACCATATTTGTTGAAAATATTTTATTGGTAATTGAAAATTGGCGCCATTCTGTCATCACTGTTAGGTTAAATGCGCAGTCTCAGCTTTCGTCGAATAAAGACGAAAAAAGCTGAAGGAAACATTGACTATGTTGGAGTATAGTATAGATTGTACCCCTTTCACATGAAATTACTATTCCGTGCCAGAATAGTGGACGAGCCGTAATAGTTACGAGTTTACATAATTCGATTAATTATTTTATCTGGTGAGTTTTTTGTACCTTTAAATAAATTCTTTTGTTCAATTAAAAAATATGAAGAACAATTAGAAGATCTCGCTTAGAAACAAAGTAGTACAGAAATTTCAAAAACGACATTGACATTGCCATATTTGATTGGTAATAGTTACATAAATGTGCGATTACCACCCAAAAATTATATGTAGAAATAAAACTATGTTATAAAATATGAATAATCCTACGTAACAATTAATTCATACTATTATTTAATATTTTACATATTTTCTGTTATCATATCAGTTTTTAAGTAAACCATTTCTATATTTAAAATTCACTCATTATTTTCAAAATGACTGACATTTAATTCAGAAATGTTTTTATATATAGTAAAATAAATTATGAATGTATAATTTTTAATGTGAATAAAACTAATCTCTTATTTATTTTCTTTTTATATTATTACAGGAGTATATATAACAATTACAACAAACATGTTTTGCAATCGTATGTCTTCAATAATTCGCCTTGCTGCGAAACAGCAGCAAGAGCAACAGCAACGGGGCATGGCAACACTTAAGGCTATCTCCATGCGTCTTAAGTCAGTTAAAAACATTCAAAAAATCACACAATCCATGAAGATGGTGTCTGCTGCCAAATATAATAGGGCAGAACGTGATTTAAAACAGGCTCGTCCACTCGGTTTTGGCACAAAAATATTTTATGAGCAAGCTGAGATAGCTGCACCATCAGAAGAACCAAAAAAGCTAGTTGTAGCAATAACCAGTGACCGTGGTTTATGTGGTGCTATTCATACTGGCGTTTCACGTAATATCCGAGAAGCCTTATTAGCAGATCCCGCAGAACGAGAAAATACTAAAATTATCTGCGTTGGAGAAAAATCACGTGCTATTTTGTCACGTTTGTTCGCTAAAAATATGTTATTTGTTGTATCCGAAGTAGGACGTAAGCCACCTACTTTTAATGACGCAGCAAAAGTTGCTATAGAAATTATGAACAGCGGGTATGTAAAAATTGTTCAGTATATATATATATAAATATTATTATATACATTACTCATATTGTTTTTACATACTTACAGTTATACTTTTGGATCTGGTCGCATTGTATATAACCGATTCAAATCTGTAGTATCCTATAATGTTGATCAACTGCCTTTATTCGATAAAAATGCAGTACTAAGTGCCCCTAAATTGAGTGTTTATGATTCTCTTGATGATGATGTTATACAAAATTATTTAGAATTTTCATTGGCATCCTTATTATTCTATTCAATGAAAGAAGGAGCCTGCAGCGAACAATCCAGTCGCATGACTGCCATGGACAATGCCAGTAAAAATGCAGGAGAAATGATTGACAAATTAACTCTTACATTTAATCGTACAAGACAAGCTGTTATTACTAGAGAATTGATTGAAATTATTTCTGGTGCTGCTGCATTGGAATAAATATTCCATTTTAACACCATAATGTGTTTTAATATTAGCACTAAGTAATAGAAGATAGAAAACAGACAAAAAGGGTATCCGAATAAGTCTAAGACATTGTAGTGAAATTTATTAAAAATGTGCTACAATTTGGACTGATAATGAATACATACTGTTTTCAACAAACTATTGAGATTTCTGAATTACTAAAACTGCACTTCTATTATTAAGTTCGTATAAAAAATTCATCAAATTATATTATATTATATTATATAAAAGTGGTCATTACTAGTCTTAATACAGAGAAATTTATGTATGACCTAATATTATATTATACGTTATAAAAAATTTATAACATGTATAATTATACAGTGTTTTGTAACTGATACAAGCAAGCAAGAAGTGATTTTGCATGAAAAACTAAGTTGAAAATCTAGAATTTTTATTTGTTTTAAAAAAAGATACATTTGAAAATTTATAGAGTACGCGTGCACATTTATTTTATATTTTTTACTTAGTTTTTCATAGAGAATTCTCCCTACTTGTTTGTACCTCTAGTTACAAGAAACCCTGTATAATTTAAAGAGCCATGAAAAACCTTTTGCAAATACTGCTAACGACCTTGCTATTATGTTTCTTTTTTCCTTTATATTATAATGAATATATATATAAATGAAATTCTATTTTTAAAAAATTCTCATATTACAACCTTAATTATGATATATTAAAAACGTCATAATTATTTCAAATGTTTAATAAAGATAGAAAGTATATTATTTAATGAAATAATAAGAACTTGTTATCTACCTTCTATGTACATTGTTATTCGTTCAAAAATGCAAATCAATTGCGCAGTCGCGTGATACACAAAAACAAAGGTATTAACCTCCATTTCCATGTGTACCATTGCAAACTCTGAAAGCTATGTTAAGCGTTCATTGGCCATTATAGAAATATTAGCTCAATTTTCAATGTATAACCAATAATCATGCTTACAAAAATGAGCCTCTAAGAGTTATTTCTACAATGATGAAAACACTCATTGAAAAATAGAATTGTTTTGTAATTTATGTATCAGGCTGATATTAGATTAAAAACGAACACAACCATATATTTCAACAACCAAAAAAGTCTTATGTTAGCTAAAACCATAGCCTGTTGAAAAAAAATAAATAATGGTAGGGAAAAAAGATATTCTTGATTTACGATTTAATCAAGATCAAGGTACGTATTGTTGTCAAATTAATGAAATTGAACATTTGTGTAGTTAAGTCATTACTTAAAATGAATGTTCTTGATTACATTATAAGATTATTTTTTTTAAATCAAAAATGATTTTTCTTTGTCTATTACTTTAGGATGTTTTACATGTTGTATGGAATCTGGTTTAAGGATATTTAATGTAGAACCTTTAGTTGAAAAAGCCCACTTTGACCAAGATGTTATGGGTAGCATTGCACTTGGGGAAATGCTTTGGCGAACAAATGTTATTGCTATAGTGGGTGGAGGAACACATCCAAGATTTGCAGAAAATACTGTTCTTATTTACGATGATCTTTCGAAAAAATTTGTAATGGAAATTACTTTTATTAGTCCAATTAAAGCTGTTAGATTACGCAGAGATAAGTAAGTTACAAAAGTTTTTATTGTACTTTATACTTTTTTATTATTATTAGAAAGTATTTAATGTAATAGCAATTATAAAAACGTATTTTTATGATTTAGATTGATAGTGGCCCTTCAAACAGATATACATGTCTTTTCATTCCCTATGCCTACAAGAAGATTATTCTCATTGAAAACAAGAGACAATCCTAAAGGTTTAATAGAAGTAGCTACTTTAGCAACTGCGCAAAAACAATTAATGGTCTTTCCTGGTAACAAACTTGGTAGTGTACAGTTATTAGATTTAGGTGCCACAGAAGCAGGAACTTCTACTACTCCTGCCACACTTGCAGCGCATCAAGTATTATATTTAACATCCTATCGTACATATATACAATAAGATGTCTATTATCTGAATAAATTGGGAAACGAATTCGTTTCGATAATTAATCTTGAAAGAATCAAATTCCTAATTATGTTATAACATCGATTTATAAATGAACGATTTATATATCTGAATGTTTTATTCTATATTCTAATAACCAATTTTCAGATAATCAATGTTCTACTGTATTATACGATAACTGTTAAAAAGATATTTCATTTGTAAATTCTTATATTAGGGTGCATTGGCTTGCATTGCTGTTAATGGAAGTGGCACAATGGTAGCAACAGCTTCTACCAAGGGTACATTAGTTAGAGTATGGGACTCTTTACGCAGAAATTTACTTATTGAGTTAAGAAGAGGTGCGGACCCTGCTACAGTATATTGGTATTATTTAAAATTATATATATATATATTATATTGTAGCATTATGCTTCTTTCTAATATCTGATTCTTTTAGTATAACATTCAGTAGAGATTCAGAATATCTCTGCGTATCCAGTGATAAGGGAACTGTACACATATTTGCTATAAAAGATACTCATTTGAACAGAAGATCTACGTATGTGAATTAATATTTAACTAACTTCTGTATCAAATATAATACCAGTTTTAAAAGATTGATCTCTTTATAGTTTTTCAAAGATGGGATTCCTGGGAAATTATGGTGAAAGTCAGTGGGCAATGGCTACATTTACAGTACCACCAGAATGTGCTTGTGTTTGCGCATTTGGTAGGAAAAGTTCTGTGATAGGTACAGTTCATTATTTCCATAATTCTTAACTTTTATTAATACAACATTAAATATATGTCCTCATATTTTTTTCAGCTGTATGTATGGATGGAACATTTCATAAGTATGTGTTTACTCCAGATGGTAGTTGTAACCGTGAAGCTTTTGATGTCTTCCTTGATGTCTGTGATGATGATTTTTAACAAAACAATGTTGTATATGCGACATTTACATTTTGTACATACTCAAAATTTTTTATTGCGATAAATAAAAACTTTATAGGAAAGTTTATTAATCTTCATATATTTAATTAATTAAAACAAACAATTAATATCTAGTCATTATAAATAGAACTTTGACCTAAAATTTCATTTTTTATTATTATTTAAATATATATTACAAAATTATTTGATAAAAACGATTGAAAATTACATTTGTTATCTTTTCGAGATGCTTTTATATTATTAATATACTACCTTATATAATTTAATTATTTCATTGATTGTTATCTATAAGATTATACTATATTTTACTTAATTTTATATAATTAATTCAATAAGATAGATTTATTAAACAATTTTATCAGGGGGAAGATATTTGTTTGCCTCTGTTCTTATTTGTTCTAAAATAAGCATTTTAAGATTATGCAATCACTAATATTTCCAATAATTTAAATAAGTTACAAATTTATATATACGTACTGTAATGATTAGGATTCATCATAGGATGAATCAATACAGCACACAAATATGCTCCAATAGCTCCTACAAAACTTCCTACAAAAATTCCATATCTCCAACCTTTAAGGCGTGCCATTTTATATTGCTTAAATTAAAAAATAATGAATACTAAAAGCATTCATTTTTATTATAATTATTAATTACAATTTTTGTTAATAAAAATTATGTTATTTACTTAAAACAGAGATTCATAGGTTATGATATAATTACGATGAATAATTCTGAACTCCTAATGATCTGAAATTATCTAATTTTGAATAATAGTTGGTAACTTAAGTTCGAAATAAACTTAAAATTACTACATAGGTTATAGTACGAATCACTAAAAAACCCCTATACTTGAAAATGTTCCGAAGTTAAAGTTGGAAACAATAACCGAAATAACCGAAAATAGGGTTATTTAATCTGTTGGTAGACCTGAATGCTACTGAAGTCATTAGTGAGTTAGTATATAAGAAAGTCAATAAACTACCTCGGTCATTTCCTGTTTGGATTCACTTCTGTTCAGTACGCTGTTAAGTTAAGTTGTGCTGTATCGTGAAAATCAGTCGGCAATCCAGTGTTACATCCTGTCCAGTATCATTTTCATCGTATACTACGTTTTAGCAAGGTTTATAATTCATTATGCTTTAATAATTAATATTTTCCTATTTTTTAAATATTCTCAAATTAAACATTTCTTTTTATATATCTTATTTCCGCAAATATGTACGTATTATATGTAGAAAGTATTTTATTTTATAAAAATTTACATGTACACGACGTTTTGTTAGATCGGTTATGTCGGACTTTCACACGTGGACTTACATTAAAAATTATGTTGCAGAAATTACAAACATGCTTCTTCAAATTCGTGGCGAGCAAACGCATATCGTTGAATGTGAAGAGAATTCCACTATTTTGGATATCAAGGTATAGTTAATTTGAGAAAAATATTGAAATTATAAATTTAAATCATTAAATATATGATTCATTGAAACAGCCATTTTTGTTTATCTAACTAAGATAAGACATCTCCACTTGAGAGTTTTATCTAGATTTTATTTTTTTATTTTATTATATCAGATACAATGACTGCATTAAATGATAATCTAACAATTGCTTTACTTGCAATGTTAGAACGAGCAATAATGCAAAAGTAATAAGAAAACGTGTTTAATTTGTGTACGGATAACAATAGTTTGTACACTTTGTTTTTGTGCTTGTTTTCGACAATTATTTAACTCTGGATTAACTCTTTCAATTTCACTATGTCGTTCATGAGTATGCTTATGCTGTACAGTTATTTTCATTGCGAATAAGGTTTTCATTGTATGAGACAGTTACAATGTTAATGTATATTTTGTCATGAAGTAGATAATGCATGGGATATTACAACATAATGCATTTAAAAATATAATCACTAATAGTACACCATCAGCATCGAATAGGTGACTTTAGTCTCTAATAGTATCAAAAGGGTTAATACCAGTGAGTAATACTTAACTTGCCAAACTTTATTTTAAAAATTTACAAGAACTTATGAAAAATGTTACATGAATATGTCAATTTATATGAAATTGATTCAGTAATCAATGTGTTACATTTACATTAGGAACTTGTTATAATAATTGTATTATTATGCTTTACAGGAAAAGCTTGAGGAGCTAGTAAACATTGATGGAGATGTAAATCTTTATTGTGGAGGTCGTCCCTTAGAAGATGATACTATTGTTAAGGATCTTGAATTCCAAACCCTAGAATTAATTGCCCCTCTATGTGGAGGTAAACTTAATTCTAGCATTCATTTTAATTTCAATTTAATTATATTTATTCTTTATTATTTAATTATTCTGCTTTTCTTTTTATTATAGGTAAAGTCCATGGTTCTTTAGCACGTGCTGGAAAAGTAAAGGCTCAAACTCCTAAGGTAAATAATACTATAACTTTAGCTATACACTATTGAATCTAATTTATGATTTGTATAATCAAATTATAAAAAAGTACTAGTGCAATATGAATAAGCAAATTAAAATGAAGTTTAGTACTGAATTTTAATTTAATTTCTTATAAATATGTACAATTTATGTATGTTTTTAAAATCAACTCTTTGAATATGTTTATTAAATATATTTGTATTCTTTAACAGGTTGAAAAGCAAGAAAAAAGCAAAAAGAAGACTGGTCGTGCCAAAAGACGTATTCAATACAATCGTCGATTCGTAAACGTTGTTCAAAGCTTTGGACGTCGGCGTGGACCTAATGCTAATTCTAACTCTTAAATAATTTTATCATGCGTGTATCAAGATAATAAAATTTTATTAAACTAAATAAATTATTATAAAATAAATTAATTATCCTTATTGGTAGTAATTAAGAAAATCATGAGGACCCTTTGTAATAGATATACATGTAAATAAAAATTAAAGTATTATGATATATATATAGAATTATAAGATTTATTAAATAAATATATTATTTTTTTTCATATTACAAAAATGGTAAGTATAGGTCCTTTATTAAGATTGTAACCAACCATTGATGGTGTAGGATCAACAAATTATTCATTAACCTAACCTAACCTAACCCTACGGATTAAGTAGGATTTAAAAAAAATTCATTTTTCATTTATATTTAATAAGATAAGCTGTGTATATATATAGTGTCAAATTTTTTTATAACAGCTGTTGCTAGAAATATTCCTGCATACGATCATATTAATCAAAATGCCATATCATAATTTTCTTGGTATACGATTATAACAATAAAAATACCTGACCGAGAATATTTCATAGTTTAATGGTAAATAATCAATAGTTTAAATTGATTAATCCGAGGTAAAATTAATTTATGTTAACTCTTAACGATTACATGATCAAGGTTTTGTTTTTAGCGCACTCTGAACGAAGAATCTGCACATTGAATACACAAAATTTTGTCCAGTTTAGATACGTGATAGATGAATTACGTTAGTTATACATGTTGATGTTACATTCGCGAAGTGCATAATAAATATGGCGAAATTGTTAGGTTTGGATAAGCTCGCAAGACTATTCAAAATAATAAAAGAGAATAAGGGAATTATTAATTCAGTGAAGACAATATTTAGGTTATTGTTTTTATCATATATATTTACATGAAAATATATTGACAAAAAAAAACATATACAATTTCTCTTTTCAAATCTTCTACTGGAATTGCTAAGTTTTTTACGTCAATTTATTTATTTCAAATCTTTAAATTTAATGAATAAATAAGATTTATCATATGCAGTTTTGTCTTCTATAGAAAATTAACTTTTTTGTTATAACCAAATATTAATGTCATTATGTAATCAAATAATAACTTTAAAATGATACTACATGTGTTAATCTAATTTCATATACAGAAAGTTTGTCATTTAATTTAAATGATGTTTTCTTACATATTGTACTTTAACATTATTTTTTATGTTTAATAGAACTGATGAATTAAAAACAGGAGTCCTGGTTGGTGAAGACAAATATGGAAATAAATATTATGAGAATAATATGTATTTTGTAGGTAAGTTCAAATATATCCAGGGTGTTCAGTAATTTGTGGTACACGTACTTGATAAATTTTCAAACTTATTCTTTTCGAAAACAAAAAAAGCTTTATATGATAAATTTTATTCTACATTTTTGACTTAGTTTATTATGTAGAATGATAATATGTGGAGAATGGTTCTATAACCATTGAACACTCTGTATATACATACATGTATATGCGTATTAATATTTAAAGAAATTGATTAGGATACATAAATGATACGATTAATATATATTTAAGGTCGTAATAGATGGGTCATATACTCAGAACAAGTAGGACTAAATTATGATGGTTCTCAAGTACCATCAGAATGGTTTGGATGGTTACACTATAAGACTGATTTGCCACCTCATCATGATCCATCACGACCAAAATACGAATGGATGTTAGATCACGAACCAAATTTTTCTGGCACCTCTAAGGCTTACTATCCTTATTCAACAACAAGACCAAAAGTTATACCATGGAAACCAACAACTTCTAAATAATCTTCATTATTTATGCTACAGTGAAATTAGTCTACTATTTGTCTCTAAGATTCATATAAATTCAATCAGAATAATAAAATGAATCTGTAAATATATATATATATATATAAATATAATTAATTTAAAAATTATTCATGAAATACATGACATCTAATTTATTAAATATCTCATTGTTTACCAATTAAAATTAACACAAGTAATCATAGATTCTATTGTTTAAATATTTATCTACTAATTCTAGCTATGCTATCTACTAATGGTATATATACATTCTAAACTTATATATATATATCGTATGAAACGCCTTCTCTGAAATTTCCTTTCAAGGCCTGACAATAGTCAGGACTGATAAGAAAGTGGAAGCAGATATGGACCGAATCGTATTCGCATCAGCGGAAGTCGTCTCCCTACTTCCACCAGAAGAATAGGATCATCGCAATCAACAAGAGGTTCTTTTTGAATTCAAACGTTTAGTTCGTTTAATCGTTGAACATTATTTTCGTATATTGAAAACGATTTGCTTATTATTTTTGATAATTACTAAATTGTATTAATCACAATTTATTCTACAATTCCATTTGAAAAAGTTATAATAATTTTAGTTCTTTTCAAATTATTACTAAAGAAGAAAAATTTTTTATTTCGGTCGAATTGAAACGTCGATGCGTATACCAAACAAAATCATTTCAATCTAAATTTCAAATAATCTTATTAATTTGAGCAAAAGTGTAATAGTGATGAAGTGGTTTATTTTACTTTCTTTATTATCAATCTATTTAAGTCAGTGTGTTATTTATTCAAAAGAAACACCGCAAAGTAAGTTATATCGTTTTTCTTTTTAATTATATTATAAATCTTTATTAATAGTTAATGTTATGCTTTAAAAAAAGTTAATTAAATTGATAGTGCTTATGTGTTTTATTACGTTATATGTAATATACAGTAATATACAGTATTACAAATAATACCGATTATCGAAGTTTCACTATAGGAAGATACTGCTCAGGAAGATTTGAAAAATGAAGCGTAACTGTATAACATTTAAATATTTATATTTACTTCCTTGTTAGATCGATGTTCCGTTTTACGATTATTAAATGGAAGAGTACGTGCACGGGCTAGAGGTAGAATCGTTAGATTTCATTGTAACCATGGTTACACCCTCGTGGGGAACAGATATTCTACGTGTATACATGGACAATGGGATACACCAGCACCAGTATGTGTTAGTAAGTGTTATTTTGTTTGGTTTATATATAAATTAAACTATTAATTTGAGAGAAACATTAATTATTTATAGTAATTATTTTTATAGTAGAAATAATTATTCTTGTATATCAACAGATGCAGAATGTGCGGCTCTTCCTAAACCCGAACACGCTTTAGTAGCTAAGAAGCATGATGGTGCGATACTTATGTATTTCTGCGAACCTGGGTATGCTTTAATTGGGACATCTGAAATTTATTGCAATGGTCATAGTTGGAATGCAACAGCTCCCTATTGCAGAGGTAATTTTATAGATTATTCGTAATTTAATATTCCGAGCATATATACTTTAACGTGTGTATATATCCGAGGAAAATGAGTATGAAAATGAAATAGATACGAGCGCGACTGCACCTACTAAGTGTGACTTTGAGAAGCCGGATTTATGCTGGTGGGAACAGGATCCTCTACACGATTTTGATTGGCGGCGATATAATTTTGAAACACCGAGCTCGCACATTGGTACAGGTCCGACACATGATCATACGTTGGGAGCTGGAAATGAAGGTACTTATTTAATCTTCTTTTTAATATTTCAATTTTAACAGCTGCTATCAAATCAAACAAAAATCTAATTGATTTTAATTTGTTGAACTTCAGGATATTACCTTTACATTGAGGCATCCGGACGTCTTGTAAATGATACAGCAAGAATTATCTCTCCTCTGTACAACGCCTCATTAACAGAATCTGGATGCTTTTCATTCTGGTAATTAAATAATATCTAAATAATGTATCTATCTCTCTCTCTCTTTTCCACACACAAACATATATATTTATATAATTTTTAATTAATTCTAGGTATCATATGTATGGTGTTGCGATCGGTGCCCTACGAGTATATTTCAAATTAGAAACGGATACTAAACTACAGTTAATGTTTCATAAGGAGGGTAATCAAGGAAACCAATGGTTACATGGTATTTTTACTTTACCAAGAGTAGACAAGAATTTTCAGGTCAGTATATACGCTATAATATATAATTTTTATTTTCATTTGAAATTATAGAGTTCACCTATTAATTAATTGCTTTGTAGTTAATCATTGAAGGTGTACGAGGTATGAGCTATGTAAGTGATATTGCTGTTGATGATATTGCTATTTTGCAAGGAAAAGAATGTGATACTAACACAAGTGATATTAGTACTACCACCATGACAACTAATAATAATGGTATATTACCTATTAAATAATAATGATTATTAAATTAATTTGTTAAGATAATTTTAACTTCTACTAGAACTTATGCAACATTATTATATAATTTTCAGATCAAGTTGAAATAGTAAGTGCAGCGCAAACTTGTCAAGGAAGGTGTAACAATTCACCTACATCTATGTTCATTACTCTTGAGCCACAAGATGAAGAACCACATGTATACATTGTAGAGCAGTGCCAATGCACATCAGATTGTGCAGAATATGCTCTCTGTTGCCCAGATTATGCAGAATACTGTGTTCTTGGTAGTGATCTATTATTTAAGTATATTATTGTGTAAATAATCGCGATATTAATTTAATGTTTGTAAAAAGAAATATTATATAATGTATTATCCTTTGAAATTAATTTAAGATTATTTGCAGCTTTTACAGATGATGGAATTACTCAGGAGATTACAGAAGCTACCACTACTACTACTACAAATCAAAACAAAATTAATATTACAAGATTATTACCAAATATTACTAAACCAATGAAATATGAAACGACAACTTTGTCAACAACCATGAATCGTAATCATATACCAATAGATCCAAAAGATTATATTGAACCCAATGCAACAAAACTACGAGAAACAGAAGCACCAACAACAAAAATATTTGTGAAACCTACTACGAAGAGCACTACTACTGCTCATGGAACTGAACCTTTTATATTACTTAAAACATCAACAACACAGAAAACATATAAACCAACGACAACTACAAAACAGGTTGAAATAACTAAACAATATGGTAATGTATTTAGTTTCTATTAGATTATGTACTTTATAATAACTGAATTAATGCTATTATATTTACTTCTTGAATATAATGCATTCAATATTTAATTTTAGATCCAGAAATAAGTGTGAGAATAGAAAACCCCAAAAAATTTCATCATAACAGTGGAAAAATTGGACGACCTGGTATTATTGGTTTAATTATTGGCATATTAACCGGAATTATTGTTGTTTCAATAGTAGCATTTTTCATTATTACAAGAAGAAAAACTTATAAGCGTGGAACTGGAAATTCTTCTCTTTCTGAAGATAGTGATGTTCGCTTCTTAACATCGGATGAAATTCTTGATTTTAATTTGGCAAAGCCTAGTGATAATGATGAGTTGTAAGATATTATATGAATGATATGGTGCATTTTGCAAATATCTTTCATTAAACAGAGTGTTAGCTGAGTTTTCAAAAGTGTGCATAAATTGATAAGTTATATCCAATGTGAATAAGCTTAAGCATGATGCAACAACAATCATTGAAATTTATCAATGAAACTGTGTTAGTGATTATCGTAAAACTGAAATATATAGTAATGATAAAAATATTTTGATTAGTTCAGGTAAATTGACAATAAATTATTTGAATAAAACATACTTTTTATGATATAACACATTAAGAGTATAATATAATTGAAAACAATAAAATAAAATTTAAATGGTGCATTCCAATTTAACAAATTTTCTTTTGAAATAAATGTATAATATTATATTATACCTACATATTGTATATACTGAACTAATTATATCCATAAAAGAAAAAATACATAAAAGTAAGTTATATATATATATATATTAATAATATAATAAATAAATATACCTGTATTTTAATAAATAAATTTTCAATTTACTTTATGGAAGATTTATATATTATATATCCAGTTTTTTTGCGGTGTAATGCACTGGAACGGCGTTTCAATTGCTTGGAATTTCATTTAAATGATATTTGAATATACACTCATATCTGTTTTTCTGTGGGAGATAGAGACCGCATAAAAGAAAATGCACACAAAAAATATTCTAAAACTTCCTAAGTAGCTTCCTAAGTAGTAAAATATTTTTTGCAATATATTTTTTATGAAAAAAAGCATTGCATATATCTATAAATCATTAGGGCATGATTTTCTTCTCTTTAAAGCTGAAATGATATGCCTAATACTAGGTATCCAAGCACTACACAAACTGGTGTGATCTATCATCAATGCAATATGAAGTTTGTCTGCTTTATCAACATCTTCTTCTTTCAATGCTAAAAGTATTAACAATTCATTATTTGAATTTCAGTGTTTTATCCATTAAAAAATATTATAATTATACATTTTATTAAACTCACCCTTTGAAATGTCAAGTATTTTCTGTTGTATAGAATCATTTAATTTATTATCAAGCCAACAAGATTTCATTACATCTAATCTCTTTTGAACCTCATCTATTTTATTTTCTACAACATATTTTTTAATTACCAATTCCAAATTTGCCATTGTATCAACTAAGGCTTGTTGTTTATCAAATTTTGTTACAGTACAAGTCAGTTGTGTATTTGTATCGGAAGGCGTTATTAAAGGAGCATGAGGTGTTGTCTTCAAACCTAAAGGAGGAATTGATGGTGGTGGCAATGGCATGCCTGCTGTACTTGATTGACATTCATTATTGTTTTTCATTAATTCTCCAGAAATTAAAGGAAATGGAACTCTTTTATTTAGTATTCTTTTTGTAGATATATTTGTATTTGCTGCATATGGGGATGCCCATTTCGGTGTGTCATTCCAACCAGAATCGTAAGAAGATGGTAATGACTTTTGCGCAGAAATAACATTATCTATTAAACCAAAATTTTATATGAATTAAAAAATATTTATATAATTTGTAATAAAATATCTACTTATATATATTGTAGATCAACATAAAGTTTATTATGTTTATGTTTATTTAAGTGAAAAGTTAGATTATAAAACGGTAATCTAATAGTTTAAAAAAGTATATATCGTTTTTTACCAATCATTATGTATTTCAACAATCGTTATTTAAAAAAAGGAATGATGAAGTACAGCTGTTACCTGAAGATTTTTCGTCCATTGTCGTAGTCAAGAAAAACGTAAAAATTATCTATGAATTATGATGATGCAGATAATTTTGTATGTCCAAAAAGGATCACAAAATAAACGAGGAAGAGCAGGATATAATCGGATTAGACAAGTAATTAATACACATGTTAAAAATATAACTTTTATTCGATAAAAACCGAAAAATTATTTATTATATGTCAGAAGAATGTCAAAAAACTGACACATATTGGTAGGTACACGTAGGCACACGCAAGCGCATGATCGTCTTGAAAGACGCGGGAAAATACGAAAATCCTCTGACAAATTAATAATAAGCTTTTATGATATTGTCGGTTCTATTTATGAAATTTTGTTTGTGTACTTTGTTTTGATGTTAAATTTTTGCCTTTATTAAGGAAATCAATTCCCATTCTGTCTTAAAATTTGTAACAGTTCTTATCTCTAAGCTGACACTCGTTTACAAAAGTAATCTTAAGACACATTTTCATGAATGGCAAGTTTGAAACTCGTTGTTATACTCATCAGAAAAATCTAAAGTAAGGTTTTGAGGGTTAGAGTCAAATGTTGTTCGTAAACAAGTTACAGGAGTGGTATTTTTTTATATGTTTTATTATTATTAATATTAATTAATTATTAACCGGATTACGATTATATATCTCATTATTTATATCTATCTATTTAAAATGATTAATTTGTTACTGAATAATTTGTTGTGTTTCAAGATTATAGAACATTATTTTATTTGTTAATGCAGTTAAATATATTTTATCGATTATATTATAATACAATTGTATTATAGTAGCAGCGTTGTTAGTTTATAAATATTTGACCAAAATGGATGATCAAGCTTGTCCAAGATGCAAAACTACAAAATATCGAAATCCGTCATTAAAAATGATGGTAAATGTTTGCGGACATACTCTATGCGAGAGCTGTGTAGATCTATTATTTTTAAAAGGTTTGTTGTTATATTTGTGTGATATACTTTAATAAAATTTTATAAAAGTTCCAATTGTACATGCAAATTATATCATATTTTATAAAATATAATTATTTTTAAGGCTCCGGATCCTGCCCAGAATGTCATATTCCACTACGAAGAACAAATTTCCGTGTTCAAATGTTTGAAGATCCTATGGTAGAGAAGGAAGTAAATATAAGAAAAAAGATACTTAGGGATTTTAACAAAAAGGAAGAAGATTTTGCTACATTGCTAGAATACAATGATTATTTAGAAGCAGTTGAAAACATAATATACAATTTGGCCAATGATATTGACGTAGTTGAAACAAATAAGAAAATAGATCAGTATAAGAAAGATAACAAGGATCAAATAAATAAGAGTAAATCCAAACTTGGTAGAAAGGAATATGAATTGGAAGAACTTTTAGAATTAGAAAAACAGCAAGAAGAAGAAAGACGGTTAGAACTTGCTAAAGAAGAAATGGAAGCAAAGAAGAAAAAAATCAGAGATAAAGAGGCTTTAATAGATGAACTTACATTCTCAGAAGGGAATGCTAAAAGTATTGTTGATACGTTTACATCAGCGATACAGAATTCCAAGAAAGAAGCAAGGACCTCCTCTCCTAAAGCTACTCAATTTAGTACGGGAATAAAGTTTGGAAAACAAGGAACGCAAAGCTACTTGCAAATTCCAAAAGTAGAAGAAGGACCAATGTTTACATATAATCCTATTAGACAACAAACAGAAGGACCAGACGTTCCTAGTTGGCGTGAAATTCAAACTCGAGGATACATATCGCATGTTCGTGCAGAGACAAAAGCGGAAAGAGCAGGAGGATTTAAAGCACATGTTGCTTGTTTAAGGGCATTAGAAGAAGCTATGGCTAGTTTATATCACAATCCTTCACAGCATACTACAGAATTTACAACAGTTTGATTCCAAGTATTTTTGTAACTTTTTGTTTGTTTATTTTATTGTTATTGTATAAATACATTCAAACTATGTGCCAAAAGCTGTAAGTGCCTCAGTTCTATAAATATTGTCTTTATATCAACTGCTATAGTTAACAAATGATATTAATAATTTTACAAGCAATAAAAAATGTTTATCTCATAAGGGTATGGCAATCATATGCAACCTCTGATTTTTTTCAAACTTTGCACACTTGCAGTGGTTTATGAGGAATGTACATTGCATTTTCCAGAAATTTTGGAGTAGAAATTTTGCAAAAATTCTTATGTTCATTTATGTCTTTTGCTTTGGTAGTGTAACGAAAAAAATCAGAAGTTATACATGTTTGCTATTCCCTTGTTAGGTTTTTTCTCAATGTATGGAAATGTTCGCTTAGTAAGATTAATGTTGCTTCAGTTATAGTAATATGAAGTTATCTAGTTATAGATATATAAACAAAAATTAATGTATATATACATTTTGTGTTCATGGAATTTCTAATTTAGAAAGAAAAATAGTCTAATAATATATTTTGTTTCTTCTTTCTTAAACCTTCCTCTACCCTGTTATGTTTTATTAATTTTTATATTATTGTAGAAAAAATTCGAAATCTTAGGAGTACATAAAAGAGAAAAAAAATGATAAATAGTGCAAGCTTATGCAAATTTAAGCAAATTTATAAATGTGCATACTTATACCAAAACAGTAGTCTATAGAGGGGATTTCTCTTGTTGATTTTGTAGTTCATATTTTACCCACACTTGGCGCTGAAGTATCATCCTTCGAGCTTCCTTACATAAAATAATAAATGACAGAACTATTTTTTATCATTGTGATGTCGATTAAAATTTTTGTAAATTATGTAAAATAATTGTGGTTATTTCTGTTTTTTTTTAAAAGGAAAGTTGTTAGTTTATTAATTACATACGTATTCGCATTCATTTATAATCTGTCATCATGGTTGCAATGTTATATTATATTAAGTTTACAGTAGTATGTTGCATTATGTTATTGTTTACAATAAGTATATTTATCACTTTTACGAACATAAAAATTATTCTTTATAATTCTCCCACGCCAATTGTTATCTGGCATGGTATGGGTACGTATTGATGTTTATATATTTTTATTATTAAGATTCATTATAAATAGATTTAAATTGAAATGAATGATTTGTTTTAATGATAGGTGATAGTTGTTATGCTCCTGGTATCAATTCTATTAAACAATTATTAGAAGACAAAATATCTGGAGTTTATGTCAAATGCATACATAAAGGAAATAATATATTTGTGGTAATATTAATTATTAATTAGTATACTTTTAGAATTAAAGATCAAGTATATTCATTCAGTAAGTTCTTATTTGTTCATAGGATATAGAAAAAAGTTATTTGGGAAATATTAATAATGATGTAGAGGTAGTATGCAAAGAAATAGAAATGGATGTAAACTTGCAAAATGGTTACAATGCAATTGGTTTATCCCAGGGTGCACAATTTTTGTAAGTAGAATCAGAAATTCTATATATACAATTCTAATGAAAACCTTTAGATTTTCATTTAAATTATTTTGTATCATGTATCTTATAAATATTTGTATAAACAAATTTGTTACTCCATTTGCAGACGTGCTGTAGCTGAAAGATGTACAACTCCACCAATGTTAAATTTAATATCTTTTGGTGGTCAACATCAAGGTGTTTTTGGATTACCACATTGTATTGCTATAAATAATGAAATGTGTAATTTTTTTAGACAGCTACTTAGTTCAGCAGCATATACTAAGTACTTAAATATATTATATTTAAAAATTACTATAAAGCATTAAGAAATCTTATTAATGTATATATTTTTTCTTTATCAAGTTTTGTCCAAGAAAGTATAATCCAAGCAGGGTATTGGCATGATTCTACAAAAACAGACGAGTATAAAAATAAAAGTCGTTTTTTAGCAGATATTAATAATGAATTAAATATAAATGAGGTATGTTGCTTTAATATAAAATAATATAATTATTTTTATATAATTAATGATTATAATATCAATACATTATTCATGGCAAAATAAATGACCGTGTTTTGTACAATTTTCTAGACATATAAAAGTAATCTTAAAAAATTAAAATCTTTAGTTCTGGTAATGTTTGAAAATGATACTATTGTACAGCCTAAAGAAACAGGATGGTTTGGATTTTATAAACCTGGCCAAAGCGTAGAATTGGAAAGCTTACAGGAATCTAGTTTATACAAAGAGGTAAATACTAATATAATTTACATCAATTTATATTTTATTTCATAATTTTTCTATTTTAGGATCGTCTGGGATTGCAAGAAATGGATAAATTAGGCAAAATACATTTTATTTCTCTTGAAGGCGATCATTTACAATTTACAGAAGAATGGTTCGTGAAAGACATTGTGGAGAAGTTTCTTAAATAAGAATAATTAATAAAATTGTGTAATAATAATTTTTATATATATGAAATTTTATTGGATGATATTAAGATGTGATATATATATACAATAATGCAATAATTGTTATTGTTATTAAAAATTGTAACAAACTTGTAAATATAAAATTATTTTATGTTTTTATTACATTTTGTATAAGAAAATAAATATAATAATTATTTTAATCCATTTTCATTCAAAAGATGTAATTAAATATCTATGGAATATGTATTATATTATATATATATATTTCAGGCAAATACACATTCTGGCAAAAGTCCAGGTGATCTTACAACGATGACTACTCAACTGATCCTACAATAGCAGCAGTTTCAGTGCTATTAGTGACGCCGCGTAACGTCGAGCCACAGAAAAATGTTTCAAATGTGGTTGTGAATACGTAACATGGAGTTTTAAGTAAAAAGAAGTTTGATACAATGTTGCCTTAATTTAAACTTATTAAACAGTGATTCCGTATTATGTAGTGAAGCATTTATTATTTTTCTTTTCATAGCTAATAAATGTTTTATGCATAAACATGGATGATAAAAGTGCTATTGTTTGTAAAAATGTATAATCACAGTACTTTTCGTTCAGCGAATCATTATTTGAATTAATAAAAGTAAGTCAATCAAACAATAGATTTTGTAATTTGATTATAATACGTACGTAGCTTCTATATTGAAATATCTACGAAGATATAATTATACGTTCTATTTTATTCATGCATACATATGCGATACATTTATTTCGAGAAATAGATATTTATATAAAGAATATTTTGTTAAAATTTTAAAATGTATCGCTTTGGCGGGAAAAAATTTTAAATTAAGACGAAATTGAATACTTCGAAATATAACATTAAATAAAAAATTCTTCAGCAATATTTAAACGAATAAAATGAATAATTATTATTTGTTATATTTAAAGGAATCATAAAATTATATATTTTGTTTAAATACAGTACTTTAATAATGAAATAAAACGCATATATCACGCATGCGTACTCTAAGTTTTTCGTATTATATAAATTGCTAATCAAATGAATTTCAAATTCCAGCATTTTTGTTATTTTTCATAATTTTACTTATAAGTTAAATAAAATATCATTTTAATAAATAAATAAATAAATAATGAATAACGATATATTAATTAATTGAAAATAACTAAAATATAGGAATGCATCACGCATATTCCTCCAAAAAAGGAGATTCTCTTTGCCCTCTTGGTTTCCATCCTCAGGTTCGATGGCCAACACGATGTAAACGATGCTTCAGGTAATATATTTATATTACTATTTTTTAAATTTAATAATAAATATATTAGATAAAATAAAATTGAAATTACTATAAAAAATAAAGTTATTTTATTTCTTTTGCACGTGGCCCTATTAAAAAATAACGAAGATCGATAAATGATCATAATAAAAATGATCAAAACTCATTTGTATATTTGAATATAAATGGTAATTACATTATTCGTGTTGCCAACTTGTCAAGGTACGCAATCACTGGTCACAGCGGATTTCTATAAACAGATTGAGCTAAACCAGATCCTTCGAGAACTCTTTAGTTTCTAATTACATGTATTTAAGAAATTCAATTAGTAACAATGTATGCATATATGTATATATGTATAAATCTACCAATTAATCATTGATAAATGGCTCGTTTTTTTACCATCTTTCAAATACACAAACTATCGTGATTTATTATCAGATTAAAGTGATTTATAGTATTCGACAAACACATATCCTATCGTTGCATAAATCTAAGAATAGAAAAGATATATATAACTTATCCAAAATACGATTCGTTCACGTAAATGCGTCAGAGTTTTCACGTGAATATTTATACTTAAGATAGAGGAATTTTACCGATCTTACGTTATTAATCAAAAATAATGCAAATAGTTATTATACAAGTATGTTTTATATAACATTAAAGTATGAAATTTCATAGTGGAAAAATAAAAGCAAAATTATAAGAAACTTCATGTTTTTCAAATAATTACATTAGTTTTCGTTACCAAATTTATAGACTTTCTAAAATAAAATCATAGTTTATTTTTATAACTGTAATGTATATAAACATTTTTTTTTTAACTGAAAAGATTTGGTCGATAAAATAGTTTCATTGAAAGACAAAGAACAAAAAGCGGTAAAATAATAATTACAGTCGGTAAGGAAGAATTTTGTAGTATGTAATGGCGCGTATATTTGAAATTTTATTATTTTATCGTATGACGTTTGATCGTTCATTATGTTTCTTCTCGTTTTTGTTATTAAACCAATACTATTTATCTCATTAAATAAATTAATTTTATTTCGTTTTATACAATATAAATTATAATATATAAATAATAATATATAAATAATAATATATAAATATTTTCCTACAGACGACTTTTTGTTAAATACATTTATACATATACATTTACATAGAATTTATTTACTAGAGATTACAAAGATCATGGTGAAAAAAGAGGTAACTTAAGGGACGTAACATCATCGACGCCTAATCTTTCATTACACAGTTCATCAGAGCGGTAAGTATTTTAAATTAAAACAAAAATATCAATAAATAGAATTTTTATTGTAATATATCATTGAACTATAGCGATGGAAAAAGATCTTGGGCATCGACGACAAATTTGACTAAAAATGATCTTCGATCATCCAACTTGGATTCTTCGCTCAATTCTGTATCAACGTCTAACTTTTCTACTAGTGCTAATCAACTTAATGATGTCTCAGAATTGCAGAAACAAAATACTGCAAAAGATAAAAGGCTTTCTTTAATAGGTGAAAATTCTACTTCTAAAAATCAATTGTATGATTCCACATCAAAATTACAGATCAAAGAAGTTATTAAAAACAATGAAAATACTGCAGGGAACGATGTGGAATTTATTATTCAGGTATATTTATTTATTCATTGTATATAGTTGTTGTACAAATAGCATTAGAGCTTTCAAATATTAAATTTCATTTTAGGTGAAAAAATCTCCTACAAAAACTGTATCAGTAAATGAAATTCAAAGGCTGGAAAATGGCGTGGAAGAGGTAATATTTCTATTGCAAATTTTTATTTTCAAAACAAAATAAAAATTATTATTTTAATTTATATCATGTTTATTTTAGAGTGAGATTAAAAAATTAAGAAAAGATTTAAATGAAATGAAAGAAAAATGTCAGAGATTAGAAAAAGAAAAAAGTGAAATATTGCTTCGTCGTTTAAGTACTATGGATACAATATCGAATAAAACATCTGTGAGTGAAGTAATTAAATTAGAAAAGTCAATAAAAGGTATATAATATTAATTCAGTAGTAAAAAATTGCAGTTATGAATAAAATGTATAAATAATTAATAATGCTTCACAGTATTTTATAAAATAATAATAATAATAATATAATTTAACATCAGACATAAATTTTAGCTCTTACAGAAGAAAAATCTATGCTATTATCAAAAATAAGAGACTTAGAAAATGAATCACGTTATAAGTTAAATAGACGCGATACTGATAAAACAAGTGAAGATTTAAAATCTAAATTAAAAGCAGCGGAAACTCTTTGCGAATCTTTGATGGATGAAAATGAAGATATGAAGAAAGAAATCCGAGAATTGGAAGAAGAAATATGTGAAATGCAAGATAATTTTAGGTATCCATTGATATTATATTCATAGAATTAAAAAAATAATTAAAAGTCAAAAGAGACATATATTTCTGTATTCAAAAAAGAAATTTTTATGTCTTTAAGGGAGGACCAAGCAAATGAGTACACTAACTTACGAAAGTCCTTAGAACAGTCAAATAAAAATAGTCGGATTCTTTCATTTAAATTAAGAAAATTAGAAAGAACGACAGAACAATTGCAGAAAGAAAAAAATGATTTTGAAAAAAGATTACAAGAGGTAAAATATTTTTGAAATACGCATGTTTTAATCTTCTACTATGATTGATTTTTATTTTACAACCTATTTATGTAGGTAAGAAAAATAGAGGAGATGTTGACGAAAATAAACAACGATTCCAAAAAAAGAACTGATTTAAAACCTACAGAACTTGGAACGAAAGTACAATTTAAAAAAACGGTGGATGATATGCAGAAACAAATAGGTGTTTACTAATTATTTATTTATTTTTATTTGCATATATTTATTTATATATTATCAGATCTAATTTCAATATTCTTGTTTACTCTTGATTATTCATTTCCAGATAATATTATTACACTTTTTGCTAATATTAACGATGGACAAGAAATAAATATTACTCGTGAGAAAAACAATGAGAATACTATGAAATATGATGCTCTATTACGGGATTATGAATTAATCAAACAAAAACTAGAAGATACTTCTAAGGAGTTAATTAAAGAAAAAGAAAAAGAAAAAGAAAAAGGAAAAGAAAAAGGAAAAGATAAAGAAAAAGACAAAGACAAAGACAAAGATAAAGATAAACATCGCGAAGGAAAAATAACAGATGATAAAATGAATATGGATTTTCAAAATAGTAAGAATTTTTATTTGAGATATAAGTTTGTACGTTTTAATAATATATTTAAATATATAAATTATATAAATTTACAGTGAAAAAGAAATTGGATTATACTGTAACGTCTAGAGAGACAGAAAAAAAAGCATGGGAAGAGGAAAAAGAAAAACTTAAGTCAGAATTATTATCATTATCGTTTGAAAAGCTTAAAATTTATAAAGAATTGGAAAAGTTAAAAAAAGATACTGGTGAGATTGATTTATAACTATAGTGTAATCCTTTCTTGTTGTATTAATATATATACTGTTTTCTTTTACTATACTTTTTAAAATTTGTTGTTATAATATAATAAAATATCGATATAATATATACAATATTTTAATTAACTTTTGCTTAAGCATAGAAGCCATAAGGTCCTCTGAGAAAGAGTATACAAATAAAATTAAAAGATTAGAGACAACAGCTAATGATTTAAAAAAAGAATTATCTCAAGAAAAGAAGAAGTGCACTGAAATACAAAATGATTTATCATCGTGTACTCAACGGGAAGCAAATATGACAGAAACAATATCAAATGTAAATATTGTTATTGATTTATTGTTTAATTGTAACTTTATTTTTTTCATTTTGTAAAATTTTCAGTTAATCATTTCTTATAAGTGTTTTGTAACCATATTTTACATATTATTTTATGAAATTATGTAACAGATAGAACAGACCAAAAATCAACTTGACAAGGAAGCAAAACATTTAAAAGAAGAATTGGAAAATCTTAGGCGTTCATCGGCAACACAAATAGCGAGTTTAAAAACGGAGCTTACAAATGTTAAGAAAGATAAAGACAAATTAACTGCTCAAATAGAAAAAGAGAAATCTACTAAAGAGTCTGAAATAGCATCTCTTAAAAGCAAAATAACGTCTCTAGAAAAAAGTGGTTTAGATGCTACTAAAATCAAAGAAATGAAAGCAAATTATTCTGATAAAATTTCAAGTAAGTAAGTTTTCTTTTTTACAGCTCGAAAATTTGAATTATTTATGGTAGTTTCTCTTTGTTTTTTTTTTTAATTTAAATATTAACATTGTATCTTTCTTAGAGTTCACAAATCAAATAGAAAAAATGAATGCGGACTATGATAAATTAAATGAAAAGAATAAAGCATTAGTAGTTTTAAAAGAAAAGATTGAAGAGGAAAATCAATCTGTAAATAGGTAAATTCAATCAATTAAATATGAAGCTATATAATAATGCATGTATTATTCTCTTTAGTTTAGTAGTAATATCTACTCTCATTATTACAGTACATTATTGCAATACAAGACTGATTTAAATAATAATCAAACAGAAATAAAATCACTTCAAGATTTAATAAAAGAAAAAGAAAATGAATGGCAATTAGAAAAATCTAGCTTTGAGGTAACTAAAATATGATTTTTATTTAATCGTATATATTCATCAATATAGTAATCATATATATTATTATTATCACAGAAACGTATTCAAGAATACGAAGCATTATCCCACAAGCCTTTAATTAATGACTTAAGAACGGAAATTAATAGCCTGAAAAAAGAGAACGATGTAATGTTGAAAAGATTAGATAATGCAAGAGAAGTAGTAAGTGAATAATGTATAACTAATTAACAAAAAATTGTTTATGTTTATAAATTTATATTTTTCCTCCTTATAGAATGAAGATTTAGTTAATAAATTAAAAGATTATGATGCTGTATCAAAAGCTCATCAAGTGTTATCAGCTGATACAACGTCTCTTGAATCAGAAATACAGAAATTAAAAACTAGTTTGACCAATATTGAGAAAACGAAAAAAGCGGATATAGCACAATGTAAAATGCATTATGAACACAGAATTACAGCAATTAGTGACGAAATGCAATCATTACAAAATCAATTATCACGTTATAAACGTGAACGAGACACGTATAAGCATATGTTGGAAGGTGCCCAAAGGACAATCGCAGACCTAAAGTCAGTTAGACAACGTAAACAATCTTATACAAATTCTGAAAAATCAGATGAGGTTGGTATTAAGTTATGAAATATAAAAAAGTTATAATGTATATATTTTGAAAAGAAAAGATGTAACAAAATTTTGTTATAGGATGAAGAATCCTCTAAGGCTAATATTACAGTTTTAGAGCAACAAATTAGTTGCATGGAAGATGAACTTTCAGAAACTAAACTTGAATATTCTAGATTGAAGACGTCATTAGTTTCCGAAAAATCAGCCTGGAATGTTAAATTATCTGAAATGCAATCTCGAATTAATGAGGTCAGTAATATGTAAGAAAAACAATTATTTCATTAAAAATATTTTCAAAATTATATATATTTATACAAATTTCAGCTTGAAGAAGAACGTATTCTTTCGAGTGGACGATCAAAAATTCCAGGCATTAAAGTACGCATGGAATTGGCTTGGCAAAAGGAAAGAAAAGAACAACAAAGATTATTAGAAGAAACAGCTACTCTTGCAAGAGATTTGAGGCAAACATTGTTCGAGGTTTAAAATTTTAATTTTGCATTTAAATGATTTAATATTATAATAATAATGAAAATAATGAATATTTTCAAATGAATTTTGCATTACAGATTGAAAGAGAACGTGCTAAGGAACGTCTTGAAAATAAAAGAAAGCAAGATCAATTAAAGAAAGCATTTGACGAAGAAAAAGAAGAAAATAAGAAAAAATTAATAGAAGTAAGATCAAATTTTATAAGTTTATTTTTTCAAATATTCTTTCTTTAATCTTTACAATATTTTATTATATTTCAAATAGTTACAATGTGATTTATTGGAACTACGGGATGCTCACGCGAAATTAAGAACAAGTAACGAGAGAATGAGACGCGAAAAAGAACGTCATGAAAAAGAAAGACAAGACTTGAAGAATGAAATATTACGTCAACGAGAATTAGATAATACCGAAGTGAAGAACATAAATATATTGTTAAGACAAGTAGATGATCTTCAAAGACTATTTCCAGAATTACATGATGAACATACTCCAGAAAAATCAGAAATATACACGCCAACACCACCGAGAAGATTAAAAGTATATAATATAATCAAATTAATTCTATTAATAACAGTAAAATATATACATAAATATATATTGTTTTACAGGGTCCTAAATCGAGAGAATCATCACCTATGCTCGATACGAAAAATGATATTAAAGATAAAAACGGTATTTTACAATTCTGTTTTCTTGTAATAACATTTGTTTAATACATATGTATAATAAATAATATATTTATGCATATATGTAGGTTCTATGCAGCATTTGGAAAATAGAACAGAAAAATTAGAATATACCATAAAGAAATTAATGGATGTAGCAAAAGAGCTTAAAGAATCTAAAAAAACGTTGGATAACATAAGTGCTAAGCAGTTGATGAAACTTAGTAAAAGGTGAATTATTAATACCATTAGAAAACGTTTCTTTTTTTAAAAGATTGATCCTATACAATATATTTCTTTAATAATGTATTCTTAATTATAGATCAACATCTGTAGATAATACAACGAGAAGAGGCACGAGTCCAAATCCTTCCAAACCACGTTTGAAAGTGAAAAGCTTGTCTTTAGAGCAAACAACAGGAGGAGGAAGCATAGATGTAAATAATAATATTATTATCCCTATGTTATATTTAATATTACTATTATAATTATTTTAACAATAGGCAATATATTAATAAAATGTGTTATTTTTATATATGAATATTACATATATATCATATAACAATAATACTAAATATTTATGAAATAATATGTTTTTCAGTCTCAAAATGTTTGGGGTACTGATAGTAACATGTCCAGTCTACAATCGTTGGAATCCAATCCACGAGCATTTACTTCACAACGGGATTCTAGTGTGGATAGGTATATGTATTTTAAATATATTAAATCATTAATATCACAAATAAATTGTACTACTTCATTTTGTCTTCGTTATTTATATTAGCCGTTTGTCTGGCGATTCCACGAAGAGCGAAATGTTACATCGAGAGAAAAAATACAATAAAGGTATAATTGGAAAAATTCGAACTAAGCTTGTTAAATCTAGCAGTGTTGACGACGCAAACATGAATTTAGACTATCGAGTGAGTAAAACGAAATCGTATTATTTTACTTTTATTAACTATGTTGTAAATAAAATGTAAATATTTAAATTTCAATTCTTATAGACTTCAGGCTCTGAAATGAGCATTAATGAAGATGTTAAAGAAGAGAAGAAAAAATTAAAAAAGAAATTATCTGACATGTTTAAAAGAGGTAACAGAAGCAGCAGGTATATATAATTAATTTAATTATTTTATTACTGTTTTCATTATAAACTTTTTAATTATTTTAATTACAATTTTTAACACAGTTACTCTATTTTATTTTATACAGCACTAGCAAGAAGTCTGATGGTGGAGATTCCAGCAGACCACCTTCAAGAAATTCAACAACATCTAAAACATAACTTCATACTATTATATTTTGAAACTATACAATTCTCCTATTTACGAAATCAATTGCAGCATGTCTAAAGTTATGTATTATAATTCAGTAAAAATACCTTCTTCGAATATAAATTTTACTTATCTTTCTTTGCTATGTTTTTTCTATTTTTTTTAATTAAATACGAATAAGTAAAATATTATTATGGATTATGTTTAAAATATTTCTATGCATTGTCAGAAAATTTTTCGTATATATGACTAAAGAATATAGAAGTACATAAAAGCTCACATGAGCATTAAAAAGTTGGCATAGAACCTCAACAGTTGAAAAAAATGAATAAGTGCATTTAATTGCTAGCTATTTGCTAATTCAGAATCCATAATTACTAACTTTTTAAATTAATTATTTAATTAGTTATTGATAATTGAAAATGTAAACATTTTTTGTTAATTTCTAAGTAAAGTAACGTAATTTGCAACAGCAAAAAAAATGAATAAGTGCACTAAATTGCTAACAAAATGCTTATTTAAAATCCATAATTGCTAACTTTATTAATTAATTATGTAATTAGTTATTAATAATTACAAATGTGGAAACGTCATGAGTGGAAGATTTTTTTCAAAGTGTTCTTGCGCTTTGAATTTGTGGTTGCGCATGCGTATAACATATCTCCCATTCATGACGGTATCCACATTTATAATTATTAATAACTAATTAAATAATTAATTTAAAAAGTTAGCAATTATGGATTCTGAATTAACAAATAGCTAGCAATTAAATGCACTTATTCACTTTTTTCAGCTGTTGAAGTTCTATGCTAACTTTTTAATGCTGCTCATGTGAACTTGTAAGCTTTTATGGCTTCATGACACACAAGCAAAGATATTACCATTTATCAACAGGGAGCGTAAATTAGTCGAATCTTTGATATCTAGATGGCGTTCAAATGTCAAATTATCTACTGAATGAATAACTGGAAAATTTCGATACCGATCAAGTTTAACAGCTCCTATTTGGAGCATGCAATGATCCTTTTTATTTTTACCTCTGAGATCATATAATTAGAGTTAATTAAAAATGTCAAATAAAGTATTATTTCTTAAATCTGGATTTCCACGTGCTCCTTTAGGACTTGGAATTGGTCGTTATGTGTGTCAATTACAAAGAGTGACATTAAAGTTCTGTAAAAGTCTTGGTTCCAATAAAGGAATGAGGTAGGTTATAGTTGCTTTCCTTTTTCTTGTTAAGTTAACATAATGAATTTATTTTTAAAGACCTACATATATAGATATATTATTGAATTATTTATTGTACTGTTTATTATAATATGAAAAAAATTAATATTGATTTTTCACTTTTATTCAGAGATTTTTTGGAGCATGATTTGATAGACTTTTCCAACCAAAACCCTGGTATTGTTGTATATTTGAAACCAAGACGACATAGATCGCCAGTAATAGTTGCAGAATATTGTAAGTAGTGACAATGCTTTATTTGATAATAATATACTATAAGTAAAATAAGTATTGTATCCTCTATAGTAAACGGAGAGAGACAATGGATGAATGTTAGTAATTATGCTAGAGAGGATATCGTAAAGTGGATGGAAGTATTACGTACTCAATTTCATGATGGTCCAAAACTGCGTATAAGAAAATTTTGGCATACAGAATTTCCTTCTATTCAAGGACCATGGACACCTTTAACATTTAGAGATCCAAGCCATAATTTAGTACAGTTTCCTAACGTAAATATAATTAAATGTTTATATGTAATTGAACCTAACAAAAATTTATTTCGCGCTGTAGATATATTTAAAATTCGAATTTATCGACATTACAGAAAGAAATCGGTGCAGCTGTTAAAACAGAACCGACTGCAACTGAACAATTAATTGAATTATTTAAAGCCCAGCAAATGTCTGAACAACAACAACAACAAGAGCAAGAAGTTGAAGTACAAAGAAACACTTTAGAGAAATCTAATTAATATAAAACATAAAATTATAAATGATGTAGAATAGTAATAAAAATTTAAATACATGTATATATAAATTACTATAAGAAATAATTATTTTATTACTTCTTTAGTGGATTTATAATACACGATAAACACTGTTTTAAAATTCATTGGTTTTTCGATACATAATATTTAAAAAATTACTTGTAATATAAACTATTTAAATGGCAGTAAATATTTAAGCCAATTTTTCGAAAATTTACTAAATCTTGTTATTATTTATAATTTTATACATTCATTTTAATATGCTTTTTTCGTAATTCGTTTATTTAAATAGATTTGAATAATAAATTTGATGAATTTATATAAAATAATCTAAAGTACAAGGTCTGAACACAGAGAAAATATAATAAAAGGTAGTATATTCTGTGAATGTTCTTTTCTGTTTTAAGCACAGAGTTACATAATCTGATACATACAAATGTACCTATTATTTGCAATTTCATAAAATAAGATTTCAATTTCAGACATTAAGTTTTTTTCTTCGACACATTTATAGACACTTGTCTATACGAAAC
Organism: Polistes fuscatus; assembly: GCF_010416935.1. Taxonomy (NCBI): domain Eukaryota; kingdom Metazoa; phylum Arthropoda; class Insecta; order Hymenoptera; family Vespidae; genus Polistes; species Polistes fuscatus. The sequence goes on along the minus strand of NW_025113107.1, from coordinate 11,579,824 downwards.
TTTGAATATATAACTAATTACTTATATAGTTTACTCCTACAAAAATATATTTTGACACTTTTTATATAAGACTTGAATAATGATGTGTATATAAAAAATGTCATTTCTAAAAGAATAAATATATAAAAAGCATATCATAAAAAATAAATAAATATACATACAGATTAATCTCATTGCAGAATGTAATTATTCTATTTAATAGAAATAATGATCTTAAATGAAACTTTTCTATTATAACAATTTTAAATTATACGTATAGGAATAATGAGTCCTAATTCATTTAACTTTTATCTCCTATGAATGTAAAGTATTACAAAACAGTACATGTTTGTCGCTATATAAGTAATACAAATTGTTAATATTGTTAAATGTATAATGTATTATAATTAAGAAAAGAATGAACTTCCTTTTTCTAACATAATAGTAACAATTTTTAAATTCTTATGTAAAATTGACAATTACTGTGCTGCTATTTGTATGAAAAGTATTATTTGCTAACGAGTATTTATAGAAATTCAACTATCTCTTAATTTTATCATAAAATTAACTAGTCAAATGTGGAAAATATTTTCAATATATAAGTAAGCTTATAAACTAAAGCAATTCTCTAAGTTTTAATATTTATTGTTTTAATAAAATAGAAAGCACTAATGTTTAATAACAATTTTAGCAATATATATATATATAATTGATTGTATTTTAGATTCTTATATGTTTTTGCAGAAAAGTATTGAAATAATCAAATATCGTAAACAAAACAATAATCTTTATTTATTTGTAAGAAAACAACAGAAAATGAAAAATTGTTTGTCTCTATTATTTTTATCGACAAAGTATTAAATAATTAATTAAATATGATACTTTTTGGACAAGTATTTTTAAATGTAATTGGATTATTTGTCAAATTGCTTTTGAATCCAAAAAATTTGATAAAAACAATAGAATAATTACTATTATTAAAATATATAGTAGTAGTTTTGTGTAAATTTAAACATACACTCGCACAAGCAGAACAATACTACAGTTTTCATAACATATAAATACTAAAATTTCAATGTCTAAAACTTACAAATATGGTTCTTGCACTTTTGAAATAAATAATTTTTTTTTAATATAAAATTATGAACATATTAAAATACTTTTATTATACGAAAATATTTTTCACGTTATATTTTTCATAAAAAATATATTTGTATATAGAAAAATGTAATTGTTACTGTTATTAGAAAGTATATATATTTGAAATAAATAGTATATTAATAGATATTTTATAATCGATGAAAAAATAAAAGCGTCGAGCTAATTACAAGGATTACGATAGTGTTCTATTTTTAAACATATGTATATATAAAAGATGTAATTGAAGATTATATATATCAAGCAACTGTGGAGATACTAATATTCTGATAAAACTCTATGATGATAATCTACATATCATATCCAATAAAGTAAACCAAAGTGCAATATTCCATATTTGAAGATACAAATAAGTTCGTTTACAATATTAATTATGCGCACGATGTTATAAATATTCATAAAGATGACACAAATAGGTGAAACAACAATGCAGATAACAAAATATCTGATTCAATGAAGTTATCACGTGCTATGCAAGAAATGATGTGACTAGAAGGAATGTATGTTTATTCAACTTTGAAGCGTTTACTGAATTCTTCTTGTTGTTTTTCCCTCCATTCTTTCTTTGGTTTCATTCTTTTAAGTTGACCGTCCCTGATAATAAAATAAAAAACATACATTTTTATCTGTAAACTAAAACTTTTTTCTTCTACAATTAAAAATTAATTCATATTTTAATTGTAATTTTAATTTTATTTTACCATTGTAAATCAACAAGTCCACCTTGTCTTGCTATAACTGATTTTACTCTATTCGCAAAATCGATGCCAGTTTCTCCTTCATTTCTATACATTGGAGGTAAATACCAAACCTCGCAAACTATAGCCCAACTAGACATCATCATATATAAGTATTGTAACATTGAATAACGACTGCTATTCCAAAATGCATCACCGAATCGTGGATCGTACTATATAAAAAAGAAAATTCATGATAAAAATATTTAACATTTCCAAAAATGTCTATGAGTACATGCACATACATACAAATAAATTTATGCATTACCTTGATCGCAACGGGATAAATGACCCCACCTACTTCAAAACTACCTTTTTTGAATTGCATAACGGAAGTATTATTAATACATGTTCCTTCAGGAAAGATTAATATTGGCGGATTTGTGGGATCTGATACGTGTTCTTTTAATCTAAATATAATGTAACATAGCATATTAATTAATTAGATTATAATAAGAAAAATTATAAAAAGTAATGGAAGTATGTATATATTATTGTTTTACCTTCTTGCAACTGCTTCTCTATCTTTAACTTCGGAACGTTCAAACCATATATGCGGAGAAGCACGAGCAAGCGCTCTTTGTAAAACACCTAAGAATCCACCATGCCTCTGACCTATCTATTAGTCAGATTAATTAATAATAAAACTAATTATATTATAATAATTAATTATAACATTTAAAAAAGAAAAATCAATTATCGAAGTAAATGAACAAAAACATAAAACAATTGTTACAAAAGAACTAATTGTTATGTATCTAAACAATTTTAAATGAATTCAATATGATTAATACATAATTTAATAAATATTATTAATATATTATTTATGAACTAAATGTCTATACAAATAAAATGAACATATGATGAATGATTAAACGTACCAAGGAATAGCAATTATCACACATAAGTACAAGTACATCAATAGGAGACGTGTGATTAGCAACACAAATGCCTCTGACTGGTCGATTTTCTGGATGGTGGTATGTAATGACTGCAGATAAAGCACTGGATAATACGGCAAAGCACATTACGGAGACTTTGTAGTTCAGCCATCGTTTGAAGCTACCCTCTGGAACGTAGCCCACTACTGCTGTGCACAATGTCAGCCACATCACCTGTAAACCACAAGCTTTGCACCTGAGAAACGATGAATCCCTCTGAATAGTTGCTGTGTAGATACTACCTGTAAAGCAAAGTTACAGGATACTGTTACCTGTAACACTTACGAATTTATAATGACTTTGACAAGGTAAATTAGATATATCTTGAAAAGATTTGTACTCACAAATGGAATCTCTAGTAGTCAAATTTGAACAATTTGTTAAAAAAATAATGATTATGCTAAATAGGCAACGACAAATTATTCATTATTATAATAATAATATGTTGCCATTTATGTGCATAAATTATAAGTAAAAAAATTATTTTATATTAATTACTAATAAATAAAATATTTAGTGACAATATTCTGAATTATATTTTTACATTTACTATTTATTCTTAAATTTGCAATTCGATGTATTTAATTACGTTATATTACCTAATTAAAATTTCTTTGCATGCATAAGATACAAACGTTGACAATGGAGGTATGATTTAGCTACCTCCAGACTGTTTATTATGATCATTTCTCCAAATCGAAACATAAATCTAAATGTAATATGAAGTGTCTGATTATTTGTCCAACGCTTTTGAATATCTGTTTGGTAAGAATCCAAAGAAATATGTTGCATGGACAAAGTATAGTACCTACGAAACTTCATTATTAGTGAAGTTCAATCTTTGATATACATATAGCAAAAACGTTTAAAAAATTATAGTGTATGCAATCGTATAAATTGAACACTTTTATATAAAAATCTAATACTCGATCTATAATAAAATAATATAGAGAAAGAGAGAGAGAGAAAAAGAGAAAGAGAATTCATAATTATAATCTCATTATATAAATTTATACACAACTGAAATGTCATCATTTCATACCTGTAATAATAGCGATAATATTGCTTAGATTAAAAATGTATACAGTATTTTAGATCAATTTTCTGAAATATACACATTATTTCTTTTATATGTTATCATAAACATTATAAGGAATGAAAATATCAAATATATTGAACTTACTCCTATGCAACAGATAAGTATTCTCAAAGGTAGAAGAAAACAATATCGCATAAAAAATCCAAACACCCATATTACTGTTAATTTCCAAGATATAAACTCGTAATGCCTATTTGTTCGTGTGAGAAGATTCCAATTCTGGAAATATAAGGAAATGATAGATAAGCAATAGGTCATAGATATGAGAATTATCATCTTTAATTTTGTATAGGTATGAGAAAATATTAAAAAAAAAAAAAGAAAAGAAAAAGAGTTTACCTTTAGTTCTTCCGCTTCAAAACGTGAAGTTACTTCATCTTCGATAATGGCTTCTACTCCGGCTCTGATGTAATCTAAGCAAATCGCTGGTTCAAATGCTTTTTTGAGAGTTTCAAAAGAATTGCGTCGTATAAGAGTATTCTATATATATATATAAATATTTTCTTATGTTATACATTGCGACTCTTATTTTTTATTTTAATTGTTTATCGTGTAAATATAATAATAATAAAAAAGGAAAGCAATTTACCTCCTTACTACTATCTACTATATCCTTTGAAATTTCTTCAGTTTTCTCATTTGTATATTCATCTGTATGATTCTTATTATTTTGCATCTCTGGTTCTGGTAATAAAATCAAATCAGTTGATCTAGCTATGACTTGATTATTACTAACAATTCCATTTTGCATTTGACATTCCTTGTCCACAGAATGTTTGTCCAATTTTTTCTTCATATTTCTTGAAATAGATTCATATTCATCCTCCTCCTCCGAGGTATTATTTTTATTTCTTTCTTTTTCTATATTTTGTCTACCGAACTGAAATCAATTACAACAATAATTATTTGTTTGTATATTTGTTATATCAAATATTAATAAAAATAATAAAATGTGAAAAAGAGACAAGTAAAAAGGAGTCAAAGTATCTAACAACAAATAGATATTAATAAATAAAATAAATATTAATAATTAGAACAAAAATTTAATTACGATTTGAAAAAAAGTATTTGCTCTAATTTTTTTATTTAGTATTTTTTATCCAATTTCTCTATATGTGATTTAACACCAAAGGAAAATCATGTTTGCACACCAATACAGTATAAGCCATATCCATTTAAAATAAACCCACGAACAGTATTACCGTTATATTTCAAAGTAACCTTTGTTCATCACGTGGTAATGCAGATAGGTAAACTATGAAATATGATACATTGGATTTTCCTTTGAAGCGTGAATTAAAAATACAATTTCTAAGGCGTCCAATAAATGAAATTTAATCAATCTACATATTATCATTTTCCATGAAAGAAATAAACAACCAAATTTTTGTAATTTGTATAATTATCTTATAAACAGACTCAGTTGATTGGCACAATAATGCTTATCAATAGATTAAAAAAAAAAAAAAACAAAGAAAGGAAAAAGAAAGAAGTTAGCCTTGAGACAAGTTTTATCACTTTTTATTCCTTTTCTTTTCTCTTATTATTTATCATTAGAATATTATTATAATTCATCTTAAAAAAAAGAGACAATTAATAAAAGACGATTAGTTCCCGCTTAAAAATTGGACAATATCATTTAGTCATCTATTTTTAAAAACAGCTCGTTCCTTATACACGTGTTTCGCTGGAATATATTAATTATAAGTATATACATTTAGTATACTTATATATATATATATATATATATACATACGTACTTCTTTACCAACAACAAATTTTTTATAGAACTGTTTTCCTATGAATAAACATTGTTTTTGCAATTCAATCAATGTACCTATTTACATTGGTAAATTACATACTATTATTTCTTCAAATACGAATATAACATTTAAATATGAGTAAATGTATTTGTTATTCAAATCAAACTGACATAATGGTATTCTGCATTTTTTACTTTTGAAATATATTTTTTTTTTCTTTTATATGTCATAAATAAATGTCTACCAAACGGATAAAGAAAAAAACAAAGTTAACTTAAATAAATATTCAAGATAATCGCGTCTTCGTGAAATCAAAGTTTATCATTACGAATAAAAAATAAATCTTTCAATTGTTGAAACACGCGATGTGATTTCATAAGAGATATCGAAACTTACTAGAATAAGAAAATGACTAAATCTAACGATTTTTTGTTTATTATTTTATATGCAATTTAAAATAAGATTTTAAAAAAAGGACTAATATATGGAGTATTTGTTACAACAAATAAAAAATACAGATGATAAGCGTTAGTCAAGATTTAATTAAACAGTACTGGTAGTACTGATAACAGTATTACATATCAAGATAATAAAAGACATGATTACTTTTAAATTAAAAATAATAGGATATTTAATGTATCATTATTTCGAGATATAATTAAAATCGATTTACTATTTTAGATCATAAATTGTTTGATATGTTAAATTTTATGTACGTTTTCTAAAAAAGTTTTTCTTGCAATCGGTATAAACTTCGAAATATTTAAGTATGCAAATGAAATTACATATAGACATGATTGCGTACAAAATGTTTCTACAATCGGTGATAATTGAAGGTAAAGAATTATCATTTATAAAAAATTAAACAAAAAGTATTAATTATATAATCATAAAAATATAAACTAAAATATAGTGCATTCATTAACAACAATATGAATATTTTATTAGCTTTTATATTATATATTTTAACAGTTAAATAGCGCGATATTTAAAATAATATTAAATTATGTATTCATGATGCAGATTTGATTGATTTAGATATAAATAAAAATTGTAACATTTAAATATATCGATGTATTATCTAAATAAATAATATTTTTAAAAATATTTTAATATTAATACAGTTTTGTGAAATTCTTTCAATTGAGGTAAATGTATAAATCATGTTATAGTTATTTTTAGGTTAAATATGACGTTATATCTAAGATCACTTGAAAGAATGTACATCATTATTATGGGAGAGTATCATTAAATTTATTTATATTCAAGGTTAACGAAAAGAGAAAAACCCGCTTCTATACGTATTTCAAGATTTCTTGCTGAAGAATCACGAGAGACAAAAAAACAAACATAACCTTAGTAAGAAAAAAAAAAGAAGAATCGCGTGATATAAGATAATTATCTTTGATCGAACAGTGTAGTAGATCGATATTATTAACATAAAACTCGATATAAAATTAGTTAAGTTTCAAGATTCAAATTGGCTCACGTTAGAAACTTACTATTTAAAACATGATTCCTCTATTTTTACTAGTTGACTTACCTCAAAAAGTGCTAATAATAGTTTGATATATATTCTTCGAACACCGAGTGATTTGCCGATTGATGCCAGAAATATAATAGCAAGTAAAAACATAATGAACGGCGTCAACAGCAAAGAAAACGCGAATGAAATTACCACCCAGGGGAACGCCATTTTCCTAACTGTCGAGCACTGTCTAGAATTAAAGTTTTGCGGAGCTTATCTTCGTACATTAAACCGTTGGAAAGGGAAGTCAATACTCTAGATTGTAAACCCTAAGTTAGACAGGTTCTTTTAAAACAGGATTCTGCTCCATCTATCGAGTGATGATAAGAAATAAGTACTTAATAATGATTATCGATATTTTCATATTAATCTTATCTGTTTATCTGATGTTTAATATTCTCACACATTGTGGATGGTATAATTTTAAATTAATCTTATCTCAGTTCTCGTACATTTAAAAAAAATATATATATTATAAATTTCATTTTGTAAAGTTATGCAAATGTTTCATCATTAAGCAAAACTATTTATTATCACTATCATAATTGTCATTTTTATCATACTTTCAATATCATTTACCTATACGTACATTTGAAAATTTATTTGCAAAAAAACTTTCAGAAAACTTTTCAGATCAATGCTCTATTTTTAAATAATTATTTGAAACTTCATTAAGGATCTATAAAGTAAATAAAAAATGATATTAATTTAATATATATTATTTACACAGTACTAGTTTAACGCATACAAAATTTTCCTGCTGCGTAGACAAATGTAGGTTTATAAAATGTAAAATAGCTGAGAGACTTACGTTCCTCATTTAAAAGATTAAGAAATGCTGATTCATGTATTCCATTAATAATGTGTTCATGATAATAGAAAAGGAATTACAAAAGCTGTAAAATAGTGAAACTAATAATATTGAATCTATGAAATGTTTGAAAAATAAACTTCCAAACATATAACATTCACAATCAATAATTTGTCAAGAATTTGAATTAATAGTTATTAAATGTACATGTGTGTATAACATTATTTTAATATTTGCCAATAATAACAAAATTCATTTAATCGCTAGTGTTATCAGCTTGATTATCATCTTCTCCAACGCTTACTGAAGCACTCTCGGAATTAGATTCTTCATCAGAATCTTTAAGTACTTTCCCTTTAATATTTTTCTTCGGCCTCATAGTTTCGAAGTCCGAACCTTCTTCGTCAGAAGAATAAATATTTGATGCAGCTAAAGCAAAAGAAAAAAATTACAATATTTATTAAAACATACACACATTGTAATATAATGCACAAAATATGTTAAAAAGATATATACCTTTAGAAGTAGCAGCAACTCCTTTTTTATATTTATTTTTAATAGCTGCAAGAGAAATAGCCCCTTCATCTTCAGAAGCGTCATCGTGATAAGCATCGGCACCATATCCGGTCGAAGCTCTTAATGTGCTTCGACCTCCACTGGCAGATTTTTTCGTCTTACTCTGAACACGCATGGCCATTCTTAATTTCTCCTCTTCTTTCTGAAATTTATAATTAATTATTTATTATTTATATCGAGATATATAAAACAAAATTAACGATAAATTAACATAAAAAATAAAAATGAAAACATTTCATCCTGACCTTAATCATTTCATATCTATTTTGATCTGGATTCATTCCCACTTGAGAAAGAACTTTAATACCAGACGTTTTTTGTGATCTGTCTGCTAAGGACATAGTCATTTTTCTATGTGTAAAGGACTCAGTTGAATGAGGACGGAAAGTTAATTTTGTCCTAAACACTGCTTGTCCTTGTAGGCCAGTACCTTGTCGTATGTAAAGGTGATTATGATCACCTTGTAGGGGCTGCTTATATACATCAAATATTTCAGACCCCAAATGCAATGACATACTGCCATCTGACCATTTAACAAACCTAGCATTACTTTCATGCGCAACTCTTCCACTATCATTGAATACTTCTTTCCATCTTATTGTATTTTCAACTTTGAGTTTTAATCGTGCTCTACCTTCCTCATCTAAAGTTTCTTCCTCGTCAATCTCATCTTCATAAGTGTCATGATCAAATGGTCTAGTTTCTACTGATAAGAAATTAGGAAGCTTGACAAAATGTATTTCTCTTCCTAAATCTGTTGATATTTTAGGAATTTCCACATCGATTCTCGTTTCTGGCGGTGGTTCTGGTTCATCTTCTTTATCTTTCTCATCCTACAATAAGAATGTATAAAATATAGTTTATGACAATTACAAAATAATATTACATAGTATATATACGTCTATGATCGTAAAGAATATTCAATGAAATAAGTTTGTAATCATACATCTTCGATAATAGGTTGATGACTTGGTCCTTCCCCACCACTATCAGATCTTCCTCTACTAACACTTCTACTCCTACTTCTGCTACGGCTTTTACTTCGACTTCTACTTCGACTTTCACGTTTTTCTTTATCTCCAGTTTCTCTTTTTTCTTTCTCATCATCTGTACTAATATCACTTGCATCGCCAAACAAAGCATCTGCTGTTGGAGCTACGCTATCATCTTTATCTTTTTCTACATCTTCATTTTCAGAATCTGAACCTATTACAACTTTATGCTTTTTCGTAGTTTTTGTTTCTTCTGATTCATTAGATTTGCGTTTTTTAGATTCTTCTAAATCACTGTCATCAGATTTTGCACTTTCTTCGTTACCTAAAAGAGACAAGAGAGATAAATCAATATGACAAATAGAAACATATACTTTTGTGTTTTACTAACCAGCTGCAGTAAAAGATTTATCAGATTCATTATCACTTCTATCTTCCTTAGGGCTTTGAGACTTTCTGGAATCTAATATCTTCGACTCATTTTCTTCATCAGACTTTCTACTTTCTTCCGATTTTCTACTTTCTTCAGACTTTCTACTTCCTTCTGATTTTCTACTTCCATCTGATTTTCTGCTTCCGTCTGATTTTCTACTTCCATCTGACTTTCTGCTTCCATCTGACTTTCTACTTCCATCTGATTTTCTGCTTCCATCTGATTTTCTACTTCCATCTGATTTTCTGCTTCCATCTGATTTTCTACTTCCATCTGATTTTCTGCTTGCATCTGATTTTCTGCTTCCATCTGACTTTCTGCTTTCATCTGATTTTCTGCTTGCATCTGATTTCCTGCTATCATCTGACTTTCTGCTTACATCTGATCTTCTACTTCTATCTGATCTCTTACTCGCATCAGATCTTATACTCACATCCGACTTTCTACTTACATTAGATTTTCTACTTGCATCTGACTTTCTACTTGCATCCGACCTCCTGCTCACATCTGACCTTCTACTTTCATCCGATCTCTTGCTTACATCTGACCTTCTACTTGCATCGGATCTCGCTGACCTTACACTTGATCTTGATGATACAGAAGCGTTGTCAGAATCTGAACCTATTACAACAATTACAATTATATTCAGTAGTGTTTATTATACAGTAATATTTTATTTTAGTAAGTTATGAAAGTAAACGTATATACAAAATAATATAGTCTGAATACAGGTTTAATATTATATATTAATAAATTAACATATACAACATATTTATTTATACAACGATTATTGTGTAAACATAAATTTTATTTATTAGTTCTAATCAAATTCTTAAAATTGAAATACGTACCGGAATCTCCGCTCGAATCTCTTAAATTTTCCTGTATTGGTGACATATTTAATAAATAAACGCACTATAACCAAACAATTAAATTTCTAAATAGAAATAAATCACGAAAATATAGATAATATTATTAGAACTTTCAATCAATCATCTTTTCTATACATTATTTTATCAAATACTCTTAAAATGTTTAATTTAAATCTAAGAATTATTGAAATTAAAATAAACATCTACTACAAAAGTATTTACTGTTAGCTTTCACGCAGGAAACTGTAGGGTTTTTATTTTTTACTGATCTGATTTGTTAACAAGAAATATTTAAGCGATTAATGGTCACATGGTCAAGGAATATCAATATTTCATTTAGGAGAATCTTTTCAATGATGTGATATACTTCGTATTTATAAGTAATATCAAATGATACATAGACTAATATTTCTTAAGTATAGTCTCTCATACAAATATTTTATTCAATAAATCAATTTTTTTCATATTCCATTAAAATTGTCCGTATTATTGACAAAAGGTATATCACAAAAATATAAGCAAAAATAGGATAGAGTTGAAAGTTTAATTGTTGGTATCACTGATATTTGAATTGAAAGTTCATCGAAATTAGTAGAAGTAACTTTTTATTTGTTTTTGCACTTACAAGATGTACTTTAACAAGATACAACAACGTTCTAACCGAAAATATAAGAAATAATTAATGATAGTAAAACTCTAAATACAAGTACTTATCTGATAATAATTAATTTATAATTAAACCAGACAAAAAAAAGTCTATTGTAACTAATAGTTTAGTATCGATTATTGCCGAGGTCAACGATAAGTTAAAATCTAGTAACTTTCTGATGGTGTGCTTTTGTGCTTCCGCTTCAAAGCATTAGATTTGTAAATATTAGCAATGGTTGGATATTTACGTGGTTACATAGGAATGGTTTAATATTACTAATAGTTACTTGCTGGTGAGAGTAGGAAGTATTCGAGGATAGTACAGAAACATTATAGGAGAGACGTCAGTAACAAAATGTCGTCCTCTGTTGAACTTAATCCAAGACCCGTTCGGGTATCTCCTTTAATAAAGGTACATGAAAATAATTTTAATATCTGTGTTAACATACATTTTAGACGAGTAATAAATATATATCTTCATATAGTAACATATTACAATTTATTTTCTTATTACGTATTAATTGATAAAATTAATTTTCATTCAAAAATTGTATTTTATTATATAACTTTTATTTTATGATTGAAAAATTAAACAACAATACATTATTATTTGAAATTAATATTTCATTGTTTACAGTTTGTTCGAAATTCGTATGTCATTTGTTTTCTAACCTTTATATAATTGTTTTTAATAGTTCTATGCAATATTGATTTGAATTTATCTCTTTCTAATTGACATCTATGTTTTTCATTTTAAATAAAAATTAATTATGAATAAATAGAAGATATATAGAATAATCTGATAAAAAAAAACATGTATCTTAAAGGGATTACTATTGCATTGTTCTTAATCTTATCTGAATTTTTTTAACAATTTATTTGTATATATTTAAATATATATTGAATAAAAGAAGAGTTTTAATATCTGTGAATTTAATATTATATTCAGTTTTCACGATGGACATTTCTTACTGTGGGAATATTATATGGAGCTTATTTTCAACGTAAATTTAGTAGAATAGAAAATGCTCGTAGAGAGAAAGAAGAAAGAGAGAGACCAGCACGAGAAGCAAGAGAAGCAGTTGAAAGAGCGATGAAATTAGAAGGTAATTGTTCTTTATTATTTTACATAACTAATTATAATGATTTATATTTAAAAATATATAATTTTATTGGAACAAAATAAATTGTCATTTTAAAAAGTGCTTTCTAACATATACAATTTATGTATAATCTATACTTGATATATTGATATTACTAACTCTATTTATTTTTCTCTTTTCAGCTGAAAAGAAGATGATAGAAGACCTCCTAAAAACAAATAAGTAATTCTATGTATACTTACTAGTGTATTATTAATGGAAACTGTTTTCATGTAAATAATAATAATAAAAATATTATAATATTCAATATTCACCTATGTATTGCTCATTAAATTATCTTAATACATTAATAGGAAATCTTGTTTTGAAAGATGTAAAAAATTTACTTAATTATTGCGAGGAAAAGTTTTCTTTTTTATGGAAAAAATATATATATATATATAATTTATTTTATAAAAAATTATACGTATGTTATAATAATAGTTTTTATTAAATTTTTTAAGACACAGCATTGTATTTTATCATTTACATTAAGTACAATTTGATTTTTTCAAGTCATTAAGTTTAAAATTGATATTTTATTTAAGAAAATCTTAATGAATTAATATAGGTGAAGACTTTTTCTTTGTAAGATTTATTTCATATATGTATATTTTTGTATAAATTTACTGTTCAATTGTTTTATTAAATGTTAATTAAACTGTCATGAGAAAGAAATGATATTTGAAAATATTAATAATTTAAATTAGGTATAAAAATATTTTTAAAAATAAAAGAAAAGAAAATTCTATTAATTTCATTGGAAAACATTCATATAACGAGAAAAAAAAAATCGCCCGAACAGGGACTCGAACCCTGGACCCTCAGATTAAAAGTCTGATGCTCTACCGACTGAGCTATCCAGGCGCTTATACAGCCTGGCGAAATATAGGTACGTAAGCTAGAATTTTATTTATTAATTAAAAATCAATACAGTAATATTTACATTTAGCATCGAAAACATATACAAAATAATACTACTATATTTTTAAAAAGAATAACTTGTTTCCGGCTTATTTAAATTAATATACCAAAAATAAGTGAAAGAAAAAGGATAATACAATCACGATCTTTATTTAGGAATGCACTTTAATCATAAAATATATGTATAATAAGAATTATAATTATTTACAATAATATTTGTCTGTACAAATAAAAATAATTTTATCATTGTGGAATGGTTATAGGAGTAAAACTATGTAGAAATTAAAAGAAATATTAATGAAACAGACAACATTTAACAATATATTCTAACAATATAATATACTTGGATATTCACAGAATTTATGTCGAGACATACAATATTTTTTGTTCTTTATAATGATTAATTATTTATTGTCTTAAATGCTTTCAGAGATTTTTGTTCCCATTAATCTTTTTCCAGAATCTCATTTCTATTTTTAAGATTCTATCAATGTTGTCTTGTTGTCTTTAGTAATCAGCTGAAGAAGACTACCATTGGCAGGACGATCTTTATTTTGAGACCATTTCCAAAACAAGCTATTAATGATAAAAAAATATATTTATTAATAAATAATTTAATAATTTATTAATTTATAAAATATGTATATATTACAATATTTATTGTATATGTTATACATACTCTGATACAAATTCAAGAGGTGTCCATGTACTTTTGTCAGCCTTAGGCATCCACTTTCTATTCATTGGGGTGTCCAAAGTAACAGGTAAAATAGCGGATACAATAGAATCTTGAGGTAAACCACTGTCCTTAGAAGCTAAGGATTTGGTCAATTGATGGACTGCTGCCTTAGCCATCCCGTAACCAATCATACCTAAATATTTACATAATGGGATTTTCTCAGTCATTTGTTAAAAGAATTAGAAGGAATTCTATTTAAAGAATTTTTTAAAGACCTGGGGTTCCTTCTAATGCAGCTTTAGCACCAGTCAATGCAAGAAATCCTCCTGTCTTCAAATAATGAGATGCAATTTCAGCCGCAATAGCTGAACTCCAAACACTTTGTTTCCACATAAGATCATTATTTTTGATAAAATCTGAACTAGAAGCATTTCCTCCAGCCCATCCACCGGCTACGCAAATTACCCCATCTACTTTTTCTTCATTCAAAATCTTTTTCAGTTCTGATAGGATATCACTTTCCTAAATAATATATATAGAAATTATATTAATATCATTATTTCATATAAAAAATTAATAATAAAATTAAAATTAGATTTTTCAAAATTCACCTGCTCTTCCCAGTTTCTAGTAGCTTTTAGAACAATGTTAGCATCTGCATCTTCATTCGGTTTCATATCAATAGATCCAACCCACTGAAAAAAATATTTTATATTTTTTATAATTAAACAATTTAATATAAAATAAATCAAATACAAAATAATCAGATAAATAGCAAAAAATAAGATGGTTCTAATTTATTTTATTTAAACAAATTATAACAATTGTTATTAATATATATTAGCATATATTTAAATAAATTAGTATATATTTAAAAATAATAAATAATAATTATTGTTAAAAGATTAATAATATTAAATATTATATATAAAATATAAAACATATGGAAAATATACTGTCTCATACATATACATTTACACGAAAGGAATTGTTCCGATCTATAAGATAACATGCACAGATACGTGTTGCGCATCTTATCAATATACGTAAGTTTCATCCATTAGAAAAAGGATATCATAAAAAAAAAAGAATTTTCAAATCTTACTTCAAATGTTTTAGAATTTTGAGAATAAATTTGATTGATAAATAAATATCTACAATAAAAAAAGTGATTATTTATTTCGCAAGTGTTTTTTTAATATTATTTATCTATAAAAAACATAATTCATTAAAAGATATCCTCGGAAATAAGATTTTACGATGTCTTTTATAAGCTTTCGAATATTTTTTTATTACAATATTGCAACAAGTCATTCTTCATTAGAAGGAAATGCGTATTAGCCTCCGTAAACAAGGTTATCCTTTAACACAATTTCTGTGTCCTTGCGTAACTTTCCTTCATGTTTTTATAAGTAGTATGTTACGTGCCATAAACTTATCATATATAAAAAAAAAAAAAGAAGTAGAAAATGACAAATACTTCAGAGGAAAAAAAATAAAATCATCGGAATTCTTTTTCTTACGGTATTATTTAAATATATTAATAAAATTTCAATTTCCCGCGAAATTGTTTTCTTATCAATAAATCAGTTTAAATCAAGATTTCGATTAATATTTCGCAAAATCAAAAACAAGTTACTTATTAAACTCATACATTTAATCATTTTCATAAAAAGAAAAAGTAAAAGATAATATTAATTACATTATTTTTTATCTTTTATTTGAAATTATTCGAAATATGTTTAATATACTTCTGATTACTTTATGTTTAATTAACTTTTTTATTATTTTTTTTTTTCGAATTATAATATTGTATTGAAATATTTGTATGCTTACCCAATTCTTTGATTTAAATTGGGAAACACAAACAGAACCGAGTGCACCCTTTCCACCGTAAACGATAACACGTCCCAATACCGTTGCCATTGTTCACAAAAGATGCATAAATTCAGCGATTCGTGAGAATGGTCCGGGATTCAGCGATCGACTACGAAAGAATACGAATAAGAACGAACCTGACTTTCGGAAAATGTCGTGAGATTGCTAGATTGCCGGTTCTCGACATAGAATAAAATACTAGATGATCATTCGAGAAGATATTTTGGATTACATTATATTGTAGTAACATCTTAAAGGCCGACACGAAACATCATTTCATTCGTTAGAATAAGAAACCAAAACAATACAAACGATTAATTTAATTATTTTTTTTAGGTTATAATAAACTTAATTTATATTATAATTACAATTTACATACAGTTTTTATAAAAGATTAAGTATATAAATATATATATATATGCGTGTATATATATAGTATATATTAATTTTGACATCAAAATCATTTGAATAATGTTTATGAAATTCTTTAACTAGCGATTGGTCAATTTTTTTCACGATGATATCACTATCTGTAATTTGAAAATAATGAATTTAAACAATGATAATTATAAATATTGAGAATTTATAAAAGATAAGAATTTTATTGCAATGATGTTTAGTAAATATTATAAATATTTGTAATTATTATTTTTAGAGAATATATCTCATTATTTTAAATTGTATTTTTCCCGCGCTGAAAACATTAATCGTGGCAACGCCGCATGTGCAGAAAGAGAGGCCGTGCCCGTAATGTTCTCCGGGAGCGTAGGCTAGTGTGACGTCACGGTAGCCTAGTTGGGTTAGGTTTTACGCTGGAAATTCTAACGAAAAATTTTTGTTTGACGATTGATGTTTTCCTCGTCGCATTTAACGAACTGAACGACGTAACGAGCTGACGTAGTGGCGACCGGTGATCGTGTTTTATAAGTCGTGCGATCGCGAAACCCCGCGCTGTCGACGTATATGAAATTTTAAACGGAAAATGAGTCGACATGAAGGTATGTACGTGTGTGCTACCTTCTGACTAGCAAGTCAGCTTGGTCCTCCTCGTGCATCCAATCTAATATAATAATAGTAGACAAGATTTTCATATCTGATGGCATAATAAATATTCACGATAAATTTATATCGCATTCAGGGATAATAAGATGATTTTTTTTCATGTTAAATGTTTCTCTGAAACGTTTCTCTTTGAGTTCAAGACGGATCGTCCTAATGTCAGTGCCAGATGGCAGCACTGACACAAAAATTCACTCGAATTTTTGCCAATTTAGATTACACTTTTTTACCTATTAAATCGAATTCTTTTTAATATGGGCAATATTATTCATGTTTTCCAATTTAAAACGATCATTAATTGATGCTTAATGACAAATGATAAGTTGTCAGAATGCATTACCAGCTGATTACTTCCAGATCAGTTTTTATTCTCAGTCTCTTTTATCCCCTCGCTCACCCCCTCTTCATTCTTGAAGACAGATAATTTTACTCTTTTCAAACATATTGACATTATTTCTTCTTATTTCCGACATTTATCTATATTTTAGATCTTTTATTTATTGATACTAGCTTAGAGAAATTTTGTTAATGGTCTTTGTTGATTGTGTCTCAATGACATAATATTTGTTACAAATGTATTGAATAATTTTCTTATATATATATAAACTTATTTACATTTGCTAACGTAATTTTTGTAGATAATGACTTTGAATAAAATTTTGACTTTGGTGTTCTTAGTATGAAGATTTGGATCATAATAACTTTTGCATAACAAGATGTTCTTGTATAGATGCACATATACATGATATATAAATAACATTGATATTATCATGTCTTTTCTATATCGTATCTATTATATATATGTATACATATATATGTATATATTTATCTATTTACTTTTTGTAGTATATCATGATGCATAGAAAAATTAAAGTTCTAAAGAGTAATTGCATAATTAGTATTTGTATTTATATTTGCGTATGTTCTTTTTTTATATTTCTTTTTTATAAATATAAATATTTTTAATTTTTTATTAATTTCATTATAGGGGTAAGCTGTGACTCCTGCTTAAAGGGTAATTTTCGGGGTCGCAGATATAAGTGCCTCGTATGCTACGATTATGATTTATGTGCTACCTGCTATGAAGGTGGTGCAAGTACTACACGCCACCTTACCGATCATCCTATGCAGTGTATTCTTACAAGATCTGATTTTGGTTAGTGACTAATTTTTTATATAATAAATAGTAAAATAAATAGTGACTGTATTTTAATATAATTATTATTTTGCAGAATTATATTACGGTGGAGAAGGTGTCAGTGTAGAACAACCTCAATCTTTAACTTGTCCTTATTGCACAAGAATGGGTTTTACAGAAGCTACTTTGCAAGAACACGTTGCTGCAGATCATCCAGACACTTCATTTGAAGTTGTGCGTATATTTTAAGAAATATTGATTATTATAATAAAAATATTTTGTACTGTAGAAACTTTAAGATTGTTTTAAGACTATTCTTTTAATATCTTTGATATTCTGTATCTTAGGTTTGTCCAGTTTGTGCAGCCTTACCAGGTGGTGATCCAAATAATGTAACAGATGATTTTGCTGGTCATTTGACATTAGAACATCGTAGTGGGCCAAGAGATCTCATTTCTCTTTTGGATGAGCCAGCTACAAGTCGGCATGGAGTTAGACGAATACCACACCCAGCTAGAGGTGTAGGAGGGCAACGTCCGCGCAGGTATACAAAAATACCGTCTTTAATAATAAGGGATGATTATACAATTGTTGAATTATTTTTAACACTTAAGATTTGTGAACAGGAAAACATCCTTCTGCATTATGTTTCTCCTCCATCAGCATGATTTTTCATGAAATATGATACTATTAACCTTTAGTGGTTGTAAAATCTTTTTTATTTATGAATAGAACGTCCAATTATGTATGGTCGAAATAATTTTCTCTTGTATAACGATACTGTTTACTATCCTATCTAAAGTTTATCTTTTGTCTATATTTCAAAGGTTTATGTTCAAAGATACTAGAACGTGTTCCAATACAATCAAATAAATTTCGTAGATTTTTAACAACAATAATAAGAATGCGTTTCAAGAAAGATTTTAGAATACGAATATAATGGTAAAAGTGTTCTGCTGGGAATCCTATTCCAACGTAAGACTATAACGGTGAAAGTACTTTTGTAGGAATTTTCGTGACCTTTACCACTAAGGCTTAATAATCTTTCAGTGTTAAGGCACATTATCATCCTATTGTAGATAATGTTCATTGGAATGTCATTGGACCTTCAGGTCCAACATGCATTTCAGTTCGTCTGGGGGCTTAAGTCCAAGTAGTCGAGAGGGTATAGATCCAATAGCAGAATTGTTATCGCAACTGTCGGGAGTTCGTCGAACTGGTAGTGGAACTGGACAGAGTTCTTCTGCACCATCTCAGCTACAGCAGTTGCAAATGCAGTTACAATTGGAACGGCAGCAAGTTAGAGTATGTATAGTTTCCTAAGCTTGTGTCTCTTGAATGATATATTTTTGCGACAGTTTTTATGTTCGATAAAAATTGTTTTTCTTTTCTTTTTATAAGCATATTAGTTAATTTAAGTTGAATATAGTGATAATTAAATAAATCGAAAATAATAATTAACACTTTATCGAACAGATACTTCGCTCAACAAATATAATAATGTATCTAATATATATTAATGTGTAGTGTATTTACATTTTATCATTTAATTTCAATGAAAACAAATCTAATCTAAGGTTTCAAATTATTTGTGTTTTGCCGCCTAAAATTTACAATGTGAAGTCACATCAATGTCACTTTTAACAATATAAAGGCTTAGTTGAGCGAAGTGTTAGGAGAAAGTGTTAAGAGAATAGCTAATTAGTAAAAATATTTGGAAGTTATAAAATATTTATATCAAACACGTATTTTTTATTTATTAAAAGTTATCAATTTTGCAAACAAACTGAACACATTGTGGGACGACTAAATTTTATCTGCTGAATGTTTGAGTTTTAGAAGTTATATTGGCTGTTTACTGAGAATAGAAATTCAACATAAAATACTTCAATGATTTTTTACATTTTCCAAAATATTTTGTTTGATAAAAAAACGTTTGTACAAAATTGTAAGGTAGAATCTGTAAATAACGCGCAATCGACGTGCAATGTGTTAATACGCGTACTTCGAGTCAATCAAAACAAGATGATGTAGAATGGTGTAAACAATCAAATAAGAGTACGTCAGAAAAGTATCTATATAATATTATCTGTGCACTTGAGCGGAAACATTTTTCACCGCACAAAAAATACGTTAATATTGATTAGTGAAATATAAAATACGTAAAATTTGTAATTGCTTTATGTGGATAATAATTGTGTTAATGATAATATCTTTAATGTTAATATCATGTACATTTTAGGCTGCTAGGCAACAGTTGGAACGGTTGCCCAGGAGACAGACACAGGTTATTGGTACAGTTAGTGGAGGTGGTGGTACAAGTGGTGGTCACTCTACTACTATGGCAAGTGTAGTGGCAAGCAGTACAAGTAGTAACAATAATGCAACCAATGCGGCCAACTCATCTGTTGTTTCATCTACCAACTCACAGAACTCAATGTTTTTGTTGCCTAGGTAATTGCCATAAATTATTTTCTTTTTATTCTTTTTTGTAGTTTTTTAAAAATTTCATATATATATCTGTTTAATTTGTACAGATGCATTACAACTACACTATCTGATTCGCAATTGCAAAATATTGAACGCGAGAGTGCAAACAGAAGCCTCTTCGTACGTGAAATTACGCTTGGGACGCTTTCGCAAACATTGCCAGATTTGCTACAGCAACAACTGTCTATTGCACAGACCCCGATATCAAGTGCAACTACTGCCACGACAAGTCCTGAGACACCAAATGCTTCCACGATTTCCACGAAAAAATTAAATGTAACTCAAGAAACAAAACGAGATCAGACATCAAGTAAACATGTAACGCCACCGCCTGTGCAGCCACAACAACAATCGCACATTGTCCAAGCTGCAACTGGTAGTGTAGTAGGAACAGGTCTGCAAACTCAAGCATTATCTACAAATTCTACTAGTATCACGTCGCAGAATCAACCTATGGTTCAAACGTTGATGCATACTGTACTACCCCAACCACTGGTAAGTCCTCCTTAAGTATATGGATAAAAATTCTGGAATTTAATTTTCGAAAATGTTTTATTTATTTATTAATGAAATAAAGATTGTGCTGATGTAAACAATATGTAATTAATGATTAGAAGAATATATATTGTAGTTTCAGATGTCTGATTATTTAAAGCGAGTATATATTTATATATATATATATATATATATATATATACATATATATATAAAGATACATTGAAAAAATCTAAAATGATTATTAATTTACTTTCGATATCGATTAATGAACTTATAAAATACGAATTTTAGATAATAATGTTATTAAATAGGTACTGCAGCAGCCACTGCCTCCACCAATTAGGAATACCGGTACTGGGACCATCAGAGAACCCATAGCAAGCCCAGCACCTGCATATATGAGAGGTGGAGTGGGTCCGGTTGGTGTTACAGGTCCTTCACGTAGAAAGCCAGTTAGAGCTGTAGATGGAAGAAACCAATCTACGGAACCTCCACCCCCGCACTAACCCCTCCTTAGCCTATACCCATCCACCCAGATTCCTCACAGGACCCTCTAGCACTAGTCCTAGCACTGTTTAGAACACCTCATCATTATTGTTATTATTATTATAATATTATATATTAATAATTATTCAAATGTCCCCTCTCTCTCTCCTGGTCCTCTTTGCCCTTCTATTTTCCAAACTCTAATCTCGTTACCTTTTACCATTATGTGACATGGAACAAGGGCAAGGGCTAATTTCATTGTTGTATGCAGAAAATGTATATAACTTCTTGCAGTTATGCTCGGGATATGATTTCTTTGTTTAATTTCCTTTTTTTCGATTACAGCAAGTCTTGCCACGTTCTTTTAAATAACTAAATGAATTTATCAATAATTTAATTTCATTCAAATTAATGGATTCCTTTTTGAAAAACAACAACAGTATATGTTTAACGGTTTCGTATATAATGAAATGATGGATCTTTAAAACATCAGCGGAAGAATATTTGGTACCCGATTATTTGAAAATTACGATACCATGCGTGTCATATTATTTAAAAATTACGATACCATGCGTGTCATATTATTTAAAAATTACGATACCATGCGTGTCATATTATTTAATTATTTCATTGCTTCTTATGAAAGTAGCAAAAATAAGTTTTGGGTCAATTAAAACACAATTGACTATTATTTTCGAGTAGTAATATGTTTATCTACTATTTACTCAAAAAGATACAATATATTTATAAAATATTCATAATCAATATGCCTGGGTTGGTCCGTGATACTACTAATTTTTTAATTTATCATTTTCCGCTCCTTTCTCCTTACGTAATTTATCTGTAAAGAGAAAGAATTTGTGTCAATATTAATATACTAATCACTGCTCATATATTAGGTTGTTCATTTAGTTATACATTATTTCTTTTGCGATTTTTAATACTAACTATATGTTTAAATTTAGTGTTACGTCTTACTGTAAAACTTGAAATAAATTAATTTAGGTTTCAATGAAATTATAGTTTTCAATAAAAAAAAAAAAAAATACACACACAATGTATTTTGCATATATCATTAATTAAGTCACAATCACAAGATTAAATTTTTCATATTTACGTGTGTTATCGCTAATAAACAATAATTCAAAGTTTGTATCTCTGTGCGCGTAAGGCATGTTAAAATAGTTTCATGATGTTTTCAGTAGCATCAAGGTTGAGTTTCATTGACCAGCCCATCTAAAAGAAAAAAGGAGAAAAAACTTAAAAAAAAAAAAGAATAAATAAATAAATAATAAAAAACCAAAAAGCTTAAAATCTTTTTTCGCTAAAAATGAATAAAATTCATTCTAATATCAAATATCAAGATTATCATAGAAGGATTATGAAAAATATTGCTATTGAAAATCAGATCGGCACATATATTTATTAAAAATATAATAAGAAAGATTGTAAGCAGTTCAACATATTTTTTATTTCTTTATTGAATCGTAGTAATTACGTAAGTACATACATACATACAATCGTTATGTCAATATTGACCCCCCTTCCTCTAAAGCATGCCCTTGTTCTTGAACTTCTAATCACTCCATTTTAAGCTATACTTCATATAATGATAATAATGATAATGATTAATTAAGAATAGTAACGATTATAGTACTGTTTGTACGCGTGTATTATGTCGAAGCCAAGGAAAATAACGAAATAGGGGCAATAATTTATTGCTTTTTCTAGAAGAAAGATACGGCAACAATAAAAACAAAAATAACAAAAATAAACAAAAAATATCGAAAGGATTTTTCATGATTATGTCTAAAAAAGAAAAAAAAATATGAGTTAATAATACAGAAATATTCTATATGTGCTTATTCCAATATTCGATTTAATAGGACTGTGTTAAAATTGCTAAATCAGAATTTACATAAGACGTATATAATTATGCAAATGCATTCGATACAAGTTTACAAAAGAAATATTATAAATAGAATCAAACGATGCTTCTATTATTGAGCAATTAATGATATGTCGATGATTGGCCCCCTCCTCTTACCTCTCAATCCTAGTTTTTACGCATGTTTTATTTGTTTCTTTCTTTTCTTTTAATTTTTTCTTATAATAACCCTTTACCTTACAATAAGTTTGCCGTTATTATTATTTTTTATTTTATAATTTTATTTGAGTGCAAGAAATGTGGATAAAAATTTAAAAACAGGAAACGCAAATAGAAAAAAAGAAAAAAATCTATACAGTAAAAAAAAATTGAATATAAGGAACTTTAACAAGGAAGAAAACAAAATTAAGAAATAAAAAATAAATGCATACATGTATATGTGCGCATATATGTGTGATGTATTTACGTAAATGTATGTATAAATATATTAAAACATTAACAAACGCATACGAGCGTGCGTAAGTTTGTGAACAAAAAAAGAGAAAAAAAAGTAATGAAAAAACTAGTAAAATATGTAGTATGTGATTTGATTTTTCCTTATACTTTGTCTAGTACCTTTTTAAACACTAATTATCTCTCTTATCTATCTGTCTAATGTAATATTGTTTAAAAATAACTTTTCAATGTTCGATGCACTTAGAATAGCTGTTTAAAGGATTACGCCTAAAAATTTATGCTTTTTTCTTTTTTATTCCCCCTAACCGTACCGCAATAATTTCTTTTCTTTATCTATTTCTTGTAGTTGTTATCCATATAGAAAAGTTATATTTATTCAAAAAAAAAAGAAGAAAAAAAGAAGAAAAAAAAAGAAAAGAAAAACTTCACATTCTGTGTTTAAAATGCAAATTACACGCCTATGTAAAAGTACAGTAGATTTACAATAATAGAAAGATAGAAAAGAGTTGCGTACTGAATTTATCTATGAACAATAACAATGGGAGAAAAAAAAATATCAAGGATTATTATCCTATGAGCTAATGTTTTCATACAATTAGCTAAAAACAAAATAACAAAATAACGCTGATGTATTTAAGGATAAATCAAAGAAAGAATATACGTATATATAAACCGGTCAAGTAATATAGAATGTGGCTCATCAAAATGAGATTCAATTTGAAATCGAGTATATATATTATGATAAAACTGATTAATTAAAACTAACGTGATGAGGCTTATCGTTAGAACGAAGCAAGACTTTTTTGTAACGATTTGATACACCAAACAAGAGTTGGTCCAAAGATGTTAATGACATATAGACGGAATTACATATATATTATTTTTCGCAAATTATAATAGATATCTATAATATTTTTATTTTCTTTTGGTTTTTTTTTATTTCCAGTATTATGTGTTAGTAAAAGATATGTATCCTGTAGCATACGAGTGAATTCCTCACATTTTAAGATTAGAAAGAGATAGAGAGAGAGAAAGACAGAGTGAGAGAGAGAGAGAGAGTGAGAGTGAGAGTGAGAGTGAAAGTGAGAGTGAGAGTGAGAGTGAGAGTGAGAGTGAGAGAGTAGAGTGAGAGAGTGAGAAAGAAAGAGAGTGAATACATGTGAGGTTCGAAGTAATTTTCGTTCGAGTAGGAAAAAGAAAAAAAAGAAAAAAAGAAAAAAAAAACACACAAATAAGAAAAAGAAAATAAGATTCTTTCCCTTGTTATCCCTGTCACTCATAAGCCCCGAAGACTATCCCATTCCTATTCAGTTTCTACCTGCTAATGAAATTAATAGTAAGATTATTGTATAACTCTCAATGCAATTAAGTTCCCAATTATTTGACGTAAATATGAAATGAACGATATATATATATATATATGTACATGTATGTATATATCCATATATATATACGCTACTTACTTGAAGAAATAACACGATTGCTTCGATATATCATTACCACAGATTTCTACAGTTACAGTTTTGTTCGTTGCAGCTTTGAGAGTCATTCGTTTTACCAATTAACCTTTGGCTTGCCGTACATACAAATTGGGATACAACTGGAAGCAACCGGGAAAAATAGTTACATGCATAAATACATAAATACATAAATACATACAATACTACAATACATACATACATAAATACATAAATAATACTTTTTATCATACGTGGCGAATTTAAAAAAAAAAAATAAAATAAAATAAACATATTTTATTAACGTTCCCGAAAATACTTTACGTGAATTCTACAACGAATTTCTAGAAGATCGAAATTCGAGTAGCGTCCAATTACATTTATAGCCTCGAGAAAGAACGTAATCTTGATGAATATGTTCGAGGTATGTGTTTTCGTTTTCTCCGATAAAAAGTAAAACACTTTGGAAAATTTTGGAAAAGAAAAAAAAAGCTTAAAAAAAAGAAGTAAGAAAAGAAATTAAACAAACAAATAAATAAATAATAAACAAACTAGAAAGATGAGATAAATTTCCTTCGATTACACGACTTCTATCTGGATTTAACTTGTACTTCTTCAAGCGACAATGCCTATCGCATACACTTGCATAAATATGTGTACATGTTCGAAGACTTCTCTAACGTTTTTATGCGTGTATATGTGCAAAGTGCATAGAAACAAGTGCATAATACCTATATTCTTTGACTAGTAACAAAAAGATTGATGGAATAATACTATAAGAGACAAAGTAAGAGATATACAGCTTTTTTTGGCTTTTAACACCTCAATAATTAATTTGTTTTTAAGCGAAAATAAATTTCTTTAAAAATAAGAGTGAGTGAATAAAAAAAAAGGAAGAAAAAGAGAGAGAGAGAAAGAGTGAATGAGAAGGGACAACAATAAGTGCAGCGAGTACTATTTATTGTATACAACACAGTGACATACTTTCAAGTATTTGTTCAATGCAAATACTTCTTTTTATTAAATGACGTCCACATGAACGTAAAATGCACCTTTACTGTTATTTAGTATGCATTCAAGAAGGTTTTGATCGAACATATTGCGAATGTTACGTGTACGTGCGTGCGTGGCGTGCATGCGTGTATATGTGTGTGTGTGTTTGTATGTGTGTACACATACCAGAAATGAGTTTGTAAACAAATAAAAACAATATGATGATCGAGAGAGAAGATCCATAATTGTGACACATACAACTCGACGTAAAGAGATGAAATTATTTTATCTTTTATGGAGATTTAACAATTTTTCTTAACATTATCGCACGAAAAGCTGTTCCTTATTTTCTTATCTATTTTTGAATCTTGATTTAAAGGCTTGTATCTCTAGATAGTGAATAACTACTGCGGATAAAGGCCATTTGTAATATATATATATATACATACATACATACGTACGTACATATATATAAGTGATACATCGATGATTTCAATCGATGTTGTGTGTATATGTTGCGTAATAAGTCACAGTTATAAAAGAACAAAAAAATCATGTAATGAAAAGAAACCTTTACTTTTACGATCACGATACGTCTTCATATTATTGAAATACATATTTTATATCCTCGTGAAAGAAAGAATAATTAATTGAGTATGTCTTGTAGTATTTTTTCATACGAACAAATTATAAATCTCACATAACTAACATAAAATGATTGATGATCGTGATCGCCAATCGTTGTTCCAATTGTCTCTTTCATTTCCTTCGAACAACGTGCGAACGTAAGGATTCTTTTTACGAATAAACTCTTTGCATAAAGAAGATAAAATAAAAGAATAAAAAAAAAACGATATTTGATTAGATTGTAAATGAAGATATTTGGAAGAAGATACTACGTGCAGTCACTGGGAAATTCTAAGTGATTGAAGTGTATCGTGTTATGTAAAATGAAATTGATTTTTGAGAGTGTTTTTAAATTACGTCGAGTTACGAAAATCGGTTTAACGTGTTTTTTGTCGATTTTTACTTGAAATAATTTTCACGATATAAAAGAACTCGAAGAAAAGAGGATGGGGGTAAATTTGTTGTTGTTCTTGTTGGATATTCTTTTTATTTTTCAATGCTTTCCGCTTTTCTTTCGATTCGTATTTTCGAGGCGAAATGAGAATACTTTGAAAACTTCGAAACTTGTGAATCCGTATTGATTTATTTTTTAGTGGATTTATATATTTTATGCTTTTGGTTTTTTTTCTAAATTTCTAAACAGAATTATAATCGAAAGTTACGTACGTATACATATATATAATAAATAAAAGAAATGTGAAAGTATGCGAACTATGAAGAAGATACTGTGGGTGATCAAGAAGTTTATTGTGGAATGGTGTTTAACGAACATTATTATTAAAAGTACTAATAGAGAATTCAAATGAAATCTTATACATAATAAGTATTAAACTGTACATTGTGTTTGATTGTACTTTGTGTTATATGCCTCTGATGCTGAATATAATGGAAATTCAATCGGTGCACGTGTCATTATTGGTTTTACCATATTTTGATTACATTTATGTAGATTACTTGTTTAATGAATATCTTTTTCGTTTTATCATTATGAGTTGTGGAACCACCGAATATCCTCAGTTTTGACGATCAGATTTAATCCTTTGCCTCATTGATTCATTTTCAAGTGTATTGTAATAACCGTCTGAAATACATTTCAACTAAAATTCGAATTTAAGAACCTTGCAAAGTAACAATTATTATTGTACATAATTAATAAAATTACTTACTCGCATATATTATATATATTCTTGTTTTAAAATTAGCGGGAAAAAAAATAACAAGTTATAAAGAGAAATAAAATATTGCGTTAATTAATTTTTATTTATATTAAATGCCGATATATATATACGTTTTTAAAGAATTTCATTTTATAAAAATAGTATTTTAAATAAGAATGTTAACATTAAAGCGCGCGAAACATTTAAGAAAACAAATTTAATTGTTTGAATATATTGCGAAATTCGATATCTCGTAGAGCGCCATCTTGAATCACGTGATTTGAATCGAATGATAAGACGAAGCAGATCGTCTTTGACTACGGTGTTGTCTGTTTCAGAGTGATTCTAACCTAAAAACTAGTCATGGCTGATACAGATCAAGATTTAGGAGATCGTGGTGATGGTGATAATGTTAAAAACGACAAGTTATTTACTTTGAAGAAATGGAATGCCGTGGCTATGTGGAGTTGGGATGTCGAATGTGACACATGTGCCATTTGTCGAGTACAGGTTATGGGTGAGTGTATTTTTTTTTTAAATTTTTACTTCTTTCATTTTAGATTATTATATTAAAATATTATTAACAATTATGTTTTAATAACTATTAGTATAACAATTATAGATTTTCCTTTTCAATTTTTGTTTCTTTTCATGTGTCAATTACACATTCAAATACGGTCTTAAATTACAATTAGAATAAAGAATATGAAATGTTTTACTGTTCATTAATCATTTACTTTATGTTGTGTGGTAGTTTCATAGAAAATACATTTTGAAAATACATGTAATTGTTTGTATAGGTAAAATCAAGTTATTTGTACTGTCGATGGATAATTATTGAGCTTTAGAATAGAAAATGACAGCGTTATACTTTTACCTTTTTGACAGAAGCAGATTGGAGTCGTGTTGGGTAAATTATATTAATATTACTGATGTTTATTATTTACATATTATATTGAATATTATTATACTTCGCACTAAACATAGTGATGCTTTATGTATACCTATTTCTACCACAGCGGATCAAATGACTCATCTTCAAAAACTGATATATTTTATGATATATATATATAGCAAAAAATATAACATTTATGTGATAATAATTCTTGACTCAATAGATAGCACTATAACTTGTAAAAAATGGTACCAAAAATTTCATAATTGATCATTTGACTGGTCATAGTATATGTAGTGTTAAAATCATAATTGTAATATATGTAGCTATTTATATATAAATTATTTTGTTAAATTTTGTCTAATAATATGAAATATTTACTCTAGTAACTGAAATATTATTTTAGGTATTGATGGAATTATTTTATAAGGAAAAGGAAGTCATAGAAAAGATTAAATATGTAAAGAAATATTTTTCATTATCTATTAATTGTTTCAATATTTTGTACAAACTTAACATGAGTATTAAATTATCAAAAATCATTTTATTTACTTTTTGTTACGGTTAATGATAATAAGGAATCATTTTTTAATAGTTATTTCAACAAGTATAACATTTTTTGTTCCTAAAATACAAAGTTTTTTACATAATGTTCATGTGGCAAATAATTGTGAGGTACAATAGTATTCTGCTCAAATGAGATTCTTTTTAATTAGGACTCACATTGTTATAAATGTACATTGGAATAATTAAAAAATTAAGCACCCTGATCATCTTATAAAGATGAAATGTATTCAAACTCATGATTATGTATAATAGACTTTGCGTCATTTATATTAGCATAGCAATTATTCTAAAATATCAATTTTAATAAGATCAATAATAATCTACTTAAAACGGTTTTTTGCACCAATTTTTTTTTTTTAATTTTAATTATTATTTGAATTTCTGTTACTATTTCATCTACTTTTTTTTCTTTACAAACTAAAGATATATACATATATATATATATATATATATCTTTCATATATATATATTTGCTATATATTTGCTATTCCTTTAATTCTATTTTATATTTTAATTCTTATATACATATGTTTGCTTATATAAGCTAACGGCTATGTACAATGTTGGTAACTCGCATTAATGGAGCACCATAAGGATACATTGATTTGATTTGAGAATTTATTGCCATTAAATGAGACAATTCGTCCTTCCATGAGTACTTATTTTAAAATTATTATTTGTGCATTTGCATAGAATGCATAATATAGATATACTTCTGTAATGTATATCATTTATCAAATGCTTCAAGAGCATTTCTGCATTCATAGAAAATTTCTATTCTAAATATATTTAAATAAATCGTAAAATAACTATCTTGAGGTAGACCTTGCAACACTATAAAGTAATAAAAACAAATACTATATACCTAGTCAACAGCAGATTTCTTTCACGCCACTTTACGCATGTTACAAATTTCTAACTAATCGACTTGTTCGAAAACAATAGACTGCTCATTTACTTAAAATGAATATGTTCGCTAGTAACGAGAACAAATCTTCAATAATTAAAATAATGAATTAATCTTACAATGATTAACAAAAAAATGTTCAAGTCGAAGGGCGTGCACTTAGTGCCAGCTCCTTCGATTACTCGTATCTAATTAATGACAATTAATTAAGAGTAATTATCAGAAGAATTATAAGAGAGAAAGAGAGAGAGAGAGAAAAAAAAAATAGAAAAAGAGAAAAAGAGAAAGAGAGAGCAATCACGCTTCATCTCAAGAAGAATTATTCTAAGATCATTTACCTCATGCTTAAGCTTGGATCGCTATTGCGCGATAGTTGTTTGTCGATAGCTTATTCATTCTAAATTGATCATCAATAAAAAAAAAGGAATAATAATAGATAATATAAAACGGATAAGAAACTTACAAAAAAAGAAATTAGAAAGAAGAAGAAAAAAAAAACAATTAGACACCCATTGGGGTTGGTTTCAAGTTAGCTACAGCGCTCATTCTTCTCACTGGTCCTGCAAATCTCTTTTCAATTTCTTCGAGTGACCTACCACGTGTTTCTGGTACCCATATATAAACGAAAAATACACCGAGCGCACAAATGATACCGAAGAACCAGAATGTTCCGTGTGCGCCGGTCAATTCTTTGAAGTCTTCATAAGTTTTCGTAACTACGAATGTACACGTCCAGTTGAAGGCCGTGGCGATACTAGCTGCTGTACCACGAATTCTGGCTGGTAGGATTTCACCCATCATTAACCATGGGATTGGACCAAATCCTAATGAGAAACCGATCACGTAAATGATCATGCTCAGCAATGGTATCCATCCGAAATTGGATACGTCAGTATCACCCATTTTTACATAGAAGTAAAAACCAAGAGTGAAAAGTGTTATGGACATAGATATCCCACTGGCATATAGAAGCATTTTTCTGCCAAGCTTATCGATCACCACTGCAGCGATGAAAGTTGATAAAAAGTTGACGATACCAACGATTATGGTCGAGATATTTTCATCGATTGTGCTACCGGCATCCTGTGTATAGAAAAAAAAGAATATTAGTAGATACATATCTCATGGTTATAAAAAAAAAAACTAATAATACAAGGGACATATGATCGATTAGATACGAACCTTGAAGATTTGAACGGTGTAAAAGATAACAGCGTTGATACCAGACATCTGTTGGAAAAACATCAGACCCAATGAAATCAAAATGGGTTTGATGTGGCTTGGTTTAAGTAATTCTGATAATCCATTTTGCATATCTTTCTCGCTTTCTACATGTAATTCTTCGATCATTGTCAATTCTTCGGTAATATCTGCATTTTTACCGCGTAGCCATTGGAGAGATTTGCGTGCGCGTTTCGTTTTACCCTTTGAGATGTACCATCTTGGAGTTTCGGGAATCAAGAACATCAATAGGAGGAATGGTACTGGAAAAATACTACCGAGCAGCGCAAGATATCTCCAATTTAAATACATGCCGGCTATGAAACATGTTAGAATACCTAAAAGAACAATTCAAATAAATAATGTTAAAAGAATTAATTTTCCATTTATGTAAGATCAGAACGTGTTGCGTTAAATTTATTATTTATTTAATTAAATTTATTTATTAAACTTACCGGTGTTACCAAAGACCGTAGGCAATAAACCTAACGATCCACGAACTTCAGGTTGTATCGTTTCACCCAGGTAAACCGGAAGTGATAGGGTAGTTATTCCTACACAAAAACCGCAAATAGCACGTCCGGCAAGTATCATAGGAATATTTTGAGCCAAACCGATGAGAACCCAAGCTGAAAAGAAAGAGCAAATAGAATATTAATTATACTTTAATGTATTTAGTGTGGAAATAAACCGAACGTTGTTATTACGTGACAAATGTCGTGATAATTGACGTAACGTATTTAAAAATACAACGTACTTTATTATGCATGAATACAGTTAAAGTGGGGGATGGGGAGGAGGGTAGGAGGAAAAAATGTGATATAATAACAGTTAGAAAGAAAAAAAAATCTTTACATTAATTAACGGATGAACGGATAGATATTACGTTATTTCAAATTCTACGCGATATGCTGTTTGTTTGCCAAAGTGCCACATCTTTTAAATGATCGTAAGCATAACTTTGCAGATTTATTACGCATATTAAATGTCTCTGCACGTGGGAGCGATAATGTTAACTATATATACGCACGTAAACGAGAACTCGTTCGAATCATTATAAATATACTAAATTGTTTAATCTTTTCATTTCAAGGCCTTTCGTAGCCGAACGTAAATCTTGTCATATTAATAAACAAGAAAAAAAATTATATTAATACAAAAAAAAATAAAAATAAAATAAAATAGAATAATAGAAACGAGATAGGGGCGAATTTTTTTATGATTTCTTTTTCTGACAAAGAAACAACTTATTTACTTTGTTGATTAAGTGGCGACAAATCTCGAGAAAGTATCAAGGTTTCTAATCGATATCTATCACGGGTTTATAAACAAATATTTAATTAAGTCTTAATTTAAATATTTAATTAAGTAAGCGAGGTTAAAAAAACAATACGATAATGACTCTGTTTTGTAATCATAAATTTAATGAAATGATTTAATTATTCGCGACAGTGTGCCGAAGAGAAATAATTCATCGATGTGCGAGTTTTATCATTGATGAAATTTTTAAAGTATTATATTATACAAATCATAATATATATATACGTAACGAATGTTTGTTCTTTTTAAACATCTTATTTCACAGCGCGGAAATAAGGTTGTAATCCTCTATAACACAATTATTTCCGGGTTCAGGATAAACAAATTTTTCAAAAAAAAAAATACGAAAATATTAAAGAATATAATGCAATTCGAAATATTTACCTACGATAAACGGCACAGCAGTTCCAAGAATAGTATTTCTTCTTCCTAAATATTCAATGAATGGGCCACCAGCTATACCTCCGATAAGTGCACTCAGAGGCATGATCGATCCAATCCACATACCCTGTAAAATGTCAATGACAAATATTGATTAGTTATATTCGTGTTTGAAAATACCGAGATCGTTTATTTAAAATGGTCATTCACATTATAATATGAGCATTCAGATCGTACCACACATAAGAAATATTTGTGCGTTAGATTTGTCGTGCGGTGTAAGTAAAGTAGTCACGTACGCACGTGAGATGACGAAGAGTATAGGATCCAATCATTATATCGTCCTTCGAATTTAAATGAAGCCGAAAGAAGAGGGGTCAAGGAAGCAATCCCTTGAGATTATTTATTACGAGTCATTGCCATTCTTAATTCGATTCTTTTTAAAATTAAAAAAGGAAACACGATGATTTTGAAGCTCGAAGTGAGATAAAATAATTCGAAAGTGTCATCAAACAATCCATCGGGTTGACTAATAAGTAATATCAGAATACTTGATAAATTATATTTAAATTAATAATCCTAGTATTTTGTATTAAAAATATTTAAATAAATAAGTCTATTGCATTTGGTATCGAAATAAAAATTTAGCATAGTTATATAATTATATAATTAGTATAGTTATATATATCTTTAAATAATGTTTAATATTTTTTAAATTGATTAATTATTAAAAAGTTTGATATTATATTTATTATAAGAAGTCAAGTCAATAATTTATTTCGACGGATAATCGCGAACACGCAAAAAACCATTTGTGATTGTAAAAGACGTGAGCGTAGAAGTTAACTCGTGGTGTCATTGTTCATTGCAAATAGTCATCATCGGCTTTGGCGTGTCCATCGATTTGACCAATCCGGTTGGACATAAGCGAGGTTCAACATTCGTTCGACCAATCGAATTGTAATCAGGCCATCGCGCCCCTGACCACGCACCAATGACGCACTTAAGGTTAAATTTTTAATCATCTATTGACCTTTCTAATATTGAAGATTATACGTATTATACCTTTTGGAGTTCTCTATAAGGTTCTCCAAGCGTAACAAATCATTCGTCTCGTTAATAATCTTGAAGAAAATTATATCGATATATATTGAGTTGACCAATAAGTAATATTGAAAAAATTACACTCTTGTCTAAAAAAAAAATGTCACTCTTGTTTATTTAAATATTAAATACTATGTGAAGTGTTTCAGTAAACAAACTACTTAACTATTATGAAATAATAAAGAGATATTTTTGTAATAAAACAATACTATTAACGATAAGATATTAAAATATATTTTTATTTAAACATATTCTGCTTTTATTTAGATATAAAATGAGAAAAACGTCTTAATAAAAAAAAAGTAAAATATATTATTATTTATTTAGTTATCAAATACCAAAGATATTCATTAAAAAATATTAGTATTATTTACTATAATATATTAAATTAAATTGGTCAACCCAATATAATCAATATATATTGCTCGTAATCGTAACTCATCAGTATCGAATTTAGAATGATTCCCGATTGCACCACACGTTTCGTCTGGAATAGATTGCTTAGGTATAAATCGATCAATTCCGTATCAGTAAACGCAAGTGTTGCTTACGTTAAACAAATTAACAAACAGTAGTTTTAATTTTATTAAGAGAAAATGTATGAGTAAACCGAATTCTTTTTTTTTTTTTTTTTAATTAATACTCAATCTTTCACTACTCTAGCGTCAAACTTTTTATTTTAAAAATTTTTACGTTTCTGGTTTACTTTATTCTTCTTGGAACGATTAAATTTAAATTGATCACGGTTATCGGTACTTGATATTCGAACTCATAAAATGCGTATGTACTCATATTAACTTCAAATTCTTGTTAAATTAATTTTCCACGATCCATTATTAGAGTATTATCATTAAAAAAATGTTGTAATCAGGGAAATATCCGAGAGCATGCGAACCGGTGATATATATTCGGCAACCTTGAGTGTTGGACATTTACGAACGTAGGATAATGCTTAATGTAAGTTGTATTTCGAAGAAAAATATGTTATTAAAAAAGTCTTTATCGCAGCACGTACGTTTAGAAATATTTTTTTATATGAAGTTATTTTTTCTTCCCCATCTCCCTCTTTACATTTTTTATGTTCCTTGGAATAATACAATTTTTAACGTTTTCTAAGAGCTTCTGTTTATAAAAGAATAATGACAAATTAGCTACTATGATTGTTCTACATCCATACATTAATCGTTCAATGTATAATACGTACTTGTTGAGATAGATTGATAATTGTAACAATAATCGAATGAAATGACTATGTAATAATAAAAAAAGAAAAGAAAATAATATTAGTACTCACCATTTGTTTGGTAACCTCAAAGTTTGTATCAGTTGCATTGCTTTGCATAGAAACAAGGGCTGGCGACGTATAGGAAGAGGCAAAACCCACAACGAGGGAACCCAATGAAAGTGTTAAGGCTGCCAATACCTTTAAAAACACAAATGAAATAATATTTATTTTGTTCTATATATGAATCATTCATATCCACACACATACACACACATACACAGACGACACAAATGCATATACACGGGGGGTGTACACTAACGTTTCTGTCGGTTTTATTTTTTCTTTTTGTTACTTCATTTTGATTTATTTCTGCTCTTTTTAGACTCGCGATCGTTGACGGTACGATCGATGAAGACAAAACACTAAGAAACACATTAGAAAGTAAATTGTTCATAATACTTCGTAACTTCCTTCTCGCGTATATAACTGACGATTATAATGATCATCTTAGGATGTTGCAAACGATAAGTTCCTTTTATCAATCTCGAGATCATCATCAACATTATAATCATCACTATTATCATTTCCTACATTTCCTATTCTCTCGTACCTGAGTAAAACATGCCTTAGGCGCTGGTTTGTTTCCCGGCACTTCTATATTGATATGAGTATCTGCTCGCATTAAAATCTTCATGATTATGGTTATTAGATTTCTCTTCCAGGTTTTCAACAACGTTTCAAAACCGATTCAAAATCGGAAAATTATAATAAGTCGACTTGTTAAATAAATACACTCTCGTATTTTCTTATTTGCAGTTGTAATAATAATAGTAATAATAATAATAATAAAAAGATAGTAAAAACAATAATAATATTATTAAAAAAATTTAAGTGACACAAAAATATATCCCCGAATGTAAATCGTTAACACACTTTAGACGAAATGAAAACTTGTTGAAGTTTGTCGGTGATTCAAAAGAATGAAGTTAGAATTTTACTACTATTCGAACGGAAGTTATCGGTGTCAACGGTATAATATAAGCTATTGACACTCATGGATTGCCGGGTGGTTCTCCTCGTTTATATAGAGGCAATATGCTCTCATGGGGGGGCAACCCATCCCTTCTCTTTTACAATAAGTCACTGCAAGGTCTGTCGCGTTCTGTTCGCGATGTTTAACAAGTTAGACGTAAGTATAAGTATGTACTCGTTAAAATTAACTTGATTCACGATTTATACAATCATTCGTTTGAATCGTCCTTAACGTAGGATCATCATCATTTTTTTCGCTTTTTTTCTTTCTTTTTCCTCTTTTCTTTTTTTTATTGTTTCTTTTTTTTGTGATTGAAAATGTGGAAGTGGAAGTATTCTATCGTTCTAACGATAAATGTCACGTATAGAGTTTAGTTATTAAAAACTTTTTTTTTTCGAAAAACCTGTTTTCTTTCGAGATTTATGTATAGTTGTAAATAGTAGTAATAGTAGTGGTAGTAATTCTTTGAATTCAATTTTACCGACAGTCAAACTTTCGTATACGCAAATAAGTAAGTAACTAGTTTCTTACGTGGAATAATTCAATGAATGTTATTTCGAAAACAAGGATAAGGTTGTTTCCTTCGAATTTTTTTACTTTCGCTTTCAATATTCATACCGTTCAATCTTACTACTTTAAGAATAGTATTCAAAGAGATCACTGTTACATAATTATTTAATAAAATAATTTCTATTCGTATAATTGTAAACTCGCGATACAATACACAAAATAGGATAATAATTAACTTTCTATTGTATCTTGAAATTTTTAACAAAACTATAAACGAAATTATCGATAAGATTTATCATCAGTTTATTTTTTTTTTTTTCTTTTCTATTTTATCTTATTCTTTTGTTCTTTTTTTTAATCAATTGATTTGTTTAATCGTTGAGGATTTTCCAAGTAAAAAAAGAAGCGATTATTGATTTGACATGTGTATGGCATATTTAAAAAAGATATCTTGAGAATTATCATTATACTGTTCAAGCAAGGTCAGCAGCGGTAACACAAGGTGATATTACAAACGACGAGTCGTTTTGTCGAGAGACAGTGCTTCTTTTCTTAAAATTTTCATTGTATCATCTAGTTATTACAAGAATAGACATAACATGTGTGCAAAAGTACACTAACGGAATAATTGTAATTAAGTGATTAAAATAGACAAATGTAAAAAACAGTTGTACACTTCTTTTTTTTTTTCTTTCTTTTCTCTCCAACAAATTATCTATCTTTTTTACGTATGTCAATTTCTTTTTTCTTTTTTATAATTATTTTTTCGTCCTTTCTACTCTATACATACTTTTATTAACCGTTAAATAGAACACGAATCAAATTAAGATAAGAAAAAAAAAGATAAAACGTTTATATATATATACACGGATAACGAAAAATCTTGTTCATTTATTTTCGTGCAATATTTCGCCTAATTATATCTTTTTTCCTTTTTCTTAAATTGATTTTGATTTATTAATTGTTTATCGTAATTTTTGTTCCATGAACTTTAGTGTTTGCGGTAACCTCGTGTGTCGGTCTATCTAAGCGAGAAGTTGAATGAGTAAATGAAAAAATGGATCAAGGATTGCGGCCATCCTTGAAACTTTGACGTTGAATAGTATGAGATCGCTAAAGGATTAATGGGATATTATTTCAAAGACAACAAACATGCCGCGAAAACTATGGAAACGACTACGTTCTTGGTACAATTTGCAAATATTTATTGTTAGTGGGGAATATGTAAAATATTTCATCTTCTTTTCTTTTTTTAAACCGAATGACCGTGATATATAAGATCCATAAAATGTTAATTTAAAAGCATTAACATTGTAGGAAATTCCTAACTCTCTTCTGAGACGTATGTATCATTGGCGGACCACGTTAACGTTCGTACTACTTGAAGTTATTCGATTTTTCTCTTCGTATTTAGCTCGTATCAAATTATCTATGTATGTTTTTTTTTTTATAATTAT
Source organism: Polistes fuscatus (assembly GCF_010416935.1). Classification (NCBI taxonomy): domain Eukaryota; kingdom Metazoa; phylum Arthropoda; class Insecta; order Hymenoptera; family Vespidae; genus Polistes; species Polistes fuscatus. The sequence goes on along the minus strand of NW_025113107.1, from coordinate 11,540,795 downwards.
TATTATTATAATTTTTCTTTTTTATGTTTGTCCAGTTGTACATAGAATGAAAATTAATTGAAAAAAAACTCGAACATTTATAACGATCGGTCTTATTAATTTAATAACATTTTCACTTCGAACAGCGCTGAACAAAAATATCAGTTGGCTCAAATTTTATACAACATTTTTCGTAAATCTTTAAAAAGTACGTTTTTTTTTATTTATTTATTTTTCTTAATGTATATATATCGAGTAAAAAATTTGTGTATATGTTATTAATCATTAAGAGATTAATTAGGTGTATAATAACAAAAATAAAGCTTTAATAATTAAAAATAATTTTTTTTTAAGCTAGAAATGGAACTTTATATATGCTTCCTATTATTTTTTTTTTAGTTTATACCGACGTAAGTTTCGTAATTTACAATATATTAATATTTTAGGCTCGGTAGATTAAATAAATAAATTAAATATAGAATTTTTTCTTTTAAAGATTTACTCTAACGAGTATGCTATAAAAATAATATAATTTCTGCTAATAATTTTGTTCAGCACTGTTTATACGCCATCAAATAGTGGACACTCGCAATGAGATACGAAGAACACATGTATACATATACGTCATCGAAATATTGACGATCAAATACGAATATCATATCAAGCATCATAATTCATAAGCGTTTAGTACGTCAGCACCAAACACATTAATTCATAAGTGCACCGGAGCAGAAAGGTTAATAGTACATTAATCAGTAAACCGTTATCAATATTTTAATTTGCACACACGTATTTTTTTATACATATATATCGTTATATCATTAACAAAGAAACCCCCTCTCCCAAAATGAATTTATAATTTTATTTAAAAAAGAAGAGAAAAAAGAAAAGAGAAAACTAATTAATTAACGAATTTATAATATTGAAGAAAATTGACATTTGCGTATATATGGTAACTATATTTAGGTATATATAGTTTGTATTGTAGATTCAATCTGTTATTTGTGGTGTACGGAATACGTAAAAAGATACTTTACGCGAAGGCTTCTTGTAACGAGAAAGCTTTATCTTGATTAAATAAAATCCTATTATAAAACTTAGTAGTTCGATCTTATTACTTATTTCTTATATTCATTTCATGCGAGATTAAACAAAAAAATAATATATTATTTTACAATTGCGAATATGAGTGGTGAAAAAATAACGCGATATTGTACGATAAAGAATTTTGTTGTGTGTCTCCATTTAACATATTTATAAATTGTATTGAAATTTTCTACAATCATTACATATATAATTATGATAATTACATAATTTAATATACATATATTGGAATGCCCGATAAGTTCGTATCAATTTGCAAATCTTCACTTTAAAACTGAATCATCTCTTGAACTCAGCTCTGATCATTCACCCATAATAATCACATACCAGAACAAAACCTATCCTATATAAAAAATCACCAACTCTGTGCAATGGAAGTACAAATTGGATGATCTTTAAAGAAATCTTAGAATCCAAATTGAACTGTAATATTCCGCTTAAGACCTCTTTTCAAATAGAAAAAGTAGTTAATAATTTAACAGATGCTATACAAGAAACAGCCTGGGCGTCTACATCTCAAAATGTTTTATCCAGAAAAATCCCGTCATATCCTAGCAATATTTTGCATAAAAAAAAATTAAAAAGGCAAGCTAATGCTAGGTGGCAGAAAAATAAAGCAAGTAGTAATAAAAGACTACTAAACAAATTAACTAAAGATGTTAAGCATAGCATACGGGATCACAACAATGCAGAATTTGAAAGATACCTGACATCACTTTCACCTCACGAAGATACTAACTACTTTCATTCAAATTTATTCCAATAATTTCCAAATTTTCAATTCTTTTCGAGATAATGCTTTTCTCTAATCACTTTATAATGAACAAATTCTTAAGTAGTATATTTTTTGTTCAACGAACATTACCAAAAATATCAAATAAATATAAATATCGATTAGGCTTTTATTCTTTTTTAAAAGAAAATGTTAAATTTCATTTATGTCCTTAATAATTTTGTTTCTTTATCTTTTTTTTAAACGAGGTTAAGTCTAAAAGTTCGTTATCTTCTGAAGGAGAAACTAATGATAACATGAAACATGAACTAATCGGAACAATAGTGTGATTAATCATAAATAATATTTTTTTCCCGCAATAAAAAAAATGCTTAAATCATTTCTACTTAAAAAAAAAAATAAAAAATAAAACTATACATATATCAGAATAATTTAAATATTACGTAACATTAACAGTTCTATTTATTTGGTCAGTATTTTTACATAATAAATGATCAGTATATATAAATATTTTTGTTAATATAAATAATAACTTTAAAGTATTTTAAATAGATGGTCAGTAGATGGATAGATAAATAGATATTTATTTAATTTATAGCCTATTGACCCAATAAATGGACTTGATTACAATTGGCCAGTTTTTATAATAAGGGCAAAGTTGATTTAGGGTTATCTATTGATACAAAATATATACGAATAATCTATGCTCAAATATTATAACAGAATAATATTTTATAATACTATCTACTGATATCTCTGATTACACATATTGATAACAAAAAAATATTGGATAATATTAATTATCTATTTTTTAAATGAAATAATTTAATATATAAAATATTTAAATATAACTCTGATCATTATTAATATATCCATCGCTATTTTATTATAAATATTTGATTAATAATGTTACAAAATACAGACGAAATAAATAGCAGACTAAGAATAACGTGCACACCATTATACACAAACTTACCTGTCTGATAAATCGTTTCGGTGATAAATCTTGATCCTTTTGAAATTGTGATGGGGGTAAACGTTCGACTTCTTGCGTCGCATCTTTATCCTTTTCTTCCTGATTGATACTCATTAGCCCTTTTATCGTAGGCTCGTGAAGATCCTTGGCTAGCAACGGATCTAATTGTTTGTAATCAACGTCGAGACCCTTGTTTAAAGGATCATAAATCCTTGAACCAGCAAGGGTTTTCTGCGATTGTTGATTGTTGAAAAGTTGGTGATTGTTTCTTAAATTTTCGACATAATAATGATTGGTTGATGCGCTGTTGCTACCGCTCGGTGATTGTTTCTTCTCCACGAGAAGGGCTGTTTGACTGTTGAAAGGACTTACGTTTGTTGCGAGAGTTGCGTTCGAAGCACAATCTAATGTTATGCCTGAACTTGTTGTTGAAGATCTCGCGATAGACGGGACTCTCGTATAGTAATTTGGTAAAACACTCCGCTCCTATGAAATATACAAAAAACAAAAAATATAATCGATTAAATTTGTAGTTTTAATTAATAGAAATGATAGGATTATAACAAAAATGCTAATGACGAATCTCGATAACAGTGGCATGTTTCTCATAATAGAAGATTCATAGATATTTGTTTAGACATTATGGTCAATTTATAAATTCGTGCTATTTATTGCAATAATTTAAAATTCTGAATTGTTAACAAACAAAGTGTCTACAAGGAATAATATAATTGTGTGTAATTGTATAGTCATTTGAGTGATAATAATTTAAAAGAAAATTATACTCTTTTCTAAAATTTAATAATGTTGAATTGTCGTGTAATATTATTCCTATCTTTTTTTTTTTTTCATTTTGACGAGATTACAGTTAAAATCTTTTTATCATGCACAGATATACTCGTAGGATTAATATTGGCCATATTCAAATTAATTTCATTGATTTTATTACGCATATCAGGAATGAAAGAATTATTATTATTTGTGTACCGATGTAGTTAAAACTGGAAAGAACTAGAAGAAATTGATCGTACTGGACGGTACTGGACTTGAACTTTTTCCTTCATTTTGTGATAAATTCTCATGCTTAACAGTTTATATGATGTAAACAGATTTATATAAAATTGGACATTACATAACAATGGACGTAAAAAAAAAGAAAAAATATCTTTACGAAATATGAATACCCTCACGAAAAAAAATACAAAAAAGACTTAAGATCTCATAAATTTGCTCAAATATATATTTTCCTTTTTTTTTCTTTTATGAAAAAAAAGAAAGAAAAAAAAACAAATATTAAATTAGTATAATAAGAACGTGACAATAAGAACATGCCGTGAAATATACATTTTTTTAACAATATTATTACCCTCAATGTTTCTATTTAAAAAAAGATTATTTAAAACATTTTTGTTTGTTTGAATGATTCACAATCTTTAAAGTAAAGTCCAAATAAATTTAACAATAAAACAATAAAATTTAACAATAAGGAACAATATGAAGTATTCAAATACCTTTCTAACGTTTTCCTAAATGTTCAGATTCCAGATAACAGGAAATCCAAAATTAGATGTTTTCGAAACACTTTTCAATCAAATCTTTTTTTCCTTTTTGAATGATTCACAATTTTTGTTTCAATGGAATTTAATTACCTTGAATTTGTTTTTATTACACGACGAGAGAACTTTTTACTTTAAAGAAAGAAACTAAGGAAAGAGGATTGAATTTTGGGTGTGCATTCAATGAGCAAGTACTTTGTTGAGGGGTTGGATGGTCAATGTTTCAGTATTTATATACTAGAGCTTTATCAAGAATTTTATTATAAAAGAGGGAAATAAGAGACAAAATGAAATAGAAAAAGAAAGAAAAACAAAGTGGGGAGAAGAAATTGATGTCCATTATCAACTACTAACATGCAATGACGAAGAATAAATGCTTACTTTTTAAGATTAGATGACTTTTAGCCCGGCTATCGATAACCTTTTAACGATCTTTGTAATTAAACTTTGAATCTTATACTTTCGCAAATTGTTTGTTCTCGTATTTTCTGTTTCTTATTATTAAACATGGGCTATAGATTCTAGTAATTAATTTATGAAAATTCGTCACGTTGTTAATACCCCAAAATTTTGAAGAATAAGTTTCAAAGCATAAACTTGAGAAGACTAACAGTGATTAGTTAGAAATTATAGTTTATATAACATAATATGACGAGTGTAAAGAATTTAGGACTTTTCAAATTTTTCTTAAAAAAAAAAAAAAAAAAAAATGTGTCAGACAAATTTTTCTTAATCAGGGTTATCCGATTTCAAAAGGAAAATATTGAATTAATTTTTTTTCTTATTTGTATTTAGTAAAAGTTTTCCACATTCTTTCGAGGTTAACATGTTTTGTAAGATTTTTTTTTTTTTTAATGCTGATATATTCCAAGTGAAAAAGCAAGAAAAATTTGTCAGGAAAATGTTTTTATTCCTAATCCCAAAAAAAAGAGAAAAAATAATTAGAGTATAGAAAGTTAATCACGCAGAGAGGAGCAAAGTGATCACGTGGATTACACATTGCCACAATTGTGTTTATTTCTTGATAGATTTCTCGAAAGTAATAAGATATAGATGTCAATATGGCTGCTCTTTTATATCGGCCCATTTATTCATTTGATGCTATGAAATATATGTATAACGACAATAACGAGCTTTTTTTTTTCTTTTTATTATGAAAAGATGATAATTTTATTCTTACACGATATATCTATAGAACGTTTATAATCAAATCTATTGCATCGGCGAAGAAAGAAAAAGAAAAAAAATAATCTTTCTTATATAAACTTAATCGTTAATTTCAAAACTATGTCGCATAAATTATTTAATTATCATTTGTAATAATAATTGACATCGTTAAACGCTATTTTTTTTATCGTCGTGAAATTTATATAATTTTTTTTTCTCACTTTTCGTACTGTTTCAAAATTAATTGAAAGCGACAAATAAGATAAAATTATTTCTATCCGTTCGAAATAGTTTAGTAATTATATATTACATGGAATAAAATTTACAATCGAGTTTACAAAATATTTACTCAATGATTCACGGCTGTTATTTGAAATGATAATATAAACATTCAATCATATAATTGTTTAACGAATAGTTCATTAAATGATTTTACGGGTATATATATATTTACGGAATAGTTTCAAATCACTGTCTTTATTTCAATGTAAAAGAAAAAAAAGAAAAAAAAAATCATATTGTAAACAGGCAAAGCGCAGTGATTCGAAATAAATCAGGTGTTTGCATTTTAAAACATTCGCATACCTAAAAAAGAAAAAGAAAAATTGATACTTTATTACGAAAAACTACACATGTAAACATCTGTGTAACGTGCAGTGATTCGAAATGAATTTTTTTACTTGCCATTTTAATATTCATAAAATGATATATCGAAAAACTACGTTTTATATAAAAACACGTCTTTACACGCAGTGATTCGAAAATGAATGTATGCTTGATTTAAAAAAAAAAAAAAAAAAAAAAGAAGAAGAAAACGTTCGTTAAAATAAAATTAATCGTTCCGATAATATCATCTAAAAATACTCATCGATCTTATGTTTATTCATATTTTTTTGTTATCGTACACGCGTAAGTACGATGAAATTAATTACAGAACGAGACGATTTCTTGTGTTTGATCATTTGTCGTCAAGCTCGAGCTACCACCTTGATTGCTCTTTCCAATAATAATGGCTATATCAATCCTTTACGTTAATGATAGTGTTATCTAAATAGCGTGGTTTCATTTTTGCATATTAATTATGTGTCTGTCTGTCTGTACATTGATCGAAATAGTAGCCGCGATAAATATTGAATTTTTGGATAAATTACGTCTTTGATCGTAGAATGCATCGAAGTTATCTCTCTCTCTCTCTCGTTCGAAGGTCGAATAAATAGAGGGAGTATTCGCTTTTATACGAATCAATGGATAATCGATAATCGATGATCGATAGACCGTAGTAAATATATCGTGATTTAAAACTCGCGCGTTTCTTGTCATATTGTAAACATTGACAAATATTGCGTCAGATCAGCTTATATTTTTTATGGATTATATATAAGTAAAGTTATTATTAATATAAAAACCTTCATCTTTATGTATGTATTTGTGTGTGTGTGTGTGTATGTGTGTGTATGCTTTGTTGTTTAATTTATTTTTATTCTACACTTTTAATTCGTATTTGATAAAAATAGTAGTAGTAGAGAGAGAGAGAGAGAGAGACAGAGAGAGAGGAATTTGTAAAACAAACAAATTACAAACTTACAAATTAAGTTTTGTAATTATTAATAAGATATAAAAATGAAAAATTTCTTCCTGTATGTTTGTAATTTCCTTATAAATACAATTGAGCTTTGTCTTATCTATGACGTAATGTTTGATGAGGGAAAAATATAATAGTATTAATAGTATTAATGTATCCATATATAATACTATATTTCATAGGAGACTTTCTAAATAAATATCAAACTTGTTAGACAAGTTAAAGAGTCAAGGTAATATCTTTGCTTATCTCGGTTGACGGGTATGAACTAGTAAATTGGTTATAAAATCTGTAAATAATACATCAACTACTTTCACGCCGCGATATATAGTTTATATGTAATAAAAAAGAAATAAAAATCTCATAATGGTTGATTTTTTTCGTTAGAAACTAAATGGCTCTTTTTAAATCGATTTATACGTGTATATAAATATTTCTAACGAACAACATGAACTGTTAGAAATCATTTCGAAGAATTAGACGAGTTCAAGATGGATCATGCGAATAATCATAAATACAATATACATATGGTTTTATGTGAGCAAAAAATATTTTACCAGAAACGAACTATCAATTAATGTTTGTTATTATGGAAAAAAAAAAAACAACTAATTATTCTTATACGATTTATTCTCGTCCGATATCGCATGAAATCAAATAAGTACTTAATTATATAAATATATGTTACTACAGTGAGAACACATAATCACGCGGAAAAGTATTATTTATTATTCTATATTTATTATTCTAGTTAGAGTTTAACGTTAATGAAATAAACGAGACTCATTGTTTTCTTATCTTTGTCATTAGATTTATGATAGATCTTTACCGAGTGTTCATTATAGAAATGAAAAGGCAAACGGTTGTAAGCCCCTGAAAACGAACTTGTAACGATTTCAACTTCATGTTTCATGTTCCTTGGCACGCGTTATCCAAGCACATTACCACGTGCTACGATGCATGATACTTTATGCTAGTATATTTCTTTTTTCCACCTCCTCTCCCTTTCTGTTTCTGTCTCTCTTTCTCTTTTTCTCATTTTGATATCTTTGTTTGTTTCGTGTTAATCTAATTATCAAAAGTTGAACGTTTTATCTATGTTTAGAAATAAATCGTTAATTTAGTATTTCTTTTTTTTTTCATTTATTTTTAAATCTAACAACAAGTTATAGTATAATGTTACTAAGTTTTTATAAACTCTTAGAAATATTTATCTTAAGAACATGGTGTATTTGTTATCGTGATAATTTTAAAAATAATTTGTTGTTTTTATTTAGTGACAGTTTCAAAAGTATTTCGAGGTCGACTCGTTTTTTAAGAAATTAGATTTTTTAATGATATCTTCTTAAAAAAAAAGAAAGAAGAAAAAAGAAAAAGAAGTAATTTTTAGTCGGAAACATTCATTCATCTCGAACCCGAAAAAAGGATAATTGAATTATAATATAGAGAGTTACAAAGTATTTAAATTTATTTGGATATTGTTGACAAGAAATGACGTTATTTTGAAATGATTTATGTTTAAAAACGTGCGTGTTTAAACTTTAATTAATTTATATTTACTCATATTTCTAAATATAGAAAGAGAATATCGGAAATATCTGAAACAAATTTGAGCAAATGGTTGATAAAAATATAACGTCCAATTATAATTCGCGACGTATATACCAACATATGTATTTACATATGTTACAATTATGTACATACAAGTGTTATTAAAAAGTGTAGACAGATTGAAATTATTAAATACGAATTAATTTTAAACGTGCTACTGTGGTAATATTCTTAAATAAAAAAAAAAAAAAATTATTGACATACAAGAACACGACGAACTACTATCGATGCATAGAATTCGTAATTTACGATTTAGCTTACTCGAAGAATTTCATTCTTATTAGTTTCAATTCTTTAAGCACGCAAACTCGTTTTGAAACACGGCATTTTGAACAGTGCAATTTTCTTCTTTTTTCTTTTTTTTTCCCCTCCCGTAAAAACGGAATTTATCGTGAATTTATAATGACCTTAAAAAAAAGAAAAAAAATTGTTGACACGAAATCTCGCGTGTTTCGTAGCAAGGCAAGTGACGATGGATGGTAATGATGGTATAATTGCTTTTGTCTTAACAAGCCAAGGTTCCATCGAGGTAAATCATTTGGAAAAAGAAAAAGAATGAATGAACGAACGAATGAAATAAAAATTCAGAACAAACAAAAGCAGGAAAAGATAATGTACTACACCCTGTGTGCAGGCTACAATGGTTCTAGTTTGTATCCATGCTGCAGTGCATCGGTCAAACGTTATTATTTTTTTTCCTATTTTTTCTCTCTTTTTTTATTTTATTATTTTTATTATTGTATCATAAATAGAGAAAGAGAGAGAGAGGGAGAGAGAAAGATCGATTTTATTTATAAAACACCCTATCCGCGATAAATATAATATTTTCTTATAAAAAACTTTTATCTTCAATCTGTTCATCAATACATTACAATATTTCACCTTGGTACCAAAGACGACGTTAATCATTATTAATTTTATTTGCTTCCTTTTTCTCTAGTCTATTATTAAATTATTCCTGTGTGTTTTTTTTCTTTTTTTTTTATATATATTATATGTATATATACTATATTCATTATCGCAGCAGAACAATGAACTAGTCGAATGATTTCTATGCGCTGAAGAAGCGGGGTAAATTTGATTTAGACATTAGAGCAACATTGATGACGTACCAGCGACGTAGATGCTTGTGGCCCTTGAAGCATTTTAGCGCTGCGTCCATGACAGTCAACAACGTAGTCATGAGTTGGTTGCACTGACCTCATCTTCGAGTATAATGGTTTTTTCTATTTTTTTATTTTTTTATTTTTTCTAATTATTTTAAAATATATATATATATATATTTATCGTTAAAAGATGATTCAAATGATTCTCAGGATATAGGAAATATCCTATCCGTGTCTAACAATCGTCGCGATCTAACTGATAAAGATTCCGTTTGAAAATTTTAGAGAAGCCGAATATGTACGAACTAGTCTCCTGTTCTTACTCTATGTATTTGGAATATCGAAAATTGCAGCCATTTATGATCCCTTGTTAGTTGACTAATCACCGAACAAAAAGACTTAAGACCCGTTTTGTTTGTATACTCAATCTTTAACGAAACGAACAATATGTCTACGAATGCAACGGCTTTGATTTATTATGTTGAAGGAGCATAATAACTCGTGTAAGAGTGTATGTATTCAACGATAAGTTTCATTCTCGGAGAAACAAACGCGTCGAAAAAAAGAAAGATCAGATAACTTTGTAACCTATTGTACATCGCTTTTCTGTTCTTTTTCCTATCCTATTTTTCTTTTTTAATTTTTTGTTTCTTTCCCTTTTCTCCCCCATTTTTCATTTTAAACAGATAGATCATGGAACCGGTATAATGCGGATCTAACCAGAAATGTTCTTAACTCTCAATTTTTAAAACGTTAAAAATCAAGTAAACGGTTAATGTCAATTTTCCCCCCCTTAATGCTAGGCAACCCATCGTACAAGCGTGTGAATGCATGCAACCAGCTCTTACCATTAGCACAATGCGACATTGCAATGATCTATGATAACAATTGTACTTGTGATTTAATCTAACAATAAGAAAAAAAATATCTTCGTTAATGAATTTTGTTGTAATACGTGATAAGGAAAAACATTATAAGAGATAAGGCTAATGATTTGACAATAACGATAAATAAAGAATCATTATCAAAAGTTTTAACAATCAAATAGAATCATTTGACTTTTCGAACTGAGCATGATTCTAACAGGTGATATGCTAATCGTAAATCGATATGCGGTACATAATTAAAAACATAAGCGGATGAAACTTGAAAAAACGATCACTTTGAACAGATAAAAAAAAAGCATTTTACGAATTTGTTGTTAAATATAAAATAAATTTATAATTAATAAAAATATTTATGCGATAGATGAGGTGATTGGTGCTTTCGAATCCGTAAACTTCATTCTCGTTTGCGACGAATGTTTCCCTTTTTCTTTTAACTACCTACCGTCGTTAGAGAAAAATAAAATAAAAATAGTAATAGACATATAAAATAAGTGGAAATAGGTCCGAAGAAGATATATCGATAAAGCTAATGGATAACGGTCACACAATAATGTTTATTGCATTTTTCTTTTGTGTTACATGTATGTATGTATTGACTTATTATTTTTTTTTTTCTTTAAAGGAAAATAAAAAGGAAAAATAATGAAACATAATGATTTTGCGAACGACGACAAGTCTGCCGCAGACAGTCTCCTGTAAGATTAGTCAAACTTTGAAATTTCATTATTGACACATTTACGATTAAAGAACGTTTGCTGTAATTCACCTGTAAAAATTTTATCTTATTTTGTTTTTTTAAATTAAGATCATAATATTTTTTACATTTTCTATAAATCGTAGTTACATGTAAGCCGAATTAAATTAACTACCAAAAAAGAAGTTTCTTTTTTCAACAACAATAATCGAATTTATATAATAAAAAATACAAACAAAAAAAGAGATAAACGATTGTTAATAACAACAATAGAAAAAACGACAAAGAACAGGATCAAAAGACAACAAAGTACGGAACTGATTCGATGAATTTCTTTTTCTTTTCGAACAAATTTCATACAATATTATCTTCGTTTTCCCATACACCTGCTAAACCACCTGCTAATCAAAGAAAGATTATTACGATCTTGGAAAAATTGTATGTACAAACGAAACGAATTTTGTTAAGTCAACGTAACTAGAAAATAAGATAAATAAAAATATATTGCAAGAAAAAGTAGAAGGAAGAAGAGAAGAAGAAGAACAAAAAGAACAAGAAGAAAAAGATATGAAAACGTAGAAAATCAGAATAAAACGGAAGAACAAAATTTGTACGTGGTCAAATTTTCGCGGGGTTTTAATACGCTCTTGTTAGTTTCGAAAATGCCGCTAGAGGTCATTGGTAAGGAAAAAAAATGAAAAAAGAGGGAAAGAGATAAAGGTTCGAAGGTCTCGTCGGCGCGAGAACAAATAGAGCGGGCTTTTCGTTCAAGTCCGCGCATGCGCATAATTTATATCTATCGACAATAATCGATATTTCTCATGCGCATACGTAGTAAAACACACATCGTGTATTTACGTATTTATATAATATATATGCTCTGTGAAATGAGCATGACGAGTTATTGAAGAATAACGGGAATGAAAAAGAAATATGAAAGAAGTGGGTAGGGAGGAGTGGAGGAGACGAAGGGAAAGAGGGAAAAAAAGGTGGAGACTAGATAAAATACACGTCGAAGAGAACGCATAATATTATCAAACATGCTGTATTGCAAATTTTAAAAAGTGATAAAGAGAGAAGAACGAAAAAAGAAAATAAATTCCTCGTGAAAGGTAAAAATGAAATTTAGTTATTAGAATGTGCGTCATGGGTTGTATAACTAACGCTCGGAATAGTTCGGCTTAATTCGTTTCAGAATCGTGTATGTAGCATGTTGCTTTCATGTATTCGTAAAAATAGAATTTACGATAAGTTAGCCGTACGAAAGAAAACGTAAAGAGAGAGAGAGAGAGAGAGAGAGAGGAAGCGAGAGAGAAAGAGGAAGAGGAAGAGAGAACATACCGAGTCATTGTGTTTCTCTATCTGGTATACGTTCGAGTTTTTAATCATTTTTCTTATCAACGATAGCACGAAAAGTCGGGGATAAAGATAATTCGTATATTCTTGCCATAATTTTGTTGAAACCCGTTGAGACTGCTGTTATCATAATTATGAAAAGGTAATATTTGACTTGTAATAATGTTTGTTTATTTAAAAAAAAACCGAAATCAATGAAGGTAAGATAAGAATAAAAACAACCGTTAAGATTCGCTCGTTGTTAAAAGTACAAAATAAAAGATGGTAATTAGAAATAGAAACGAAAGGAAGGGAAATTTAAAATAGAAAATAGAAGTTAAGAATAGAAATGAAAGAAGTGGAAAAGATCATGCGTGTGGGTGTGTTTATATATGTAGGATATGTTAAAATAAAAGGATGCACATGTTGTACGGACTCGAGGATGCTGTATGAACATGAAACTACCACCATTGTATCGTTGTCGTCGTCGTTCATCGTCGTCGATGTCGTCGTTGTGTCAGTGGCCGAGTATCATGGAACTTTCCAGAGGCTTAGAGAGGAGAAGGAGAGAGAGGGAGAGAGAGAGAGAGAAAAGGAGAAAGAAAGAAAGAGAGAAAGAGGAACGAAGATGGAACGCTAGCGCCAGCCGTGAACCGATCAAGGATAAAGGGAGAAGGAGCAAAATCAAAACGAGAAATGCCGGGTGTGTTGCATATAATGTAAACTAGAATAAATATATATATATTTTTTAGAAAATCGTATATATTACCGTATGGAAAATAAATATGAAATTTTCAATGAATAATTACAAGGAAAATAATAAGGAGTAAAGAAACAGCCACTGTTACGATCGATGAACATAAGAAGTGAAGCATTGTGGACTAACAAAATGAAATGGAAAAAAGAAACAAAAAAATAGAAATAAAAAGAAAAAGGACATATCGTAGGGTAGTGTAAGCTTGGCTTACCTTCGTTTTTGCGAAGGGCACAAGGCACAGGGGCCATGGTTGCATGATCTGTCTCCTTTGCGTGTTAGACGGCATCGTGTTTTGCGTTGTAATGCCGGTTCTCTCTTTTTCAAGTATCAATCTGTCACCTTTGCACCGCCGTTGTGGCCTACAATCAAGGCTAAGTACCGGTGAACGTCGTTGATAGTTGTCTTCTTTTTTTTCTTGTTCTTTTTTAAAAGATTCCTTGATGATCGTTTTTTAATGAAATAGAAGTAATTTGATATTGGTTATCAAAATTGAACTCCTTATTCTTGGTATGTATCCTGTCAAATAGCAGGTGTTACACGTAGAAGTAAATATAAGTAGGGATTGGGGTGGTTGGTACGTGCGCAGAAACTGGCAGGATGCCTCTGTCGGCCCAGGATATAACTACTTCCGTCGATTTTTTTTCTGTTTTCTAACCTTGGCACGACAGAGTGTGCGCGTTTTACTCGACACACGTGGCTCTGTTATGACAACAGAATATAATCATTTACTGTAACTACTGTCCCTGTAACTAGCAGCTGTTTGATGTCTTCCTATCGAAGAGTCCACTTTCTTCTTGATTATAATCAAATTGTGTGATCTCTGTACTCTAATCACAGATGAATCTCAGGAATTTCTTTTGAGGATACTTCTGATGACGATGACGAGATTATGATATATATGTGTCACGTTTGATTGGTATATCACCGTTCAACCCTTGTGACGCGATTCCAGGAACGTCTAAAGTCTAAATGACGCCTCGTAGCTCCTATACCGTGGTAACTACCTCTTTTTACCACCACCACTACAACCACCACCACCGCCGCCACTACCACCGTTCGTTATAGTCGCCTTATAGCAACGGTTGCTTCCTTCCTCTATACTTTACTGACGTCTGCACACCTCTCGACCAGCTGCTACTGCTGCTGCTGTTGCTTTTATTATTCCTACGTTTGTTGCTTTTCTTCTTTAATTTTTCTTTATCTATATATTTTCTTTCCTTTTTTTTTTCTCTTCAACTTCTTTAAATTATTCTTTTCTTCTCGATTAAAATCGAGTAATCTTCCCTTCTCTACTGTCTTCCTCCTCCTCGTTAGGATTAATTATTCGTCAATGAAATTCTTCGATGAATAAAATTCATTGAAATAATTTAATATAAATTAAATATACATACGACTATTTATGATTTAATCAAATATATGATCGATCAGTAATCTGTCGTACTTGTATATTTAAATTTATCGTTGTGGTCAAGGTAGTATCGATGGTGAAAGGATACGCGTAGATGCACGTGTTAATACTCGTGGGTTTTTGGAAGGTTTGCTAATCAGATCGGAGGGTTTGTCTCTTTTATATAGACGCCGTTGCGGACGTAAGCACCGCCCACTTCTTTTCTCGGGGCGCGTTCCTGACCAAGTGGTGGGGATAGAACCAAGCCAGACGGCGACCCGACGTAGTCGGTGAGTCGCGTGAATTACCCGCGGATTGGAAACCGTCTTGTGTCGATTAGATGTTCTTACACAGATATATGTATATGTGTGTATACAAATACATATATATATATGATATGCGACATTTATAAGTAACGTTTGATCCGATCAAAATCATTCTATCCAGTAAATTCGTCAATTATTAAAACAGTTACTATTTACGAAAAAGTTGCGTCACTGATCGAAACACTCGTATTTTCTTTAATCATTTTTATCTTTTTTTCTTTCTTTTTTCTTTTTTCTTTTTTCTTATGAATTTGCATTATTTATATGATCATTTGTCGTTAAGTGTTACAGGTTTCATATATATAAGAATTTTGTTATTTAACGGTTAAACGATTTTACGTTGGTATGCGCACGATACTCAAATTCTCATCCTTTTTCTTGTCCTTCTTTATATTCCTTTCATCCCCTCTCCTCATTCTTTAAACCATTCTATTTGAGTTTGAATGTATTCAGCTGACCATTTTTTCGTCTAGACTTGACTGTAAAGAAATGTGCCCTTTGGCCGAAAGAAAAGGAAGAAGTAGATACGAATGAAATAAAAAAGAAAAAGAACAAAGAAAAAAAAGAAAAGAGTATTATATGATCGCGTGCTATGGTTGGTTTATCTAATCGTGATGCAACTCTATATCTATTTATCTATAAAGATATATTACATGAGACCTTTTTTTTCACCGCTCACACACGTACAGTTTTACTAGAAACTTCTATCATTAAATAAGGATAAATGAATGAAGTCTTGTTCTTTCTTTTTTTTTCCTTGATAAATCATATCTCCATTCATATATTTTTTTTCCTCCTTTTTTTATTTTTGAAATAAGAGAACTCTATAAAATTCGAAGTCTGTCATCATCGAAGTATGCATTTAATGAAGAACAAAAAAGTTAAAAAATTTCCGAACTTTCGTTGACGATAATTTACGATTTTGTATCCAAATGATAACGGAGACAATTATTTCAGCGATACATCAAAGATAAGCTTAAAATTAATATAATATATATATAGCCGTTCATTTGCCAAATTGATTAACATCACAAAACTCTAAATGTAGAAAAAAACCAAAATTAATAAAGTTACAATACACCGCCGTATAATTTATTATTCGACATTAATAACAAAAATCTTTGTTAAATGAAAAAGAAAGACAAATCTAAATAATGAGTGTTAAGCATAATTCTACAAAATTCCAAAAGTGAAATCAATCATTTTGGTTTGTTTTAATGACTTGATATAAAAAAATAAAACGAAATTAATTTCAAATATACAAAATGAAGCTAAAATGAGAAGAAGAAAAAGAAAGCAAATTTTAAAAGTCAGTCAAATATAAAAAGACGTCAAAAGTAAAAATAATAAAAATAAAAAAGAAAATTAAAATTTTAAATATAAAAAGAAATTAAGCATAATCGGTAAAACAGTTTTGGCGGTAAAATGAAAAAAAAAGAAAAGAAAAGAGAAAGAATAAAAGTCGTATTAATCTTTCTAATTTGTAAACAGGTAATATATATATATATATATCCGAAAAGCGTATCGCGATTATGAGAAGAGACAAGCAAATCCATTTGAATGGTGACGATAGTAGCAGCAATACCTCGGATCTCCCATAGAAGGTTCGAGTCGTTCGACCTCGTTCGGCAACGCACTCGTCCGTATACAGTCGTCAGACTTGTCTTTCTCTTTCTCCATCCTTTTTCTTTCTTTTTCTTTCTTTCTCTTTCTCTCTCTCTCTCTTTAACACACACAGAGACTTTCTGCACACACGCCTAACCGCACGTACGCCTTCTTGGCATCTCTTTCTCCTGGAAGTCTTATTACCGCTTCTTCTTTCTTCCGTATCTTTCTCCACTACAAACTTGCCTTCCCCAAGTTAATCCGGATGTTGGTGTTAGTAAGTGCACTTTCTGTGTGTGTACAATACAAGTACACGTACGTCCTTTACAACTCCTCGTACACGTATAGGTATGCGTGTAAGTGTGTCTATGTATGAATCGCCGGCAATCCCTTCAAAGGGTACTCGGATCTTTTGCCGAGCTTGCATTCTGAGGAGAAAGAATAGTAATGGGCTGCATTCGAATGAAATTTTCTATTCGTCAAAATTTCTCAAAATTCTCCATGATTTTTCGATAATGTCGGTATCGAATATTATAACGAATTGGTATTGAAAGAGCTGTTTTATTTTAATTAATGATATCTCATTAATGAACAAATCATATTGTGACACGTGTGTATGTTTAATAATTATTATAACATAAATCTTGAATAGTAGAGAATGTGTTTATGTGTTATGTGTGTGTGCATATATATATTTATGCGTGTGTTTGTGTGTGTGCATATATATATTTATGCGTGTGTTTGTGTGTGTTTATGTATCGTATCATGTCACGAGGTTTTTAAAGGAATCCATGATTACGAAATTTCTTTTGAAGGATATATATGTAGTACTACGTTGTTCACAATTTTATACATATAGATACATCAAACGTAAAATACATGTATGTAGACGGCTTTGAATTCATTTTGGGCGGGAATACTTTACTCATGACGCTAAAATTTGACATTAAATATTTTTAACCAGATATATATATATCTCGATAAGATTAACTCTGACGCAAAAAGTTCAGTTCAATTTTATGCTTGACGTGTCTATACAATATTTATAATATATATTTAATTCGACAGATTTGTTACCGAGTTTAAGTCACAAAATAACTACATATATTTTTAGAAAATACATATGAAACATTTTGATACATTGAAACCACCCTTAAAATATTTCCCATTAAAAAATACTTCCCCATATATATATTTACACGTAAATAAGCATTAATGATATATCTTCATATTTTCTTCTTTTTTGGTTTTTTTTTTTACATACGTACAATTGTATCAATTCGCAATATTATACCATTTCATGGTAGAAAATATGCAACTACAAGGCATTTATGGTAGTCATTAGGTCATATCAAATTTACAATATAATCGCATCTTGTTACATACCGATTACCACACGTTGAGTCTTAATTTGATTTATATAACTTAAGAAATAAACATCTCTTGTTTATCGTTCGATCACGCATTGAACATTAAAAAGTTCATGTAAACAAAATCCTAAACTACCACATTATAATATATTATAATTATGTACATGCAACGGTATAAACAAACATACAAATCATACGAATTACAATCAGTTGGATCACAGTTTTTGTTTTTCTCATTTGAATATTATTTTCTTCACTTCATTTTGTTTATCAATTTTTAATATTTTTCATCGTTCAAGATTAATTACTTTTTTTTCTACGCAATAGTAATAGATGATAATATTACGAGAAACATTCCAATGCATCATCATCGATTGTCATTTTATACAATACATACATATGTATTATATGCCAATGAGAAAAAAAAGAAAAAAGAGAAAAAAAATATGTTTAACGTTTGTCGCGTCCATAAGAAAAACTCTAACGTTGTTATACTAGCTTAGTATAAATTGTACATTTTGTATTATTTATTTTTTTCTTTCACATACAGAAACGTGCACGCATGATTATATATTCATATATGTTGGAAGGTAAAGATTTCGGTAAAATTTATCTATGTTAATTATCATATACATCTTCCCCCCGATTATGATAAAAGGCACAGGACTCTGTTTCGTAAAAGCACTGATAACAACGTTTGTTGTGTGCTATGCAAATGATTATGAGTAGGAAAAAGAGAAGAATGAAGATTAAAAGAAAGATCATATTGTTAGAATTTGATTGTCATGAGTTTTTTTTTTAGAAGATTCAAGAATAACGAATTATTTAATATTTCTACAAATTAGATAATTCTTGTATTTTCTAATCGTAATTATAAAAACGAAATTCCTCCTCCTCTCTCTCTCTCTCTCTCTCTTAATCGTTACCGGTTTTGCATTATTGTCGCATATGCAAAATGTCGCAGGAAGGTATAGCGTTATCTATGTATGCGCGTAAAAATACCTACACATATACAAACGTGTTATATATCAACTTTGAATATTAAACGAATGGTTGAAACGACTTCGTTTATAGTATTTTTCCATCAACCTCCGTAATTATCATATGATTATGCTGTGAGGCATAACTAACATTTAAAGTCGACTCAAGTGAATAAGTATAAAGTACGTAAATGCATATATAATCAAATTAAAACGCTGGCGAGAAGATAATCAGATATTGTGATAGTTTTTAAACGAATAATCAGTCAACAGAAAATCATTTCTTCGATTCGTTATTTTTTAACGTAAACTTTTAAAAAAGTGTGAATGGATTCTAATCATTTTTTCCTGCCTTTTGTTATTCTTAAAATTACGTTACGATAATTCGTAGAATGATTATTGATAATTTAAAATGATCAATATAAAGCCTGATGAAATGGTAACGATAATTCTTATCATAAAAGTAATGCTTGGCCTTGGTTCATTAATGTTAACGTATTTGAAACTTACGTAGAATATTACGCATATATATGTGATAGGAGTTATCATGATTAATAAAAATAATATAATTTCGATGATACATGAGTAGATATGTCATTGTAATGGATTAAGTTTTATTTATTAATCTTTTTATTTTTTACTAGCTCGATTGTACTTTTATTATTCGTTACAATTCTGTATGGCAAAAATTATCATATTTATTATTTTTATGCTCGAAGTAAAGTACATTTTGTTGAAACCTTCCAAACATTATCAAATTTTATTGTCGTTCGTTAGCGTACAGTCCAAGACAGTAATATAAATTTTTACTATTTTTTGCGTATTATATTGTTATATAAAAAATATGTAGGAATGTAATTATATCAACAATATCGCAGACATTTTTTTTTCATAAAATATTATCTTATCACGATGTATAAGTGCGACAATGCATTTACTGAATTAACGATTTCTACTACTCTGTATTTATTATATTTTATTGACGATCAATAGAATTCTTTGTATCAGTGAATCGGATATTTTATGCTTTGCTATGACATATATATGCACACACATATATATATATATACACGTAAACTTTTCATATCCTTTGAAATTTTTTTTACCTAATGAATAATAAGTAACAAACAAATGTATCTAATAAACAACGAATTGTTTTTACTTAACGAGCAAAAACAAAAAACTAAAACCCATTTATAAACAGTCAATCTTTTGCAATATGTATGTATTTAAACGATGGTTAACGCGTCATAATCCTAGGAGATAAACATTAGACCGGCACATCATACGTATATGTGTATGTTTATACTATGTAGAGTGTATAAACTGTGATAGCAGGTATATTATCGCGTATATCATCGGAAATTTGTTGTCATGTTTAATTATGATTTCATTTACCGAAAATATCTCTGCATTTATATGTATGTATGTATGTATTATATGTATGTATGTATATTATATATATATGGCAATATTTATTTATCCTTAAATAAAATAAACGTTTATAATCGTCAATGAGTAAGTTAACATTTAATTAGATTATAATGATTTATTATATAGAACCAGGAACTTCCTGAGAACATTAAAAAATGATATTAAAAAAAATAGACAAATATACGAAGCATTATTTATTAAAACAATCAGGCAATTGGGAATTATTTTAAACATAGAAATGAAATATAACTTTAAAACAACGTTTAAAATAAGAATAAATTATTTCTACTAGTTTAAACTAAAAAAAAGAAAAACTGGTTCACATGTATCGATGATTATATCAAAAATTAAAATACACATATATTCGTTAAGAATTCATCATTCTAACAATAAGATAATTGACCGAAATCACGTAAGATTCGTTTGGTAATCTCAAAATGATTTCACGTCATGTCGGAGGCACGAGTCTTCGAGTTTATAAACCAAATGACTATGCGTGTCAGAGACATATCAAGGAACGCATTGAATAATGGCCATTTGTCCGTACATTGTGCTCGAATGCTTAAGTGTTGTTCTACATGATGCTTACGAATACGAATTAAAGTAGTTCTAATGTGAATGCGTACTGACACCGTAATTATTACGCGTCATTTCAATTTATTGATGTTAAGAACGTTTTAAATAATTTCGTTTAAAAAAAAAAATCGAACCAAATAAAATATTAATCCACCTATGCAATACAATCAAGGTCGATTTTATTATATGGGATGTGAATCGTTAGCTTAATTGGAAATAATTGTTGTTATTATATGTGAGTAATACGTAAAATATTTCATTAACATATGAGAACCACTGTAGGAATAAAAATGTGACACAATAGCAATGAAATATATATTTATGCAAGCACGTGTGCTCTAATTAAAATTGTTACAAAGTTCTATTTTTGTGTTACAATAAACTCTTAAACGTTTTACTCTTTTATGGAAAATGTTTTAAATAGTCACTCTTGGATCCGTATTAACAAATAATGTTTTGTATCTTCTGGAAATTTCTCAAACTTCTTTTATTTCACACGTTCTATCGATTGTTCTCTTTGTTATAGGTACTCAATGCTATTCTAATTTTCAAATATGTTAGAATCTATTTATAAGTGTACAATAAAGGAAATAAGAAAATGAAAATAGATATTTAGATTTTTATTTTGGTACTTATTTAATTGAAAATTCGAATAAATTGCATAAATTTTTGATACGATAAACTTCAAATTAACATATTTTCATTACGAGAATAGTGACCCTCTCATTTCGGGTACATTATACGAAGGTAAAAACAATTGCGAAAATTATTCCACCAGACAAAATTATACAACAAACATACTTGTATGTATTCTCAAAAAAATCCAACATATTATGATACACCCTGTACACGTGTATTGATTATTTTGAAATAATCACACAAGTTGTATAGAACAACAGTACACGCGTCACATATCTCATTGACGTGCCCTTTGATTCTTTTAACGTCCTTAAATCTATATCGAATCTGATTAAAGCCAATCAATAGGAGTCCCGTTAAGTTAAGTAATTCGTTACGTACGCAAAATAAAAGATTAGATATTATCGGCTCGTGCAATATAGTAAACCGATGAACCTACAATTAAAAGGCTAACTGGGCGCAACATAAGTACATATACAATATATGTATCATCAATAGCATCGTGTAAGTCCCGACAGATTAACCCATCGAACTAAAACTCTCCCTAGAGTAGTCCTCTCCTCCCCCCATTCTCCACCCCCACCCCCAACCTTCTTCATTCTCGAACGTTCGAATGTCAAGATGATTAATGCATCTATGCACATTATATATATAATATGAACACACATACACACACGTATATATACACGTAAACTCTAGCCAACTTAATTAATGAACGAATTAATGAGTGATCTTCTCATTGGTGTTGGTTCACTCTCGAATGATATACGCGTATCTTTTTCGAGCCATTGGATATGAGCTATAATTCAAAACTCGTTCAATCGAGAAATAATAATTTACTTCGCGGCAGTAATATCTTCTTGCATTCGGTTAATCGTGAAACTGTTCTATTTCTGTTAACGTGCTAACGATTATGAGATACATATCTCCACGTATGAATGTTCTCCAGCCTGGATGAGATTCGTTTTACACGCATGAATGATCTGAAAATGTGTTTGATGTACTAACACATTATACTACCCACCACGTGTTATGTAATACGTGTTTGTCTATTTAATACATCGAAGAAAAACTTCCAAGAAAATTGGCTTCATGGTAAAACGTCGATATTTATTAACTTCCAACTATGATCATTATTTTTAATAACTTTAAATATTGTTCTTATAATAAAAGAAATTATTATTATTCGATCTAAACAATTTTAACACATTGTCTTGGATGATTTTATTAATTATTGGTATATTATTTAAGGTATTTCCCCGTAAAATGCGTTAAATTGTTACAGAGAAATCAGAAATGCACAAAGAAAATGAAAATTTGTATTTTATTTTAATTATTTTAATTTATAAATAAAGCTTTTTAATCTCCGTGCGTAAGTAATTTTAAAAGAGTAATTTAAAAGTATTCAACTTTATATAATTACCCTTTATTATCCGAGAGTTTAGGCAACATAATTTAAGGAAAATGTTAGCTGCTTAAACGTATATTCAAATAAATTGCAAATGAATCATGTGAAAATTTGTCATTAACAAAAAAATATTCTCTAATTTATTTAAATACAAAATGCAATTAAATTCTTTCCTTATTCAAATATTTAAATATAAATCGTTGAAAAATTATCATCATTATTTCTTGGAAAATCTTATAATAATGTTAAATTTACAATAACGATCAATTTCACATACATCAGTATATCTACCATAAAAAAGAACAAAATACACCTTGTATCAAAAATCAATTCGTCTACACTCCACTTTTCGATAAATTATCATTCTAAAAGATAAACTTACAATTTTTTATAATATTTGTACGAACAAATAAAATACCATTCTACAGGGGAGGTATTTCTTCGAGTGAATTCGAAGAAATGCATAATACCGATATATGATTACTATTCGTCGAAGGAAAGGGTAACCTCGAAAAGAATAATGGAGAAGTTTATTACATACGATTCGATCGTATATCGATACGTACTATGCTAATGTCTCAACAATAACAATGGAAACGATAAAAACGATGACGATGATGAGAAGAAGACAAAGACAAAGACGAAGATAACAACAACGACAACGACAACGACGACGTTAATTGGCCCAATCGTTTCCTCGACTCTTGGAGGCACGTCTGGTGTGTGTGTCGTCGGCAAAATCCCCCCCGGTGGGGGTCAATAAGAGTGTCAACCCTCGATTGCTGAGGATTAATAGACGAAGCGCCAGTAGCCGACAGATAACAACGAATAAAGACGCATGGAAAGTTCTCTCTTTCTTTCTCTTTCTCTTCTTCTTCTTATTCTCTCTCTCTCTCTCTCTCTCTCTCACACACTCACTCTCTCTTTCTTTCTCTTTCTCTTCTTCTTCTTCTCTCTCTTTTTCTTTCTCTTTCTCCTGGTTTTTTTTTGCCCTCTCTTTTCCTCTCATTGATTCACTGAAGATAACGTTCGAAGAAAGAAATAGAAAGAGAGAGAGAGAGAGAGATAGATAAATAAATCAAAAAGGGGACAACAGAAAGATTCGACCGAGTTTAGGGTCTATGGAATTTTTCCATCGACTACTTCACCAGATACTCTTCTCTTATCTTTTTATCTTTTCAACGTTATACAAGAAACGCCCCAGCGCAAATTTATTGTTTCAAACATTTACCAATACAATTCCACTCAATGAATTTAATTAATATCGATCGATCGTTCGATCGATTTGCCCTATCGATCTACGTGATCTTTTATAATCCTAGAGAGGATTTCTTCATACTTCGCAATCAATTTTTGCGATAAATCAATGGAATTATTTAGTAAACGTTATTATTATTCGCGATTATTATTTTCTCTTATTAATTACCTTGTATCGAGAATATAAAGTCTAAATTGGTAGAATTTTTTTAAAGGAAATAGATTATAATCGGGGTTGGGGTGAAGGTGGAGGTGGAGGTGGAGGCTTTAGAGAGGACTGCAAATATTATATTTCGATATATTTTCGTAGATATTCGGATTATTGAGTATCGTGATTATTTTTCTTACAGTTAAATATTTCTTCTAATGGCTTTTTTTCTTTTTCTTTCTTTTTTAAGGCTCGACTCGTTTACAATCGTATACGATAATAAGTGAATTACAGGGACTGATAACGAATATAGTTTCCTGTATGATGAGTCTATATTCAACCATAAGTTTGAAACTATGTGAAAAAATGACTTTTTTAAATTGAACAGCCATTACAACGTGAAAAAAGTATCAATAGTGATGTAAATAAAAAGTAATGCATTTAACCCTTTGATGTGCTATAGATGCGTATATGCGTTTTTGTTTTTCAATTTTGTCAACCTCCCTCGCGTTTGAAATTCTTTTATTTTTTTGTTTATTTAATCAACATAGTTACACATTAGCAAGAAAAGTATTACTTTCCCAACTGTCGCAACCATTAGGCACGTGCCATCTATGCGAATTAATTTCACCCGGTGTTTTTAACACATTCAAAGGATTAATTAAATATGTGTAATTTATATACTTTTATATTTATATTTTTAAATATATAGTATATAATATTTATATATATTTTAACAATAACTCATGGCAGATAAACGTTAAGTTAGCGACTTTTGGTTGAACATAAACGATTTTCTTTTCTCGTATACATATAAAATATATATATATATATATACATACATACATACATACATACACAAAAAGGAAAGATGTATCGGAACGATGTTTACTGGTAATCGTATGCAATAACGTTACTCTTAGATTCGTGTTAGATAAGAGAGTGGAATTTTACTGACCGTTGCATATATATGCGCGCGTGTGTGAGTGTGTGCATATATATATATTTATAACATATGTGTACGTAAATCGGTAACGAGACAACGTAAAATGATATGTCTCATTCAACGCGAGCAACAGCGACTTGAGAGGATCGATGATCACGAAGATGCTTATATATCATAGTTACCATCGAATAACCAACTCCCCCCCGTTCCCCCAACTATCATATATATATATATATACCTATTTTTACACCGCAATAATAAACTTTCTAAAAGCGTTTCTCATTACGTGTGAAAACGTTATCCTTTTGCGTGTATGTCTTATCTGTCACGTATTTTAATTATTGTCTTTCAATAAACCTTCGAATTCTTTTCAAGATTTTTATTCCTTTTTGTTCTTTTATTTTTTACTTTAAATATAAAATAATACATTCTCACGTTCTTCGTGAAATAAAAAAAAAAGAAAAGACCCCCCTTTCCGTCGCGTGTTACTTGTAAAATTTATAATTTTTTGTATATACGTATTCAAAAAAAAAAAAAAAAGAAAAAAAGATTATATATATAAAAATAAGGAAGAAAGATTAATTAAAAATACGCAAATATGCATATACGATGACGTTATAAATTATCGCTATCAGTTTAGAGAAATGTACGATGAGTGCATTTTAAAAGAGACGTAGGTAAAAGATATTTCTTTCGTTTCAATTATTTTATCTTACAAATGTGTGTACGAAGAAATGTATTCAAAAATATATTGAAATAATTATGCGTGCTATAAGCGAATAATTTAATTAATTCGCAAATAAAATGATTAATTTTGTTACTTTTTACTTTTATTGCATTCTTTTTTTTTTATATCTCTTTTTATTTATATCCTTCTTTTGTTTCTATATCTTCCATTAATTATATTACTCTGTCCTGTTCTTTGTCTATTATGAATTGTATCGCGATAATCAATATTTCATTGTTGAATCATAATACGCCATTAGTTCTTCGCGATAGTAGTATTGAATATAAATAATAATTGATCAATATGTTAAATAAATAATCAGTATTTATATTACTTTCCTTTTTTTTTTCTTTCTTGTAATCTCTTTTTTTAAAATTGTGAAATGGTTGAACGTGACACTAGTTGAAAATCTTACGTAAACGTAAAGTTGACGAAGAAAAGTTGCAAGAAATCAACAGATGGTTATTCTATTCGCGTGCACGAAAACACAAAATTAGGATCGCCTTTAACTATTTCCTTCCTTCTACTTCTTCTACTACTTCTTCGATTATTGTTTTTTTTTCTTTTTATTTCTTTTTCTTTTTTTTTTCTTTTTTTTTTTCAAATTTTCTATCCATCACTTTCAACACGATGGAAAAGAAAAAAACAAACACAAATTAGTATGATCATTTATTTAGATAATGATCAAGATAAATTATTTATTCTCTTATTTATTATTTTTATTTTTATGTGTAGGTATATATGTATATATGTAGATTAACAAATTTCGTATCGGTTAACAATTTTAAAACTCTACGTATTAGCATGTTTTTTTGATTATGAAATTGATATATCAAGGTTCTACTCTTCCTATTGACATAAACGAGCTGATGCAAATTTTAGTCTCTTGATATTCATTTGATTCCATTGTGTGTGTGTGTGTGTGTGTGCGCGCGCGCACACACTTAAAAATGCTATATAAATTTAACGATTTTAAATGTATAGTTTGAAAGACGTAGAAAATTTCTCAATTAAAGGAGAACAAGATACTGACCTGTTTGCTTCTGCGCAAGAAATAATTAATGAACGGTAAAATACAACGTCGTTTTCAAAAGTACGAATTAAAACAGTGAACCCTGTGAATTAAGAAAAAATAATAAAAATTAATTATTTTTTGCACTAAAATCTCGATAAAACACTGTGGCCCTGAAATTGGAATTTTTATGATAAAAAAAAAAAATAAAAATTGATAGAATAAATAAAAAAAAGAATTAATTATTATTTCCTAAGACATTTTTATTTTATATTTTACAGATGCGTGCCTACGTTGTCAAGCAGAAAGTAAAAAGGACTTTTATGGACGACAGGATTGCGTTGTTGTATGGGGCGAGTGTAACCATTCGTTTCATTATTGCTGCATGTCCTTATGGGTGAAACAGAACAATCGTTGTCCATTATGCCAACAGGAATGGTCCATCCAAAGAATGGGAAAGTAACAACAACGTAAAAATAGGATATTTATTCTTTTAACGTTGTTGTTCTTCTTCTTAATTTTTTTTTCCTATTATAAATAAATACAATTTTTGTCGTTTTAAACATTTTTTTTTCCTTTTTTTTTCGTTCGGTCTAATTTCGACATTCCGTTCAATTTTATCAAAATTACTCGTACAAAAATTCTGCATTAATCGCGTTTCTCGAATGTAACCAGATAGATTTCGCAGGATATCAGTTGAAAAAACAAAAAAAAACGAAAATGTTAGCAAAACGAATATTCTCTACTTTTTTCACAATTTGCCTTCCTCGTGAACGTCCGTTTACGAAATTTCGAAGAAAAAAAGAAAACCAACTTGATAGTTTTTTTCCAAAAATAATTCTTACATATTATAAGCACGTTACGAAGTTATTTTATTTTATTTCTTTTTCCTCGTGTTATCTTTTTTTCTTTTCTTTTATCTATATCATTTCAATATTCAAATCATCGCGTTCTTCACTCGAATACGAGATCGAGTCTTTCCAACGTTTTTGCTATAAGGCGTATGAAAAATATGTATACTAATAAATAAAAATACAGAAATAATGAACAAAAAAAAAAAAGAAATATGTACTATGACAAAAGAAAATACAATTGTAATTAATCAATAAACTCCAATTGAAACTGTACTGAAAAAATTGTTCTCCCGTTTGAAAAGTATAACGTCGGTGAATTGTAAAAAAATGCTACCTCAGCGAAACCACAGACTCGTGTGGATTTTTTTTCCTTCAAACTTCGAGCAACTTCGACTGATATATTTAATTCGTCTATAATCCGAGAAAATGATTAACGCGATTACAAAAAGTGTGTAATATTCAATAATAAAAATAATAATCATTATACTAATCGTATTAATTTATCATTGACAGTCATTTGATGTGTCATGTCGCGTAAATTATTGACTTTTTTATTCTATTGGTCTTGAACTAATATAAATAAAGTTAAGAATCAATGAAAAAAAATTTAACGGGTGACTAAAGTCATCGGTGGTAACGAAAAAGGTTAATTATATTATGAAACAATCAAATTACTTATTTGAAATTATTAATCGAATTAATGATTAACAATTGAATATTTCATCGTCCTGAAATAAACATATATATATATTTTTTTTATTATTTCCTTATTAAAATAATCAGAATATGTGATGAATCAAAAGTAGAAATATAATTGGACGGTATAGTCCGTCAATGTGAAAGTTTCGATCGTTTGACGAGCCTCCACTTCCTCGTGAACGCACTGCGAATCTACGCAGTAGTAGTCGATCTATAAAAAATATTTGTTTCAATCATTGACGAGCCGTATCTTAGTTCGCATCGTGAAATTTACGCAGTAGATTTTGTCAATAAGGTGTCAGTAAAGATTTTAATAATTTCAAATTATCGCACTAGACCACTTCTCATTAATCTCACGATACAGTGTGCTTCACCGATAGGAAAGATTACAAAATATTTTCATTATAATCGTTGATGTTTAAATACAATTATTTCCCAAATATATAGGCGTGTCGAATGAACGCGCTGTGATACGTTGAAATCAAAAATGACGGATTAGAAAAGAAAAAAAAAAGTAGATAGGAAGAACAATAATAGATTTCGAACAGCGATAAAAAAAAATTTTTGCACACCTCCTTTTCGATTGTAAATTGGATCGTAGTATATATTTAAAGTTGTTTACAATAAACGATTTCGTTATACGATTTTAATGATACTTATCGCGAATACTTGTCGCGAGAATCTCATCATAGATTGCGTCACTTTTGAAAGAACAAATTCCACAACGAGCGAACAGAGCGGTGGCGCGGGGTGGTGCTCGTTAACTTAACACAAATTGCATAATGGTATAATTTATTCGCAAGAACCACGCGAATCGAATGCGATCGAGATATTACATAGTTGAGTTTCGTTTCTTTGGAATTATAATTATGATCAGAGTTGTTGGTAATATTAATGAACAATTCAAATTATTCGTACGATTGATTAATTCGCATAATCTCACGTTAAGCGAGACCATTTATTTACCTTCATTTCAGTTAGATAATAACAGTGAGAAGAATGTTAAATTTGTTATGTTAAGAAATCGAATTAAATCTATAGTAAATATCTATTCGATTAATTCTAGACGATAATTATTTTATTAACAAATTTACGTCTCTACAAATTAAAGTTTTGTTAGTAAATTCTTATTAATATTAAATCGAATTAAAAAAAAGAAAAATACATTGTAACGATAACCACGAACAATATCACGAGGAATAGTATTATCGAATAAATATCGTGTGTTACAATTCTTCCTCAATTGACACGACATCTTTATATCAACATATATACATAATACATACATTGTTTCCTGACATTACGAATAAAGGTCAAATGAGAAAGACCGATGCCAATCGAAGAGCAACCAACTAACAAAAATTTCAATGAAAGAAAAGCCCAATTGTCGTCTGCCATGTGTTTTTCTTTTATTCATTTTTTAAACATTAGATTAGATCGATACGTGATAATCATGATACGTGTTAATTGCATCAATTTCAATCCCATATTTCACAACTAAACAACAAAATTACTAAAAGTCTATAAGACAAGTTTAAAATATATTTTTCCTTGTAGTATAAATAATTATCAATCGTTTATGTATCATCACATGCAGTAATTATACGTAATTATTTTTACAAACTGTAGAAAAAAAAAATTTTTTTTTAAATAAAAATTTAACAAAAAAAAAGCAACAGTCGTTAATCGTTAAACCTTAATTATCGAAGAATTTACTCTTTATCATTATTTACTATGATGCTTCAACTAAATTACGAAATATCATCGTATACTTTGCGGGTAGACGCAGTCGCGAAATAAACAAAACTATTTGTTTTCATTCCTGTCTGATTGCTTTTAAATTTCCAGCGATATGAAAAAGAAAAAAAGAACAAAATTATAATAATAATAATAATGAAGAAAAAAATGTATAAAAAAAAATATCATCACGAAGATATAAGTATAAACGCTAAGAATCATTAAATTCGAGTCAATTAAGTTAAACTGTATACAGTCGATTGTTCGTGGAGTCGTTGCTACTTATTCGTGATTGGTCAATTCAGATCGCGCGGTGCCACCATTCGTTCATTTCCTCGCAAATAGCTGAAGGACATAAATGCTCCCTTCTCCTTTCTATCTATTTGTTTGTCTCTCTTTTTCCCCCACTCTTAATTCTGATCGTGTCCTTTGGTGAAACATATGCATTCTCTTTTCCGCGTCATTAGGTCATTTACGATGGAGGCTCGACTAGAGGCTCGACCAATCAGATTGTGAGAAGAATCAAGAGCCGGCACGTTGCTCATGTTAGTCCTTTACGTGTACATACTGTTATCTACAATTCCATTCGTTTCTTTTCATATTTATATAATTCATTGTAAATTACGTTACGTTGTTATACGAATAGATAATATTTATGCGTTTTAGCATTTAGGTTATGAACACTTCAATTATAATTTTTTATATCGTAACATAATCAATTGAATAATCGGTTTTTAACAAAATTTATCTTTTTTTATAATTGAATGTAGATAATGATAAATTTTGGTACTAGGTTGAATAGTAAACATATAGTACTATCTCAGAGTTTAGAAATACCGTTCAAATAAATAAACACGATAAAGCAATTAATAGTTGCAATCGTTATAAAAGTCTAATAAAAAAAGAATTGTTATTTTTAGTTCCAAAATCGATCATTTAAAATTACCTAATCGTAACTATCACGATAGTTAATGTTAAATTTTAAGTTTAATGTTAAAAATTTAATGTTTAATGTTAAGTTTAATGTTAAAAACAATAGATATGATTTTATCCTAAAGTTCGCAATTTCTTATTAATCCAACCTTGATGTTTGGCCTTGAAGCGAACGCGATAGAATCTCGTAATATACCTTAGGAATATAATTTAATGATGGAGGATAAAAATGATCTGTTGCACGCGACAAGTGACCTTTTAAAAATCAATTTGATTTTTATATTCAGTATCTTCGTACACAAATTTTGTAAAAGTGAACAAAGTGCTAGTCATTTCAGCAATATTATTATCGGTTAAAATAGTCATATATTGAACTTTGATCGGTTATTTTATTTTTTTTAACTATGCCATTCCTATTTGCTTGCTTATTTATGCATAGTTATATTGAATTGGCCAATAAGTATTTTTTAAATTTCTATTAATATATATTTAAATAAATAACTTTAATATATTTTATTTAAAATGTTTAATGTTTTATATTTTAATAATTAACTTGTATTATTGTATTTTATATTTGTAGAAAAATGTATAACATTCTCGATATCTCAAAAATATAAAATATATCATTATTCATTGACCAACCGAATCTTGACCACAATTTTTATCTTCTAATGACCTTGACAGATCTACTTAAAAGAAAACAAATTTAGAGGCGATATTTCTCACGAAACCTTAAAATTTTTCTTCGAAACATTTGTAGATATTTCGGTTTGCTTTGAAACAAAATTAAACCGATCATTGCAAACAGTTCACCCTGTATAATTTTATATTTATAGCACTGTGAAAGACACTACGATAAAGAGGCTCGGCTAGAGGCTCGACCAATAGCAACGTTGAAAGTTAAGGATAGATTATTCGTCATTATACTGAATCGAACAGAAATACCGTACAAGATATAATCAATGCTTTCCGATAAGAAAAATATGAAGAAAATAATATTGAAAATAAAATAAACGTACTACTGTGCATGTAAATAATTACATATAATATTAATCAACATTATTTAACTATGTAGAAAAATTGATACATTTTCGTAACAGGTATATAAACAAAAAATAAATCGCTTATATTAAAAAACCTTACGACAAAACAGGCAAAACTTACAGAATGCTTAGAAAATATTTTATAAACTAGATTGAATAATTTTAACCGATAGTTTACATACTTCGATGGATGCTTATTAGAAAAATTGATTTTTTCTTTAACACTAGTTAATTTTTAAAGCAATTCCAATATAATTTATAATAATTGTATTCCAAGAAGTAACTAATTTTAGATATCATTTATCGTACCAATTCATATATCTTTGTAAACATCTACAGATGTGTGTTATCTCAAAATAACGGGGGGGTTTTTCTACAAAAATCTTCTTTGATGTTGAATTACGAATGACTGATATATTGATATCGTTCGAATAGACGTGTAAATAAATTGAAATTAAAAAGAAAATTATCAAATGCAAGTGAGGAGGGTCAGGATTAGATATATTATATCTCCATAGAAAAATTGAAAAACGTTTTAGTAAAAAAAAGAAAAACAACAACAAAATTATCTCAAATAAATAGTCTCGTAGAAGTAAAGAGAGAGTGTTCCATTAAACTTTTTTTTATAATCTCACCTGAGCGTGTAAAAGTAATATAAATCACGTGTCAACTCGATCTTCCTCGTTCGTTTTCTCGGACTCATTCGTTTACCATGATACAAATGTAACTGAAGATCATGTAAACCTGAGATGTATTGCTGTCGTGAAATATATATTTTTTTTTGTTAGCACACTTGCTGCTCCTAGAATACAGTTAGAATAGAACGCCTATCTATCCTATAATAATCGAAGATCGAGTTTCTCTTATATAAAACGTTAGACGTTGAGCCCATTATCTCGCGAGCTTCATACTTTTCTGATTCCAAGGTTAGTTATACAAGCGGCAATTGATAATTTGAAATTCGATAAAAATGTTATAAATGATTGTGAGAATCCCTGGTTGGAATATTTTCATAGAAAATTCTATCCTAAGATGGATCGTGCGAAAAATCTTCTTCTATGTAATCTAACAGTAATAAAGAGAGAGAGAGAGAGAGAGAGAGTGAGAAAAGTAATATAAGAGAAGGAAGAAACACGAATTCTACGAATAGAAAGCGTGCCGATCGAAAATTACATCTAACAGGAGGATTCCGTACGAAGAGAGAATACGCTTTTACGAACAGGCTCGACTAAACACGGCAAAAGATTCGAATAATCCTAGTCTCCTAGCCTTTCCACCAACCGTATTGATTGTGAGAAAGAGAACGTTTATTTTGAATGTGTACATCTGTACAGAAACATCTGTTTATGTAGTAGTAATAGTAGTAGTAGTAGTAGTAGACGAATTTACGCAATGTGCGTATAGAAATTATTTCGTTGCTCAGAAAGTACATACAGATTTAAATTTTTAATAAATCTTCAAATATTTAAAATACATTTTTAATTCGGCACGAACTTTTCGGATAATCCAATACAAATATATATATATATATATATATATATATATATATATTTATATATGTATATTTACTTACTTAAATGCTTACGTATTCGCCGGTCAATTTCGAATTGATACATTCTTAGAACCATGCAATGTGTAAGAAAATTGTTTGATATTTTAATAAGGATGATCTGCAATTTCGAGAAAAATAAATTTAATCTAATTTGCAAGAATTCGAAGGAAAAATTTAGACAATTTAATTGTCGAAATTAAAACGAAAACCAAAAAGAAAAAAAAAAGAAAGAAAAGGAATTTTTATTTTGATCAAAAACGTTCGTTTATTATTATTATTACTACCTGGATTATCCCGTAATATATCCCGTGTAATATATTCGAGACGAAAGTTAGACAGACGCTGGTCGAGCCCCTGTGAACGGAGCTTTCTCATTGGCTCTATCTTCTTGCCTACGGTTTAAAACGTAAACTAAGAATCAGTTCTTATTGCGTCAGTCTATATTATGACGAAAATTTTTACATATATAATTCAATGAGTAGTATCGCGTGAGATGACTTCATTTCATTGATTAGTCAATCCCCCGTTATCTGATCGTTAAAAAACGATTAGTTAATTATGACGATATTATAATAATTGAACAATTAAATATGAATAAACAACTTTTGTTTTTTGTTTCTTTTCTTTTTTTTTTTTGTAAAAATTCTTTCTTTCACTTTCTCATCAATTTAAACTTCTTCAATGAGTAAGAAGAATTAGTGTGTCGTATGGAAAAATATGTAGTTCAGCATTTCTTTTTTTCCTCAATGATAAACTTATCAGTTTGTTGGATGCACGTGCCGTTTCTCATGTTCGCTGTTTGTTCCAGCAACGATCCGCGATTTACGTCATTTTACATATGAACGTCAAGGAATGATAATATGTATAGTATATATGTAAATGATCTATCTTGGCCAAGAGCCAATAAATAAAGCAAAACGAGAGTAAGTTAGATCTTCTACTAAAGATAGAATAAAGATCAGATAGGTGATACTTAAGAGACTTGCAAATCATCTATACCTAATAGATGTGTATATATTGGGTTGTCCAATAATTACGTACTGATATATAAATACGAGAATCGATTAAAAATTCTATAGTCTATTATTTTCTACAAGTTTATAAAATTACGTTGAAAAATACAAAATTAATTCGATCGAGAACAAATTGTTTTTATGTTAAACTCAAAACTTTTCAATCTACTCGCGTATATATTTTACTTTTTTAAATTTTTATTATCAATTTTTCTCCAAAATCCACGAACAACCTAATACGTAAGTATATTCATGACTATTTTAAAAATTATTTTACGTATTATATATTAAATTAATAGATTATTGTAAACTTCCTAAGCAACCCAATATTATACCGATATATAGTAATTCGTTGTTATTTTTTCATCGTGTAAAAGAGATCAAACTTCTTTTTGTAGTAACTTATTTTTAAACAAAAGAGTTAAAAGGATAATATACTATTTACATATATAAAAGCAATACTGTTTTCGTCTCGGAATGCGTTTATATTTAGTGAGAGTCTACGCACTGGAAAGCGAAGAACTAAAGTACATTGTCGGACCAATGTAGGTATATACTCAGTCCCTAGATATTTTTCATCATCCAGGATGTTTGGCCAAATGCGTCTCTGCAATATTTTTTTTTTTAGTTAAACGAAAAGGAAATTAAACCCTTTTATAATCACACGTTAATTTTGAAAGTAACGTATCTATAAATATATATTTTATATTTTTAGATTTGACTGTCATCATCTTTATTCGTAAATAAATTAATTCTTAGTGTTTATTTAAAAATTATAATTATATATAATAATGATTAATCTAGTACGGTTGTGTATTTTAAATTATATCATATTATAATTAAATAATTGATATTGTGTGTGTGTGTGTGTGTGTGCGCGCGCGCGCGCGCGCGTGTGTGTGTGTGTGTGTGTAATATATATTATCTATATTATTATTATTTTTACATATTACGTCTTTTCCTTTTTTTTAACGCCAAGGAAACGAAATAACACTTTGCTTTATAGAAAATTATCATTCGAATGGATTTTTCTTTTATCTTTTTTTTTTTGCAAAAAGTATTTTTTCAAATAGAATTTACGACGATAACAGAACAACAAATTCCGCGATACGTTCACCGAGTCCAAAGTCATATTTTTACTGACGCTAGATTATAAAAAAAAAAAAAAGGAAAAAAAAGCAAAAGAAAAAAATGATTGAGAAGTATTTACGTGAGTTTTGAATCTACGTCATCGTTTCAACGTTCAAAAATGCCGATGATCTTGACCAACGCTATCCAACCTCTCTTATATTATTAATCTACAGGTCATATTTTCTTTTGTAAAAATTTCAAGGATCAAAAAAGGGAAAATAATCAAAAAGTCAATTAAGGTCACGTGAAAAATTAATGCATAAGCAAATTTTAGAACACCATATAACATCATAGCAGTCGTTGTTATAAGTTTTCTATATAAAACCTGTTACTTTTCATTAATAATTATTAATTTAATTTGACATAAATGTTCATTTCTATTTTTATTTCAAAACGCTAATTTTGACCATTATTCTACCATTATTCTACCTTAACTAAAAAAAAGAGTTAGATAGTAATTGGAAGTAACTACTGTTGAATCATCTGTTTTGTCTTTGATAAATTTTTAATAAGATATTATTTCTTAGGAATGCGAATATAAGGAAAGAAAAGATCGTTTGAGCCGTTAAAAATGATTCAACTACACGAGACAAACGTTAAAAAAAAAATTGATAATTTTAGTTTTTTGAAGTATAAATTAATATTTTCTTTTTCAGCTTCTTACTAGTTGGTAGCCAAATTTTAAAACTTTCGAAAAAGTGGAGTTAATTAGTTCTTTTTCCTTAGAACTGCACGTGTTGTCCTGACATGATGCCATATATACAGTGGCAAACAAAAATATTACCAGACTCAAATTTCCTAGAACATCCTCTATAAATTTGTAAAAAATAAATATGATTCATTATAATTTGTGTATTATTCACAAATCTAAACGTGGAAGATATATCTTTACAAAGAATTAAATAACACTAATATATTTTATTGAAAACGTGTAATATTTAATATCTAAATAAATAACCCATCCTATATTATATATTAAATTACAAAAAAAAAGATAAAATAAAATTATAAAATGTTTAAATGAGAATAACGCGCGCGATCTAGTATTTTTTTGATTTGATAATATTTTGACAATGGTAAGTACTTTGAACAGATTTACAGCAGATGATTGGAAAAAATAAAATTAATTTTTGCGTATACTTTTGTTTGACGCTGTATATGTATATAACATTGTGTGCACGTCACGATGAGAGAGCTGATGAAATTTTCGAGATCGTCCGTTACATCCTACGTGACCAATTCCATGTGCCTTACAAGACACGCCTACTTCGTCATTCTGTCGGTTTTTATAAAACAGTTCGAATACGACGACCCCTTAGTCGAACATACACATAAGTATATATATATATATATACACACCATGTACAAATGTATACACATTTTCTAACATGTACATCGTTCTTCGTAAGTGACGTATACCTCGTCACGTTTTCTCAGTGTAGAACCCAAACGCGATTTATCAGTGGCGTGGCCACACACTTTTCATTTACAACTCATCAATATAATTTTATACGTTACACGATAACGATAAGATAATATATTTATTTCATTAATTATTAGTATATTTCCTGACCACTCTTAAGATCATTTGTTCGAGATTGTATGTTGTTTTAATATATGACAGATCTTGGCAAGTATTAATAGATAGTACTTAAAAATGGAGATTTCAATGCTGGTAATACATCTATACTATTTTCTGTATTATTCTCAAACTGATCTGTGATTAGATATCACACGTATTTTATATCAACGGGATCAGAGTTTGTCTTATTCTTCAAATTTATGATAGAAATTTTATTCTTACTGATTACGAATACACTTTTATCGAAATTTCCAAGTAAAATTCCAATGCGAATTCGTTGCTTAACAACGAATTTCGCATTGTTCGCTCGCACAAATATCGTATATATATATATATATATATATACGATATATATAATATGCATTTATATATTTTATTTCTTTTTTATATACATATAAATTTGAAAAAATATTATTATTCCGAACTAATCGCATTTCAATTGGTGAGTACAATTTTTGTACGAAAATAAAAATGTCGTATATTCGAGATAAAAACTTGTAATTTGCTACGTACGTTTATATATTGTAATAAAATTAATTATTAAATTATATTAAAAATATAAAACTTCGTCCTATGAATTAACACAAATAATTTTATACTGATAAATATAAATAAAAATACGCATATGTATATATCCTTGAGTTGCATGAGTAGAAATCCAGCTTATAGTGGGTCAAGCGTATAGCATCAAGAGAAATCCAAAAAAACTTTTGATTTATACTATATTGCATCATTATTCAGCGAATAATTCGATCCTAAGAAATACTGAACGATTGATTTCCTCGAACCAACGTGCATCAACGAACGAGTCATCGTGTGGCGCCTATGTCGCAGGTAGAATGTGAAGGTCATTCCGGTCGAACAGAGGCTCGTCGCGTTCAGCCAATCAGCTGCCCGGGCTCGCTAGAACCGCCTTTCCTTTTGGTATGCTGAGTCCGCATAGTAACAGCGCTCTGCTTCTTTTTACCATCACCCTCTTCGTTTCTCTCCCTAATCATTCTATGAATGTTATTTCTATGAGTAGGTCCCTTCCAGCAAGTTTTTAAAGATATTAATGAATTATTGTTAAATTAACGTTTGATCGCGTTAATTCCATATACTAATAGATTTTTAACAAAAAATCATGAATATCGAAAAATTAATTTGTTTTTTCATTCTTTTTGTTCCTAGTCATTATCGTTAATTGCGACACACGATAGTTAAAACAAATTATTAGAAAATAACTAATTTTTAACTAACATTAACTAACATAATTATTTTATTTTATTATATTTTTTATTTTATCACGTAAAATTTAGGTAAGAAGATATATATATATAATAGTTATACATGTTTGTTTCTTCTACGATTGATTTAGCTCATAGTTAAGATGATGTAGAAGTATTACGAATTTTGTAATTAATCTGTTAAACCAAGTCCATATATTGGCCCAATAGGCCGTAAATAATTAAATATATCTATCTACGTATCTATCTGTAGTTATATACAGTTAAAAGAATTATTAATAGAACGTAGTTTTCACTCTATATCTTTATTACCTAGAAATAGATTTATGTATACATATAATATCATTATTTTAATACATGGTTTTGTATATCCTCAACACGGGAGCTCTTCGCTTATTTTAATAAAAATATAATCATTAAGTACAATGGCCTTAACTATCAATTAGTACCGTAATACGGAGTAAAAAGTATTATTTATTTTATGTTTTTAATTATACTTTGTTGAAATCATTAACATTTGTTTTTTCTATTATTTTTTTTTATTTTTTTCCTGAATCTTTTGAGGTTTTATAATAGAATTGATAAAATAGCTCGCTTAACTTTGTCGTAATAAAATATTGTCGATTTTCTTTACTAAACGTAATTAAAACTAAAAAATGATAAAATTTCACTATCAAAATGATGTATTCTGATCTTCCATTTTGGATAATTCTAGTACTACAATATTACATAATATCACAAAACTGCAATCATTAATTATACAACAAATAAAACTGTACAAATAAAATCATTATCGTTGCAATATAGCCTTAGATAAAATTAAAAAAGGAGTATCCCATTGAAAATTTAAAAACAAAATTGATACTTTTGGTTAATTCATTACATTTTCTGTATATATGTATTTATAATGCTAGAATGTGATTTCATTATTCTTATACATTCTTCATTGCAACCTATGTATTTATTGTTAATTTATTTCGATATATTAAAAAGAAAAGTTAACAACAAAACAAGTAACGATTGTCTGCATAATGTAAACGACAATTTGTTTACTTAAATTAATTATTAATTGATAATGTATTATTATATAACTATACAAATTAAAAGGTAATTTTTATTAGGCTAAGTAATCCCAATAAGTTTAGTTGCTTAAACTAATGTAAATATTTGATTAAAAAATACTTTTGACTTTTTAATCATTTCTAAATAAATTGTATTTTACATTATAAATAATGCTTGCTATCGATCTTCAATATCCATACATATGTATTTTTATGATATACCGTACATAACTTTGACATTGATCTTTTTATGTCGACGAATGCAAGATAATATTGTACAACTTAACATACATATAAAATGTTAATTAAAAATGCGAGTATTACATTTTCTTTATATTCATCCTGTATATCTTCCAAAAATATTTTTTAAACGTGAAGATTTTTTTCTTAAATGATTTTAAGGCATATTTTCTGAAATCTCTCTTCCGAATTAATATTTGAATTTATATATATTTATTGACTCTCTATATATTATCTTTTATCATTGAATACCAATAAAAAAAATATTCTACAAAAGTAAGTCATAGCTATTTTATACCGTTGTTATAATTTAGGAATGTTCTGTTAGAATGTTGGAATTTTATAAAAATATTGGATAAAATAGCATATTGTATTACGCTACACAATAATAAATAATCTACCACAATATAAATTATGATAAATATACGTGTATATAAAACAAATTAAATTAAAAGTATTTCATTGTAATATACATCTTATCAAAATTATTTTTTCAAACTTTAAATATTAACGTTTCAGACGGCACATTTGTGCAAACAATAATTTGTGTACCATTTTTAAATCATAATACTAATTGTTTTCTATTACCAAATTGACAATACGTGATTTTCGAAGAATATAATATCCTGTGACATCAGAAATAATTGTATCTACTAATATTTCATAAAGACAATATTAGAAACATTTTTTTATAATTTATTTGAACGTGAATTTTTGCTGCCATTAAATTGCAAATAAATTTTTATAAATTTTTACAAATTTCACGTTCAACTACGTTTGATTTATTTCATATTTTAATAAATATTTCGTTATATTTTTGATTACTAATTAACACGTATAAATTGTTAAAAATTCAGTAATAAATACATGAAATATTAATAATATCATCTTATGTTATATGTATTTGTTATTTGAAAAATTTACTTTTTAGTAAGAATAATTATTAAAAATACAAAAGTATTAAAAAGCATATGTTAAAATCTTCCAACACATTAATTTTGTGTAATACAAATTTATAAAAGTTTAGCAATTCTTAAAATAAAAAGGCATACGTGGCACATTATTCTTATCAACAATTTGTCAATAGACTAAATAATCTGTGTTGTATACATGATTCTTTAAATTATATTTAATTAATAACTTATTGGACATATTGTGTGATACTTGGTGAAATATTAATTATATTATTAAAACATAAAACGACAATTGCTATTTTCTTTTAAATTTACACATTCACCGCCACTAATACTTTTTATAGAAAAATACATTTCTTATTTTGAAAGTTAATATTTTTTATTTAACAGCAAAACTTAATTCAATAAGTCAGTCAAAGTATTCTTTCAATTCATGTATATAAATTATTTTAAGAAAATATATTATGGCAGTGAATAAATCATCAAATATCAATGTTTTGAATATCTTTTTATAGCCAAGGCACTTTTTTTATTTATTCTACATGAAGTAGATATAAATAAATAAATATCTTGTAGATTTGTCCAATATTATTATCAATTGTGTGTATGAACAAAATGATATATACAAGTTCGTAAATTGTTCAGTAACTATTTAAAAATTGTTTCGAGAACTATTACATGGCTTTTAGAAACATTCTGTTTTTATAACATTAATATTATTGGCAAACAGTTCATATATTTTTATATAAATAATATGTATAAGCTCAAAATTAATTGGAATGTTCAAACTTCTTAGAATAAATTGTCTAAACATTATTAAACTTTACACGATCTACAATATAATTATGACTGTATACATAGGGTTCCATCAAGGTCGTCTCAGAATTAACTGGAATGTTTAAACTTCTTAGAATAAATTGTCTAAACATTATTCCAACTTTACATGATCTACAATACAATAATGACTGCATACATCAGGTATATTTTACATTCTTCCACTTTAGTGTCTATTATTGCAGTCATTAATGAAAAATTTAATAAAATCATGATAATATCATCTCACCTATCAACAATTTGTATGTCTTGCACCTCTCATTAATGGAATCAAAATACTTGGACTTTGAGCTTGCCTAAGAAATGGATGTTGTAACAATTCAGCTGCTGTTGCTCTTTGAGCTGGGTCACGAACAAGCATTCTTTCAAGGAATCCTTGAAGACGTGGACTTACCTATAATTATTATATATATTTTTTGAAATTATAAAATAAACAATAAGTTATATTTTATAAGAATGCAATATTTACTTTATGAGAATTTTTCAATTTTGGAGGTGGCATATCTCTTATACGTCTCATGGCTTGTAAAGGAGGTTCGTTAAAAAATGGTGGCTCACCATCGACCATTTCAATGATCATTATCCCTAATGACCAAATATCTACTTCGGGTCCATATGGCAATCTATAAAACATGATACCGAAGTTACAATTACAACTTTCTAATGTATGTACAAAAATAACATAATAGATATAATATACCTTGAAATAACTTCAGGACTCATCCAATACGGTGTTCCAACCAGAGATTTTCTCTTTGGTAATTCTTGGGAGACTTGAGCACAGAAACCAAAATCAGATAATTTAACTCTTCCATCTGCCGTAAGTAATATTGAATCAGACTTAATATCTCTATGAATAACTCCTTGTGAATGTAGATACGCTAGTGGTTTAAGACATTGCGAACACACCGTCGCAATTTGACTCTCATCCATGCGCGAATGTGTTACAATATCCGTTAATGCGCCACCTTCTAAATATTCCATCACTACCCAAAGTTCATCATCCACTAAGAAACTATCATACATTTCAACTATATTAGGATGATGATAATCCCTCATGATAACAACTTCATTAAAAAGCAATTCTCGCCTTTGCTGTTTCCTCAAGTCCATCTTTTTAACTGCAACTTGACGATTTGTACTTTTATCTGTTGCTATACACACAGTTCCTGTACTACCCTCTCCAATCTTCAAAAAACTTTCTAAATTTTCTCGAGGATCACCTCGACTCACCTACGATTTTGTTAAGTTCTATAGAAAAATTATAAATTTATATAAATAAGATTTAGATTCTTTTTTACTTACCACCATTTGTAAAGCTGCTCGAAATTGTTCATGAGTTAAACGTTGTTCAGCAGTCTGCTTATTGGAACTATTCGAACTTGAGCCAACTGTTAAATTACCTGATGATAAAGCGTTCTTCATATTTTGATTTTGATCCGGAGTTGGAGCAGTTCCAGCAACTGTCGAAGGAACATTTGACTTTGATAAGTTATGCATTGACTGCGATGTTTCCATTGGTTTTTTCAAGTGAGGTTGCATCACAGTTGAATTTTCACCCATATTATAATTTTGAGGATATTTATTAATATTATGAGAACTCAGTTGACTCAGAGGTCGTTGTGAAGCTATTGATCCAACTGGCGATATTTTTGGTTGCAATTTCTGTAGTAACATATTCTGAGCAACTTGATGATCTCTTGTAGATACTTCATTCATTGGAATCTAAAATATATTTTTTGTCAGATTATATCAGCTATAATTAGCTCAATACAAATTTTTATTTTTTAAAAATCATTTACCTGAAGATTGCCATTATATTGATTCGATGCAATTGTCATTTGCGAATTTAATCTGTGAAACTCAGACTCTGGAACTTGCGGAGTAGTTGGATTTGATGTGGAACTTTGTGAATTAACAATTGGACTTAAATTTTGAAAATTAAGAGATAAATTAGGAGCATTTTGTCCAGTATGAGTTAAATTTGGTGAAGACTGCATATTGGGATTTAAATTTTGAAGATTTGGAATCATATTTTGAATGTTAGGATTTAATCCAGGTGTAACACTTGGCGAATTTTGTCGTATTTTTTCAAGGTAACTATGTGGTTTGCCAAAGTTTGTAAATCCTTGTATTTGACTAGTATTTGAGGGTACTTCTTGTCCTTCGGGTACAGAGGGCGGAAGATTAGTATTATGCCTATAAAACAAAACAAAATGCTAGTAATAATATAATACATTGATAGAATAGAAAAAGTATACGATTACCTATAATCTCTCCTAAGTCGTGGCGGACTTGAAGAACGAAGCGAATTTGATCTTGCAACTGTACTGGTCTTGGGTAATCCATTCTCCGTAGTCTTATCATTTATTAATACTTTAACTCTAGGATCATTATGTCCTCGCACTATAGTTTTCAAATCGAGAATCTCCGTAGGTGTGATTTCACTTGGATCTACTAGTGGTAATGGTCGATTGGTTGATTTAAGGATCTGATTATTGCCCACTATTGAAGCCCACTGTAATGGTAATCCAACAAATTTGCCCTCTCGCTTATCAAATCCTG
Organism: Polistes fuscatus; assembly: GCF_010416935.1. Classification (NCBI taxonomy): domain Eukaryota; kingdom Metazoa; phylum Arthropoda; class Insecta; order Hymenoptera; family Vespidae; genus Polistes; species Polistes fuscatus. The sequence continues at coordinate 11,496,109 of NW_025113107.1, read as the reverse complement.
TATGTACTCTATGTTCAAAGTTTGTTGGTGTAGATATTTGCGGTTTCTTCTTTTTCTTAGCAAACATCGTTAGCCCCTGCCTTTGCCAAAATATATAATAAATGAGTTCAAGTTTTATATAATAATAAATATTAAACAAAAATAGAAACTGAAATCAATTGTATCTATTAAAATAAAGTGAAAAACACGTTAAGAAAATATTCTTATTAAAGTTATCTGTGACTTTGTAAAATATACAGAAAATAACATTAAAACAAATGTTTCTTAAAATCATGAAAATCACAATAATTGCGGTAACTTTCGAATTTATTATAAAATAGTATAATACAGTATATGTAAGGTAAAAAAGAAATTATTAAATCATAAATATATAACGAATATCGGAAGAAGCCTAATGACAGTAAAGCTTACCGATTCGTGATGCAGTAACTTCGACGGGGCTTCTTTGATACTTTGGCTACACTTTTACAATATAACACTTTTTACTGTAGTTGGAATGTATTAAGGAAAACTATGTTAATTGTATGTACAGTTTCTCGACTCCACCTGATGTTCACTATAACACTATACTCTTATATTACCAATACTAACGTACATAATACTACTTTTAATGTGTAAGCAGAACAACTGAAACTCAGCTACTTCATTCGAGATAGCGCTGCTGTATTCAACCATACGCACATCTGCTATGAGTATGATCAGTGTACAATGTATGAATTCATTAATGTACATACATATATGGCACATACATATAGGTATTATACATTCTTATATATAAATATATAAAACAAAATTATATTTATTGATACTTATATATTCTTATTTATGTGTCACTTTTTTCTATATTTTTATTTATGTTTTAATCTTCACTTAATCAAGTCATTTAATTTACTTATCATGATAATTGCAGGTAAAAAGATAAAAACTATTCCCAAGGTACTGCATAAACCCACGTAAAGGAAACCTAGCAAAAAGAAATAAGAAACTTATTTATATATTAAATAATTATTATTATATAAAACAATAACTGAGTATCAATAAAATTAGTTATTTTTTAAATTAATTTTGAAAGTAATTATGGAAAAAATCACAATTATCAGGTACGATTTACTTCCATAAGAAATTATTTTATATAAAACATAATCTTATTTTATTAATTAAAACATTACGCATTGTCGTTAGGTTACATCATAAAAGTGAGCTGTCATAATAGAAAGTGAATTGAATAATTCTTACTTAATACTTTATAATGATCCAAATATAAATAATAATAATAATAATGGATGTATTAAAACCAGAATTAATATGGGTAGATGGAAGGTGTTATAGATTTTTTGAAAGTGAAGCTTGGATAAATAAAAGCAATATGGATTCATATGTAGAAGAAGATTATCAGGCAGATTATACAGATGAAGAATCTTCTGATCTTACTTCTGACATAGTACCTCATGGAGAAACAAAATTCAAGATTTCGTTCCATGTTCCAAAGTAAGTATCATATTTATGATTAAAAGTTTTATTTTCAAAAAAGTATAACAATATAAAACTCAATAAAATATATTAAGAAATAAACAATAATAAGAATTTTATGCATTAGACCATTTTTTTCATTCATTGTTGGTTCCAAGAATGCAGTACGTAAGAGAATAGAAATTGAAACCAAAACGAGTATACAAGTTCCTAAACCAGAACAAGATGGAGATATAGGTGGGTTTATTATAATTAATAATTATTTTACATATAATATTACTATAAGTGATTATATAATTTAATAAAATAATATGTTTACATTTTTCTATTTAAAGTTATAATCGGATCAGATCATAGAGGCATTTTATCAGCTCGGCGTCGAATTGATTTAATCGTAGAAGTGTCTAGGAAAAAATTAACTTCCACGCATTTTCTGTCTATACCATTAAATGTTCAGGGGATTACTGAAAATTTTAATTCGTTTAAAAGTGATGTCATTCAAAAATATGGGGGAATTGCTACAGGCATTGAAGAAATTCTTTTCCAGAAAGCAAGTAAATTGCATCTTACTTTGGGAATGCTTACTTTACTAGATGAGGGAGAAAGAAAGCAAGCAGTACAAACGTTAATGGATTGCAAACAACATGTTATTGAGTATGATAAATATTATATTTTTTTTATTTGTTGTAGACAATTTAATTAACGGATTGATGGAAACAGAAAATTCTTTTCTTTTTTAGCCCTTTCATTGAAAAGCATGGCTTATTTACCATAGAAATAAAAGGTGTTGATTGCATGAATGATGATCCAAGTGCTGTTAAAGTTCTTTATGGAATAGTATTTACAGAAAATGATGCATTGCAAGAATTATCTAATCGAATTGTAGACTATTTTGCGGAAAAGGGTAAGTGAATTTATATTACATATAGTTTATATTTGTTAAATATGTATAATAAATTGATAGAAAAATTAAAAAATATTATTTTACAGAATTAATGCCAAAAAGAACTAATGATGTTAAACTACATGCTACGTTTATGAATATATCGTACAGAAAAGATGAAAATAATGTAGCAGCGGATAAAAATATTAACCAATTATTTGATGCCACGCAAATTATGAAAGTAAGAGAATAAATGTTTGACTAAAATTACATAATTCCAAACGTTACATAAACTTATATTCTTTTTATTACAGGAATATAAAGATAAATTCTTTGGTAAAACAGTTTTAAAAGAAATTCATTTGTCTCAACGTAAAACAGCTACTGAGAAGAACTTTTATCAAGCAACAGCTAAAATTACATTGGGGTGAGAGACAATTATTATAAAAAAGTAAATTTTATATAATACATGTAAATATGTTTAATATATATAATATAGTTTTTGCCTCTTTCTATTTTTGTCAAATAGTGTATAAAATCTATTATCTTCAAGAATAGGTAACCGTTTTAGTTTGTTGTAAGTTTCATCTGAGCTTTCCATAATCTGATGAAGGAATTCTGGACGAAATTTGAAATGATCAGGATCATCTTGTACTGGCATGTTCTCATAATGTTGTTTATATAAGACTATTCTCCTTAGATTCAATGTATTTATGTCCAATTTATCTTGAAAGGGGCAGTCGTAGCAATGTAATTTTCTATTCTCACAATACAGACAATTGGTATTTTCAAATAGCATTAAATCATATGGATAAGTCTCGTATACAGCATTGTTAGAATTCCATATGTGTTGTACAAGTTCAATAGCTTGTCTCATCGAATTTGGTTTATACTCCTCTAATGTCATCTTTAATTCGTTACTTTTCCTTATTTTTCTTATAAAATCACTTATAGCTATTTGTTCCACAGTCTTCAATTCCATATATGGCGTTTCTCCAATAACTTTCAGTTTGTGTATAGTTTCTTCTAAGTATCCTAATATATTTAATAATCTTTTCCCGAATCTCATAGGATTTTCATACACCTTTTATTTGTGACTAAAGAGTTCGTCGATTATAAAGGTCTGTTCACGTTTGAGTATAAACACTCGCTTCAATTCAAACATTAATTCATCGAAATTTAATTCCGTCTGACTTAATAAACCTTTAATTTCTTCACCAATTTTAGAACGAATAAGAGTAGTCAAACTCTCAACTTCTAATGGGTCTATTTCTTCATAAGCATCTTGGCATAATTTAATAAAGAGAAACGGATTCATATTTTGACCATCCAAATAATTGATAGATTCTGTTGCTTTCTCTGGCGTAAGGTATCTGTTATTAGAAAAACTAATTTTCTCAATAAAACTTGTCATAAGATATGGTGGCTCTATATTCATACACGTATTATGCGCTCGTGCCATTTTAACAAATAATTAGTTTATATTAATAAGTTTCGTAACTTATATTTGTTATCTCGAATATTAGTTTTATTTCTTTCAACACGCAGAATTCAACTAGATGGTTTTATATACACGACTGGTTGATCTTTTTTGATTCGACGTCCAAATAATTATCCACACGAAATATACAAAATTCTGTTAATAACAAAACTTTATACGAACACTACGATCTTATAATCACTGTATAACTTATTTCACACTTCGCAATATAACTTTTAGTTGTGTGTGTTTGTAAAAAGAATATATAATTATAATAAATAATATTCTAGCAAATGTAAACAAATTAATTTATTTATTTATTCATGTATTTATCTTGCACATTTATATATAAAGCTATTCAGCCATACAAAAAAAAGTTTATAGAATCTTCTTACAACCATCGGATATGCTAGAATTAGCATAAAATTAAACAAAAAATAGAAAGCAATGTATTTATAACAACAGTTAATTAAAATTGGACAAAAAATCTCCACTGGCAATGATCGATTAGAAATGCACTATCAGGTAATTACTATCATTTATAATTGTTATTAATTAATGAGTTTTAAGAAGACTTTTGACAAATTCGAATCTTTTTTGTAGGAATGATATTCTCGATGACGGCGCTACTGTCGTGACTTGCGCCTTACTATAGTTTTATAATGAAATCATCATTGCATTACGTTTTATCAATCAGAGATGGGTAACTTCTCCTCCATCGCAGGCCGCACGGTCACCACTATGAATTCATCTGTTCCCCCACTACTTAAAAATTGTCAGCACGTATTTAACAACAAAAAACATGCGTCATACAAGACTATGACTAAGACTGGACTATGCAGGTATAAGTATGGCTGGCCACTTGTTGCTCATCACTATTATAAAAGATAACAAAATGGCAGTATAAGTTAATCTTTTTCCAATAAATTTAAAAAATAATTTGAGAAAAAGAATGCAAATAAGATTCAAAGTTTAATTATCCAATTAATAGAATTAATTAGAAAAAAGAGTGTAAATAAGATTTTTAACTTTAATTATCAGGTATGATATATTTTTATATGAAATTATTTTTAAAAATAATTTTATATCTTGCCAAGTAAAATAGTAAATAGGTATTATCAATAGTTTACATGATAACAATGAATCTTCATAATATAAAATTAATTGTATATTTAATAAGGAGTATAATTATGATAAATGTATTAAAACCAGAGCTAATAATAAATAGACAGAAGATGTTACAGATTTTATAAAAGTAAAGTTTGGATAAGTAACAATATGAATACATACATAGAGAAAGATCAGGTAGATAACATGGATGAAAAGTTTTCTGATTCAGATATTAAAATAGTACCTTATGAAAAAAACAAATTAAAACATTCATTTTATATTCACAAGTAAGCATTATACTTATAATAAGTTTAACTATTTACAAAGTATCGAATTATAAATCTGAATGAAATATGTTGACAAATAAATTACAATAATTTCATGTATCAGGACATTTTTTCCATATATTGTTGGTTCCAAAAATAATGTACGTCAAAAAATACAAATTGAGACTAAAACGAGCATAGAAGTTCCCAAAATAGGACAAGATGGAAATATAGGTAGAATAATTATAATTACTTATTGATTTTATATGTTATCGAAGAGGTTATTTTATTTAAATGAAATAATTATTTTAATTCATAATATATTTACATTTTCTAATTTATAGTTATAATAGGATCAGATCGTAAAGACATATTATCAGCTCGACATCGAATTGATATAATTGTAGAAGCATCTAGGAAAAATATAAGATACACACATTTCCTGTCTATACCATTAAATGTTCAGGGGATTATTGAAAATTTTAATTTGTTTAAAAGTAATGTCATTCAAAAATATGGGGGAATTGCTACAGGCATTGAAGAAATTCTTTTCCAGAAACCATATAAATTGCATCTTACTTTAGGAATGCTTACTTTACTAGATGAAGGAGAAATAAAGCAAGCAGTACAAACGTTAATGGATTGCAAACAACATGTTATTGAGTATGATAAATATTATATTTTTTTTATTTGTTGTAGACAATTTAATTAACGGGTAGACAGAAATAAAAAATCTTTTCTTTTTCAGACCTTTCATTGAAAAACATGGTTTATTTACCATAGAAATAAAAGGTGTTGATTGCATGAATGATGATCCAAGTGCTGTTAAAATTCTTTATGGAATAGTATTTACAGAAAATGATGCATTGCAAGAATTATCTAATCGAATTGTAGACTATTTTGCGGAAAAGGGTAAGTGAATTTATATTACATATAGTTTATATTTGTTAAATATGTATAATAAATTGATAGAAAAATTAAGAAATATTACTTTACAGAAATAATGCCAAAAAGAATCAACGATGTTAAACTACATGCTACATTTATGAATGTATCGTACAGAAGAAAAATTAAAAATTTCACAACAGTCAGAAATATGTACAAATCATTTGATGCCACGCAAATTATAAATGTAAGAACAAATGTTGATTTGACTGAAATTATATTATTCAAAAAGTTACAAAAACTTATGTTTTTTAATTGTAGGAATACAAAGGTACATTATTTGGTAAAACAGTTTTAAAAGAAGTTCACTTGTCACGACTTATTAGATCTACTCCAAGTCAGATGAATTACTATGAGGCAGCAGGTAAGATTACATTGAGTGAGGAACAACAATAATAAAAAAAGTAAATTTAAGATTTACTCCCTTTCACGTCAATTTGGAAAATGTACGTAAATATTTTAATTATACGTATCTCAAAGTAATACATATCAATAACGAAATAATATTTTAATAAACTTACATATACACGTACCTTTAAACGTACATTTATTTGTGTATTTATTTCATCCAAACTTGTAAATTGACATAAAACTATTTACAAATATTAAATATACTTAATTTAGTGTGTAATAATTATACTAAAAAGTAGAAAACAATGTATATATATATATCAACAATTGGTTAAGATTCACAGGATGTTTATAATTAATCGATTCGAAATGCACCAATCAGATAATGACTAATTTAAATCGTTTACCAATTGGCGCGTTTTAAATCGATTCGTGACAAATGCAAGTATTTTACGTAGGGCAATATTGGCGGTGGAGGCGTTAGTGTCGTGACATGCGCGTTACTACAATTTTATGACAAAATCATCGTCGTCATCGTCAAATGCGCGACGCTCGACATAAGAGGATAGTTATCGTAGAGCAGATCTAATAGTACGTATTTTAACGGGGCGAAGTCTAGTTTACAAATGTCGTTAAAAAAGATCCTTAACTATTCTGTACGATTAAGTAGTGCTACATAACGGATCTTTTAATCCAGGTATTTTCATACGTTGGTTTACATTGATGTCATAGTAAAAAGGTAAAATATCAATGTTCTATTATAGTTTATCCGGTCTGATCAACGTACATACCATGTTTAAATTAAAAAGTTCATGGATAGGTAACTGTGATATACGCTCCTATATATCGCATAAATTGTAGTAGAATTATATTAAAAGAAAATTACATGCGTCTCTGATAAATTATTACACCATGGAGAATCATTCGCAGGAGAGTCATGTAGTAGCAAAGACAGACGAAGAAGGTATGTTTAAATCTAATAATTTAAACCCTTATAATTGGTATGTATATATTTTTTCTGATAACATTAAGTCACAATAACAGTAAAGTCCTCTTATATACGAAACTTTTGATCGAATTAACGATCGTATGATAACTTTAACGAAGTTATTCTTTCTTTTTTTTTTCTTTTTTTTCTTTTTTAAATGTTATAGGCTATATATATGTTTTCTTCATTAAAATTTTATTTACTATAATTCAGAAACTGTAGAGAAAAAGATTACTCGTTTGGAAGCAGAAAATAATAAAATGAGGGAAGAATTTAATATGCAAAGAGCTAAAATGAAGGAATTATTTCTTCAAAAGGAAGGTACGTTGAGAAATAATTTACACGAAGAATAGTTAGATAACAGTCAATGGTCAAGATAAAAATGTTTTTGTAATTTTAAAAGATACTTAAGTATACTGACTCGAATATATTTGCAGAAGAATTAAAGAGAAGATTAGAGGATAATGTACGCTTGCAAGATGAAAATGGGAAATTAAAAAATGAATTGGATGAAGCCAAAAGCCAATTAGTTATTTCAGATTTAAAATTACAAAATGATATTTCCATCGAAAGGCGGAAAGCACAAGAAGAAATAGCATCGTTGCAACAAGTTATTCATGAAACCGTTGAAGAGTCATCCTGTGTGCGTAAACGACAGGATACAGAAATATCTAAATTAAAGTCATCAATTGTTAAGTTACAAGAAGAAAATGTAATGTTAAAGTCACAATTACCGCGTGAACCACAATTGGATGGGCCCCAAATATCATTGTCAACTGTTAAAACATTAGCTCGTAAGGTTGCATCTCAACTAGGGGCGGATGCTTTATCCTTGGGCCCAGATAATCTTGAGGAAAGCATGCGCAAGGTAAATCCGTAAGTAAGCGCATTCGAAAAATTTTTATCTCATTTTCTAGTACAGTATAGGAACTGTATTAGAAAACTTTTTTATTTTAAATTATATTATTGTCATCTTCGTAATACTTTACATTCACTAATAATTGATTAATATTATGAAATTAATATACTATAGGCACAAGAGGATGCAGAAGTGTTAAGATCACTGGTAGTACCACTTGAACATGAAATAAAGGCTTTGAAAGAAAAATTAAGAACAACGGATGATGAATTGCAAAAGTTTAAGGAAGGACAGCTGCAAAAGAAACAACAGGAATCTGGAAACTCTCAAGAGGCATGCGACATGTGCCGTAATTATGAGGCGCAACTTGTTAAAGTTCAAGAAAACGTCAAAGATTTAGAAAAACAATTAATTGATTCAGAAAGAATGTTAAATGTACAGAAAGAAGATTTAGCAAAAGAGGTAGAATTTCGCAATGAAATGGAACTAAAATGGAATGAAAAAAAAGAGGAGCATAAAATCAAAGTAGCTGAGCTTGCAGACATCTCGCAAACAGCTCATAAAACGCTATCGGAGACAAAGAAAAGTTTTGAATATATTCAACGAACCATTACAGAGGAGCTGTCTAGATTAACTCGAGAACGGGAGGAAGTTCAAAAACATCTTCATGCGTAAGATTACTTTCAATATTAAACTTATTCTTCTCAATCTTAAAATATATTTTGATACATTTGAGGCTAATAAATAAATGCCTACACTATACTGTGTTCCAACCACCAAAAACATTTTATTGAGAATTCAGTTAAATCCTTCTAGGCTGCAGAAACAAAATGAGAATCTTATGGGAAAACATAGTAAACACTCTCATCAATTACAAAGTGAAAGCATTAATATGCCAAACAATGTAGAGGACCTACATTTGAGTTTATTAAAAACTCATGAAGACTTGATAATGGCTAGGGTTGCTCAGGAGGTTGCAGAAGAAAATGAAAAAACATTAAGATCGGAAGTCAATCTTCTCAGAGAAGAAATGATGCGAGAAAGTGCTGCTAAAGAACAACAAATTTCGATGTTAAAAAATGACATAAGTGAATTTAAGTAAGTATATTTTCTCAAAATAATTCTATAGATGCGTCTGTGAAAAATGTTCATGATTATGAAAAAAGATATCATAGTTTAATCAGTAATGTAAAATGTATAGGCTTCAGCTTGACAAATACGCAAGAGAGCAACGGTCATTTACAGAGAGAGAAGAAAAACTTGATCAATTAGAAAAACGATTGGAAGAGGTATCAAGGGAAAAGGAAAAAGCTGAATCAGCTATGACTGAATTAAAACAGAGAGTTATGAGTCTGCAGCAGGAATTGGATAACAGTGAAGTAGTTCAAAAAGATTTTGTACGATTGTCTCAATCGTTACAGGTATACAAATAAATATCTAGATATAATTAAAATGAATTTTTGTTTTAATAATAAAATAAATATCATATTATGTTAATTTATATAACATAGGTGCAATTAGAAAGAATTAGACAAGCTGGAAGTGAGGTAAGATGGCAACACGAAGAAGACGTTGACGAGTGTCCGACGTGTCATGTTACTTTCACAGTTACAAAGAAAAAGGTGAAAATACGATGATATTTTAATAAATGTTATATAATTAAACATAATTAAAGTAATAAAACTATAAATGTATATTTCATATAGATACACTGTCGTCATTGCGGCCATATATTTTGTCAGTCTTGTCTTTCGCACGTTGTGAATAGTGGTCCTAAGCAAAGACCATCAAGAGTCTGTGATGTTTGTCATACTTTATTAGTGCAAGATACTGCACCTTACTTTAGTAAAGAACCACCGCATACGCCTGATTAAGCATACTTGGATATAGCATTAATTTTAAAATTCACTGGGTTGTATGAACGTGAGATATGGTAATTTATTACAAACGATTATAATTTTCTTATTCATATTCAAAACAATTATTCTTAATTATACATTTGTTCATACATTTTATTTCAGAAGGATCTAATCCTTGTATGAGAATGGACTAGATAGAATAAAGCATAGTCTGATAATTGGAGCGATCTATAACTAATAAAATGTAAATACAAAATTATATACTACTACTTAATGTTTATTGTAATTTAAAAGATTAAAGCTTTGAAATGCATTCATTTACTACATTTTTTGTGGACCTGTTTATATTTTTCTAAATGATTACACACTTGTAAAACACATATATTTAATGATCTGTTGCAATGAAAATGAAATATAAAAGATTTATTTATAATTTTTATAATATATGAGAAAGAGAGAGAAGAAAAAAAGAAAAAGAAAGGTTCGTTAATATTTATGTAATATGTGCATATACTGCTGCGTAATAGGTTCGGATTAACTTAGGACGGTCATGAATGTGCGTATTCTACGAAACAAGGCGGACTGTGACGTCATATGACGTATAGCGTCGGTGTGTCGGCAGCGTCGCGGTGAAATGCGCTGTCGCGAGGTTGCAATAGGAGAGGAGAGAAGAGGGAGAGGGTAAGGAGACATAGATGTTGTCAATGCGAGCGCGTCCGTTGCGCTGTCGCCGTTCTCGTCGTCGTCTTTATCGTCGTTGTGGTTATTTTTAAGAGAAATGTTGGTTAAACACTCGTGATAATCATAACTTCGCGTAAACGAAAACAAAAGCCCCAACATTTTTTCAAAATGTATTCTCTCGTAAACGAAGTTTTTTAATAAGTGTAAACCTGTTCTACAAAGTGAACAAGGAGAAAGAAGAGGAAGAGAGAGAGAGAGAGGGAGAAAGAATATAGACGCGAAAGCAGAAGGTGGTGGTGTGACCGACGATCGATCGGGGAACCTCTTTCTTTCTTTCTTTCTTTCTTTCCTATTTTTTTTGTTTTTATTAATCGATTCCTTTTTTACATCCCGCCTAACACTTGAATAGTCTTTTTATTTTGTATTTGAAATTTAATCCCGCCGTAAGATAGTAAATAATTTTTCAAATAATAATAATAGTAATAATAAAGAAAAACATAAAATATAAATAAAAATGGGATCGATTGTATTGAAATCCTTGTCCGTGTTACTCGGTATATTTTTCGTTTTTGTCGGTACAATGAAATTAACGTCCCACATTAGCAAAGATCTGCATAAAGATTTGGTAAGTCCCTCAGTAAATCAATCAAATCCCTGTTTAACTTTCCTTTTATATTTTTTTCTTTTAGCAATGATCATTATAAAATAAAAACTCTAATATTATTATATAATTCCTGACGACTATGATTAATGGATGGAGATGGTTCCTTTCAAACTTCTATTAAAAAAAAAGGATAACATGCGTTATATTTATTGATTTATTTATTTGTTGTTTTTGTATTTATACTTTCATTTGTAATATTGCTGCTAACGTTGCGTAATATTAAATATTAAAGTTTTGTCATCCATGATTATTCTATTCCCTTTCTTGTTCTCTTCCTCGAGAATCGTGGAAGCGTGCGCAGTTTATCGCTGAATTGTCTGACAATGTAGGCGGGATCGATTTCATGTGTACCTAGCGCGTGTGTTACACTCGAAAACGACACGATGGATCGAAATTTGCTGATATCTATTTTTATATCACCTATGTCGCCTGTCGCTAGTAGTACATTAATTCGTTCGTTTGTGTGATATGTGATCTTGGCCACTCGTTTTGAACGTGGAAAGAGTTGCGCATCCTTTTATCTTCTCTTACGAATTACGAAATAACGGGCATGCAATTTCAAATATATTTTAAATTCTGACAGAAAACGATTAGATTTCTAAATGTTATCCTCTTCTAATAAACATTATTTCTTTTTTTTTACTGCACGGCCAATTTAAATATTAAATTTTAAATGTGGTAACATGTTAATTTTTGTTTCATTTATTTTGAAGTTATTCGAGTAAATACTGTTTGACAATAAATTTAATGAAACAAGTTATTTTGTCTTGCAAAGCATTAACATAATTATTTAAATATTCATTTAAAAAAAAAGAACAATTTACGAATAATAAATCTATTCTTTTATTTGTTTGAAAGAATAATTTGTATAATTTATAATGCATTACGAGTTATCTCGAAGACAATAGACGAGCGTAAATTTAATATTTTAGTTTCGTAATACGCCGTGAAGATGGAGTAACAAGCGCATTTAAAAGTCTTTTAAATTACGCGCCCTTTAATAAAGACATTTAAATCTTTGAAATATTCTATGATGGTATTAGGAAAGTAGATAACGCTAATTCATTTTCCTAATTGTATATAAATGTTTTAAAAACAAATTGTTTTAATCCTGAATTAAAAGTATTCTTTTTTTTCTTTCCTACATTTTTCATATTCCTTCTTATTATTTTATAAATATATACATACATAATATCGTCGATAATTATATGAGTATTTAAATACATGTATATTATTAATTCAAAGACAATAACATAAGCGTTTTAAACGAAGCACCAAGCTGCTCAATGTAATTTTCGCATTCAAGGCGTTTTCGCTTCTATTTTTGCTGCTGGACTATCCTCGTCGTAATCATTAATGTATATATTACTATCTTACAAAAGCAGCTGTCCGAAACATTCAGTTGAGTCAATGCCAAATATCCATTCGCCAAATTCTCGATATTTACCATTTATTCACTTAACCCAATCATTAAATTAATAAATTAGTCTGGATTAAACTAATTGAGAAATATTACATGCATAACAAAAATATCTCATGTTTTTAACATATAATAATTTAATATATATATTTACAGGGTAAGACATTTAAATTAGAACATTTAAATATCTGTTATTTATGGTTTCATTAAAAAAAATTTTTTTTGACGATTTGAATGCTCCACCCTGTATATGCATGCATGATAAGTATATATATATATATTCTATAGATGTATTCATTTGTGGTTTCTTTTCAGAGAAAAGAATACGTCAAATATGCTAAAGTATTTCCATTATCTACCACGTTGGATTTCAAAGTTCCGAGCAAATGGTACAGAAGAGTGGTTGGCTCACTCGAAATCATCTGCGGTCTTGCCATGGCAATAATTCCAAATTGTATATATAAATATAATAATTATAATAATAATAATAATAATAATAATAATAATAATAATAATAATAATAATATTTTTTTATTTATATATATAAAATTAATTTAATAAAATTAATGTAATAAGAGTAATATTTTGTAAAGAATTTATTTGATGATTATTTATAATGTACTATTCTTTTTTAGACAAGATAAAAAATTTATCAAATGCGGTATTACTGTTTTTGATGCTAATGGCTGTGTATTCTCACTATATGGTAAACGATAGATTTGAAAGAATTGCGCCAGCTTTGGTATGTATAATAGTGAATATTGTAATTAAATGAATAATGTGTTTCCATTAGATAAATGTTTCTATTTTAATTTGTATTTTTTTTCTTTTTTTTTAGGTATTCTTCTTTATGCTGACGGGTCGATTGGTGATAGATTGGCAATTACGACGAGAAGATGCACAACCGGTTGCAGCTAATGGGGTAGATGATAAAACTAGAAAACAAGACTGAATTTATTTATTTGAATATTGAACCTGGCGAACTCAATCTATCTCTTTCACACACTTTGCAAAGGAAGCAAATTTAAAGTCAAGATAGAATAATATTTTGTCGATGAGAGAAAAGAAAATTTAAAATACTAAAAATAATTATTATACTGAACGTGTGTGTGCGAACAAAAAGAAAACTAAATAGATAGGATGTCGAACGTTTATTTCTAGTATTCCTTCCGTTTTGATGGACAGGATAGAATATTTTCGACAGAGAATATTTACAAAAATATATTACGTTCTTCTTTTTTTTTAGTGTAGACTCGAATACGTCCGACAACTTAAAGTGAGTAATATCTCATATACATCTTTGTATGTAAATGAAATTTTTCGGATATAAGAGCATAATTTTTTTTTTTTAATTAATATTACCATACGTACATTAAAAACACAATATACGATTTGTATTTGCGGATCCAAGTTTATGCTCCTAAACATAACGTATGAAAAAATGTTTACGTTAATATAAGCGTAAAACGCAAGGAGCTTGTTTAAATAACTCTATTTCACCAAAGTCTGCAAAATATGTTAATTAAGACACAAGTTAAGTAAAATTTTGTTCCATCTATTACATGACATTAGAATGCTTCTATATTAGAAATTAATTAGATATATACCTATAATTTATTCATTTACATCGTCCAGCAATGAAAATATGAATATTAGTTAAGCACAATTAACTGCCACAGAAAAGAAATGTGTTCTCCTTTAATATCGTAATTGAATGTGTGTACATAATAACGTATAAATCTGCTATACTCTACATAAATATATCAAGTGCACGATTTAAAATATATATGCCTACTTTAAGTAGTATATACATATATAAAAATAAAAAATATATATATGTATCGAATTTATTCGACAAATATGTAGAGTTATAAGCAACATTACGTTCCATCAAAAAGTTATGATTAAGAAAAAATTAATCACAGTACACTTTTTTGTAAACACATTTTGAAAGGAATCTGATCGTTATTACCAAAAAGAAAAAAAAATAAATTGTGACTACCTGTGTGTTTATAAAACTACTATTTGTATGATATATCATAAAAATTTAAATATACAGAGTGTTTTAACAACAAAATTCATACCAATGATACCAAAAGTAATTAATTTCATTTTTTAAATCCTATATCACGTGCTTTGTAAATTTATTTATTCCTAATATATAACTTAGATAAGTACAATGTAAATATTTATGAAAAGGAGCATGCTAATCATTATGGGGGCCAATTTTGAGGTCTTAATTTATTGTACATGTACTGTATAAACATCTTACTTGAAAGCAAAAAGGAATAAAAATGCTAAGGAAAAACAAGACAGAAATGTTTAAATATAAATGTATATGAAATGTAGATAAATGATAATTACATGAAATTAAGAATATTGTATGATCTATATTTAGTTGATGTAATGAAATTTGCAGCACACAATTTGAACTAAATTTTCCGTGAAAACAATTATGAGTATTTGTTGAACTTACAATAAGAAAGAAATTAACAACATATGCTATGTACTACATTGGGTTACATGATATATAAGAAAATTTATATTAAAATTTATTTATAGACACTCGCGATATGCTTAGATTTTATGATATAGTAATTTGGAAATAAAAGGACTGAAACTGCAATAAATAAAGAAGTAATTATAATATAATATAATCTGCTATCGTGCATTATACAACATGCAATAAAAATTTACAATTATGTAAAGAATACTGCTAATACTAATCTTCATAGAAAAAAATGTGTATATAATATAAAATATATTTAGAAAATTGTCTGTTTGTGGTTATGCATTTTATATTTCCAAAACATGAATACAGGAGAATTATAGCATATGCAAATGTAAGATGCTTTTAAATAATAATAACTTTTAATATAAAATAAAAAGAACTATACGATAAATACATTAAATTTTTCTATACATAATATCAGTCAATATTTAAACCTGATCATTTTACTGCAAAATAATGCTGTTATGTTTTTAAAGCTGCAATGTGATGCAATTTATTTATTTAAACAATTGAAATCGTTAATTACATTTATTCAGAAAGATATTCTTAATCAATTTATATTGATAGTTCGTTTAGTCTTTCTACAATTATTATTTAACACTACATTGCAATTTATATGTTATCAAATTAATAAGCAAGTAAAGAAGATTTGTATACTAAAATAATAAATTTTAAATTTATACATTAGAACCTAATGAGTAACCAGGCACTTGCAATGAACATTTTATGCTGGATCTTGTCCAGTTGTTAATAGATGTACTGCCTTTTGAAGATTTAAAACTGAAGTAGGAACATCATCATAATTTAAAGCACTTCCAGCCCATTTAATATATTTTTGAGCTTTAGTTATTTGTTCCGTAGATAAATCAATTCCACCTATAAGATATATTATTCGTAGAGTGATATATTGTCATTAAATATTCGTTAAGAATTATGGTATACAATTAATTCGTCTTACCATCTACTTTTATAGTTGGTTTGAAATCTGGAATATTACTTGTACTCTTTCCATTTCCTTCATTTTCTGATATAGCTGGTGTAGGATTAAATATGTTGACATTAGTTGGACTAGAAGCATCCAAATTTGAAGTATTGTCTTCATTATCAGGTAGATTATTACTTAAATTAGAATTATCTGAAATTTTAGAAAAATTAATTATATTCCTCGTTAAAGATACTTTAATAGAAATTCTTATAGAAATAGAAATTATGATATAATTAACGTACAGTATTTGTATTAAAATACATTAGTATACCTTTATTTGAAAATTCATTTAAATTATCTTCACCGTCTTCATCTTTTAATGGCCCTGGTACAGGAGTTTCACCATTCTTTATACAATTGTGTAAATAAGTAGCCTTCCATTTGGCATATTTTCTATTTTGTGCCGCCTCATCTGTAAGCTCTCCAAATACCATTAGAACATCATAAAGTAATCCTGCAGTATAAAATGATTGTATGATATTTTTTCCAAAGTTCGAAGCCCTATCATTTTGATCCGCATATAAAAACAATTTCAATGCCCAATTTTCTAAATGTGCCTGCGCACAAACATCATTAGTAATAGCTTCATTATCATGTAATTCTTTCTTAGTTGTTTCTAACCAATTCATTAATTTCAATAAAAAACTTGTTTCTTCACTAGTTTTGGTTGACAATTTCAAACCAGTTTGAAGAGCATAAAGACGACCTATAACAAAATTAATAATGTAGACTTTAATATATTTAACAATTAATCATAATAAAATAATCAATACGCACACCAATAACTGACAACGCAATCACGTTGATCATGTGTCGTTGCTACTTTTAAATATTGTTGAATGTTTTTTAAAGGTGCTGGAACAGGTGGCAACTCTGGGCTAACAACCATTATGTCTAAGCAATAAAAAAACTTATTACTTTTTATTATATTTTAATTTTTTTAATATATATTATATATCATCATTTTATATATAGAACCTCTTTCGTTGTTTCTTTTTTATTTGCTTTTTCTTAACAAATAAGAGTTTTAAGTAAATGCTTTCGAGTGTATCGTTTTATCTAATCTCGTACACTTAACAAATGTTAGGATATAACAAAATTCAGTTTCGTTTAAAAACCAATCACGTCTCTCATTGAATTATAACATTCTGACAGTAATTCATGAAGTTTACTTTAAAACGCAAAATATTATCGCATAATATTAACAAACCGTAAAAGTGATACTCTCTGGCGGTATTCGTCGTAAAATAAAAATTATTTAAAAATATCTATGAAACAGTTTGTCAATGATTCGAAGAGTATCTATGAAGAGGACTGTCAATGAATTTATTTTATTAATATAAGATTTTCTTTAGCCACGTATGAATCATTGATGTACTATATATATATACTATCCACACACACACGAGATTATTTTTACTTTATTTATTTTTTTAATTAATTTTTTAATTATATTAACGACCACGTGCAGCGTAGCGCTGTAGTCGCAACATTGAGGTAAGCTATATTTCTTTAGACAGTTACCCTACCTAGCTAGTATATTTTAGATTTTAAGTGAGAGAGGTTATCTGAAGAAATAAAAATATGATTATTTAGTTTTAAAAGCGTTTTTAAAATTTTTTCTAATTTTAAAAAATTCATATGAATTGTGTGTACAAACAAAATTAAACTAACCATTACAAAATCGCATTAGAAATAATAATTTAATAATAAGTTTTTGTTAGAACAATGTAAACTTAGTTATTCAAAGACAATCAAAATAATTTGCATTTTTTGATAGAAAAACGCGGATTGATGGCTTTTTCACAACCAAATTCAAGAGGTATATGATTCAAATAGATATTATTTGTTTATGTAATATATAAACATAATATTATTTTTATAGAATTGCAAAATCGAAAAATCTTAGAAGAATTACAGTTAAAGAAACAAATGCTATTAAAGCAGGGTGTTGCACCAACCTTAAATACATCATTAGCTGTTACTTCTACTGGCTCTGCGTCTACTGTGGTGATTAATTATTAATTTTATTTAAATAAATAAATTTATCATTTTGAGTATTCCTTATACTTTTTCTAGCCTAATACGCAATCTACTGATGGTGTAGCAATGAGTGCATCGCAAAGAGCTGCTTTACATAATGCGCATGCAGCATCTACGGGTTACTTTGTTACACAAGACTCTTCTTTTGGCAATTTAATTTTACCTGTTCTTCCAAGATTTGACACTAAATGAATGCTTTTGGGTGCATTTAATTTAGTTGTAATTAATATCTAATAAGAGACTGTGTATATAAAATAGATACCAATGAAAACACAGAAATACAGACAAGATTCAGGTCTTTTTTAATTTTTTACATATTAAAGAATTTTCATCAAGTGCTAAGTAAAAGTCAATAAGTGGCAAATATGATTAGTCTTCGTAAGCTCGAGGAATATCTACAGCAGATCGATGGATTTGAGAAACCAAAGATAAAACTTGAACAATATACTACAAGTGCACATATCGCTTCGCATATGTTATATACTGCCCAGTCTCAATTTAATGATATAGAAGGACGTGTCGTAGCTGATTTTGGATGTGGCTGTGGTGTTTTATCATTAGGAGCTCAAATGCTTGGTGCAAGTCATGTAATAGGATTTGAAATAGATTCCGATGCACTTAACATCTTTTACAGAAATTGTACTGATTTAGATTTATTTGTTGAATCGATACAATGTGATATACTTCAATATTTACCAGGTATGCTTAAAAAGAGAACAATCTTTTTTTATATATGTAACGAAAATTTAATTAAAGTAATATTTTATTTATATTATAATACGTTGTAGGAAAATTTGAAAAATACTTTGATACGGTGATCATGAATCCACCTTTTGGAACTAAAAAAAATTCAGGAACTGATATTAAATTTTTAGAGGTTGCTATTAAAGCAGCTTCTAATACCGTGTATTCTTTACATAAAACCAGTACGAGAGATTACATTCTTTCAAAAGCTACACAACTTGGTGCAAAAGGAACAGTAATTGCCGAATTAAGATATGATTTACCTCGTATATATAAATTTCATAAAAAAGATTCTGTTGATATTCAAGTAGATTTTATACGATTTGAATTAAATTCTTGAATATTTGTCAATTTATTAATGAAATTTAATTTATTTATTCGAACTTAATACCCTGAGCAAGAGGCAGTTCATTTCCATAATTGATAGTAATAGTTGCACGTCTCATGTAATGTTTCCAAGCATCGCTTCCACTTTCCCTGCCTCCTCCTGTTGCTTTTTCTCCACCAAATGCTCCACCAATTTCAGCACCACTGGTACCGATATTGACATTCACTATTCCACAATCTGAGCCATGAGGTCCAATCCACTAGAAAAAGTTTAAGGTAATAATTAACATTTTTATTGATTGTAAATATAAGTTAATTTAAATTTAATCGATATATATATATTTACCTGAAATATATTTCCAATATTTTTAGTAAAAAGAGAGCTACTTAAACCTTGCTCTACATCGTTATTAAGTGCTATTGCTTCTTCCAATGAGTTTGCTTCCAAAATATACACAATTGGCGCAAATGTTTCCTTTTGTATAATCTTTGCTTTAGGTGATAAACCAGAAACTATTGTTGGTTCAACATAAAAGCCAGGTCGTTCCAGTTTTTTGCCACCAAACTCTATTTTACCACCACTATCTTTTGCTTCTTGTATCGCTGCCTATGAATTAATAATTTATAAACATAGTGTATCACAAGATTATAAATCTTATTGCAGTACCATATATTCATTAACAGCTTGTTCACTATGCAGTGGTCCATATAATGTTCCATCATCCAGAGGATCACCAATACGTTCCAATATACTCTTATATGCTGTTATGAGTCTTTCTAGAAACAAGTAAATACATCATTGTAATAATTTACGATCGATATAATTCTCATATTAAGTACTTTTGAAGCATATTTTCAATTTACCTTTAAACTCCTTTTGTATTTTACTATGAAGAATTAATCTTCTCGTTGTAGTACATCTTTGTCCAGTTGTTCCCACACAAGAAAAAACTGCAGCTCTGATTGCCATTTCCAAATCAGCATCTTGTGCAATTATTAAGGCATTATTACCACCAAGTTCTAATAGAGATCTTCCAAATCTTTCTTGCACTTTGAGCGCTACTTGCTTTCCGACCGCTGTACTTCCCGTAAAAGAGATAAGTGAGATACTAAAAATACATATGATTAATATATCTAAAAATATTTATTTATTTATTTACTTGCTTAAGACATCTTACCGTGGATCGTTTACCAAAACCTGTCCAATTTCTGATCCACCTGTTACCATAGATGCAACAGAACCTGGAATACCATTTCTTTCTAAAACATTAGCAATGATTTTAGTAGTCGCAATGGAGACAAGAGAAGTGCTGGGTGCCCCTTTCCAAATAATTGTATTTCCACACACCATTGCTATTGCAGTGTTCCAACCATATACCTAAAATATTTTACTGTGTTCATATATTATATAACATACAGTTTTTAACTTAAAAGATCTACGTACTGCGATTGGAAAATTAAATGCAGATATAATACCAACAACACCCAATGGATTCCATTTTTCTAATAACATATGATCTTTTCTCTCAGATGGGAAAACATTACCAGGCAACATTCTAGATAACCCAACCGCGTAATCACATATATCTATAAATTCTTGTACTTCTCCGATACCTTCTGGTAATATCTTGCCTAAATATAATTCAAATTAATTGTTAATATAATTTTACTTAAATCTATATTGTTCATATCTAATTTTGTTTTTCTTTTTTATTATACCCATTTCTAAAGATACCAATCGTCCTAAAGGTTCTAAATTTTTTCTTAATTCAACACCAATTTGTCGCACTATTTCTCCTCTTGTAGGTGCTGGCAAGGATACCCATTGAGGCCATGCTTTTCGTGCTTCCGTAACAGCGTTACTGGCTTCCTGAGGTGTAGCTTCTCGAACTTTAGCTATAACTTTTCCATTAGCTGGAGAAATGGATTCAATTATCTGCAAAACATTATTATATAGTTTGATAATATATTTATGAAATGAGTTCTCAAATCTTAATTTATTAACATATATTATTTTACATACTTTACCGGAACCTCCCCATCTTCCGTCAAATAAGCCTGAATTTTCAGAAATAAGCCCTAATTCTTTTAAAAATCCATACCTAGGATCAGTTACCAAGTACCTTGCCATTGTTATTCTAGGAATGTATATACTTTTTGCCAGCAGATGTAACATTCTGTATTCTGGTGATAGTTAATTTACTAACTAATGCACCAGAGAAGTAGAGATCTTAAGGTTATCTGAATGATATTCTTTATCAAGAATAAATAAGTAGATTAAAACATTCATATGTACTTATATTCATACTTTTATCAGTGTTTATATATATGTAACAGTAAAAATATCACAGTAAGATAATACAATTATTTCTACTATTGAGATTTGAAAACACAATAGAATAATTATTCTTTAAGTAATTTTCTATTATTATTATTATTATTATTATTATTATTATTATTATTACATAAAAAATATAGATGATTCATAAGATAGAACATATAAAAAGACGAGTTTTATTAATAACAATAGTTTTGATATACATTAAAGTCGCGGCAGTGACACACAAGATAGTAAATATTACAAAATGTTTTAATTTATCTTTTTGTGAAATGAAAAAATTTATATTTTATCTCTAGGCACTGGAAATAGTCTTAAGGAATAATGATTTTTTTCAAATGCTATTTATAAAATATTATCAAATGCAATCATTTTATTATTTAAATACTTATATGTATTTAAGCTGGCCTACACAGTTGATAACATCGTAAGTCAGAAATAAGTTGAAGAACAGATCTTGTTAAAGTTGGTTGGTCCTAAAATATTTGTTCATTCCTTTATGTATTTATCAATCTTTTAAATTATTAGTTTCTATTTTATATTTGATTTTACTTACAGTTGATTTGTCGAAGTTCTCTAATAATGTAGCTCTTTGCATATCATCGACACCTTCACAGCTAGTTAAAAATGTAGGAAGAAAGTGTTGAAAGAACCATCCTATATTTACAGATGCTAAACTATGTACAGCAACTGCAATTTCATCAGCTAATAGATTGTGAGATCTAAAAATGAAAAAGAAGAAATATTTTAATTTCATAAATTTAATTACAATGATTATTATATACAAATTAATTATTATTAAGCACACTTACTGTTGAAATAAAACTGTAAATAGGGCCATTAAGAATCTTTCAAGTAGATGGACTTTAAATATGGATCTCTGATATAGTCGCCACCTTGCATTAAGTAGTTCAAGACTTTGCAAACTTTGGCGAAATATATTAACATCTGGCTGCAATAAAGCTTGACCGAAAGCTTCCAAAATTGCAACTAATTCTTCTTTATGTTCAACGGGTTCATCCTCATCTGGATGACCAAGTGTCCGTAATACTGATGTATTATAAAAGTATTGCCATTGATGTGTAATAATGCTAAATAATAAAACTAATTATTATTACTAATATAATTAATATAATAATTATATTATATAATTAATATAATAATTATATTATATAATTAATATAATAATTATATTAATAGAAATCTTTGTTTGTATAAGTACCCATAAAAAAGTTTTAATAAAACAAGTGTAGTATCAGGAAAAGCACTAAGATCATTTCCAACAGCAGGCCATACGTGACCCAAACATAAATTGATTACAGATGGAATAAATGCTTTGGATGCATTTGTAGGTGCTAATATTACTAATATTAATATTTCCAATAATTGATCTAATGCAGGTCCAACAGAAATGTTTTCTCTGTAAAAATAAAATAATTATTTCTCATAAATATCATTTCTCTTATAATACATCAACAACAAATTTTAATAAAGTGATTATTAATTTTATAATATAACTAAAATTAAAACAAATCATATATTTAAATATACCTGGTATAAATTTGTAGCATTTCTTGTACTGCACTTTGTGTAAATTCAGGACCTAATTGTTGTTGCAATACTAAAAATACTGAATATAAAAAATTAAGTACAACTTCGCATATATTATGATATCTTATCAAATATGGTAGAAGTTCTAATGATCGATCGATACTAGGTTTTAAGTTAGAGTGCAACATCTTTTTGACAGTAGTTGATGAAGAAGAACAATCCTCTAATAATTGAGTTAATGATGGTACAATCGTTAATATCGTTGAATCAGAAGGTAAAGATTGGCCTCGTGCTCCTAGAGGTTCTGTTAAAGATCCTACCATTGTGCCTATTTAAATGAAATTTGTAATTATTTAATAGAATAGAATTAATTTTGTTAAAGATATATATGAGATACTATAAAGATATATATTTACCAATCAGTTTTTCTCTTATAGTTCCATCTCCAGTTGGTAAAATAATACCATTAATTAATGCTCGTCGTAATACTTTGATAGTGTCAGGTTTTAAAGATGGATATGTTCTCATAGAAATTAAATCTCTAAAAGTACCATTATCCCACAATATAGGTTTCAAAATGGCAGTAATACTTTGAAAAAGATGAGTTGCAGAATGAACGAGATTAAAAGGTGGTACATCACAAGATGCAGTATATGTTAATGCCCAAATACACGAATTAACACAACTTTGACATAACGTGTCTTTTATTTTTTCAGGTCTTTTTGCTATCCAGTGACACCATGCCTGAAGTGATGCTAATAGTTGTGAATGACTAATAGAATACAATCATCAATTAAATATATAAAAAGATATTTTATTATTATATCAACTTTGATATCAAAGTTATACTTACACTTCAATAATATCTAATACTATGGTTGGTGGTTGTAATGCCGCTTTATAGAGTTGATTATCTCTAGCAAAAATACATGCATCTAATGTTTGCGAAACAACTTCTTCTGCGAAAGATTGATCTATAGTTGATTGATCCCCTTTAACAAAATATATATCCTTTATATAGAGATTAAAATATTATTATTTTCAGACGATTATTAATTAAGACTTACCAATAAAAATAGAATATAATCTAGCTAAGGCTTGAGTTGTAGAAGCCAAATCACGTAAATGTACATGAGCATTAGAAGCTTCTGTATCATTTAGTAAAATAATTTGATTATTACTTATTGCGTTACCTAATTCTCCGAATATTATTAAATTTCCTTTCCAAAAACGATACTAAAAAATAATCAATAAATTACTCTTTTTCTTAAACTAATAATAATTGTATAAAATTTATTAATTACAATTAATAGTATACCAGTAATGTAAACACTGGAATAGGTGATACATCTGCAAGTTTTGCTAAGCATTCTATATTGCACCTTAAAAAATGTTGCCACTCTGTTTCTTCCTAGAAAAACGGATATAAATTGCATAAATTTATTTAATTTTTAAGCTTAGTTATAAATACAGATTACTTACATTTTCATCTAAACTTTCTGTATCAAGTTCTCTTAACGCTTGTGCATTAAATTTAAAACACATTTTTTGAAGTACTCTTTCAGCTAAACCTAATGCTACTGACGAATATCGTGATTGTGAATTTTCTAAAAGAACAATCCAAATATCCAAACGTCGAAGATACTCATTTACTGTAGAACATCGTTGAAACGTATGCTGACAAAGAATTTCTAATAACATATTCACAAGAGTTCTAGGACATGATTCAACTTGCTTTAGATGATTTGTTACAAATAATTGAAAGAATTCTGTTATTTTTCCCATATAACTAAAAAGATATATATATTTATATATATATTTACATAGATTTTATTTTAATATAAAACATGTTAAAATAATAATTACCTTTCATCCACAGAGTCTAAACGTCCCACGTGTTGAAATATATTTATTCCATTTGTAAATATATCTAATAATAATGATTTTTTAACATTTGGAATATGCAAAGGCCTGTATAGGAGTTCATTTATAGTAGTCACAGCTTGTACAGCCATTTCTATTTGTTTACCGTTCTATAGAGAACAAAGAATAAAATAAATGAAACATACAACTTTTTTTAATAAATTGTTATTTTTGAAATCTGAAACAATACCATAGTATCATGATATTTAGCACAGGAAAATATAGCTTCCAATAAACTATTAGAAATATGATCTGCCAAAGCAATCCAGCTAAACAAATGTGCTAAGACTTGAAGTATAGCAATGGAAACTTCACTGGTGCCTGTAGCTAAACCTTCTACGTCCAATACCGCACGTACAGGTGGTACTGTTTGACCACTAGTAGGAGAAGGTGGTGGTGTTGCAGTTCCTGATCTATTCCTTAATTTTGTTGTTTTTTTTAAAAGTGCTGTATTCCAAATAAAAATAAATACAAAGAAAAAAAGACAATATATATGTAATACACAGGATTACGAATATTTGTCAAATATAAGGTAATTGATTAGTATACCAGTTAGTGTATCCAGTGTCAGAGGCACTTGAGCACTAAGTAATCTTAACAGTTCATTTTTTCTTTGTACTGGTAAATCCTCTCGTGGTGTAGCTAATTCTTCAGAAGCAGTTCTTAAGTATACCAAACCTAGCAACCTTGAATGCTTATGATCTAGTAACTGTTAAGATAAGATATTAAAGTATAATTAAATTATAGTTAAAAACTATCAACATTTTATATAAACATATAAATTTATCAAACCTGTAAAATGTTGGAGTAAAAATCGGGATAAAAATGTGGCCAATCGTGTCTTGCAATGTCAACGACTAACTTTACTACTTTATTTCTAACAAATGGCACAACAGTTTTTTCCAATGACAACGTGTATAAAGTTGATCGTGTAAGTGCTCTATCCTCCCAAGGAAGAATTGGCCATCTTCTACCAATAGTTGTCTAAAATAATTAAGTTAATTAAAGTAACTAATTACTTGTATATAACATATATTATAAATGAATAACATTTACCTCTAACGTTGATAAAGCAAACATGCTAACATAATGATTATTTGTAGATGACAAAAAATGCAGACATGGTCTCCAAGAGTCAAGTCGTCCTGCAAATTCTTGAAAACTATGTTCAATCGTTCTCTTACGTTCGTTAGTTGTCTCTGGTGAAAAAAATTCTGTCATTAGGTGTTCCAAACTCTGAAGAGCAGCTGCATCATCATCCTAAATAAATTTTAATAGTAATTTAACTTAAATTAAATTAAAGTCAATAAATATATGATAATTACTATGCATATATTATTTTATTAATTATGTCGATTTCGTTAAATCAGTAATAAATTCGTTATTTAAAATACAATATAAATAATAATTGTATTCTACTCACCATGTTTGTTACTATAAGTAATAATTTATTGATATAAATATAATATAAACATAGATTCAATGAGGTTAACTTTTCTATTATATTTCATGTCAAATTGAACATATTTTGGCGAATATGCATGTAAATATATACAATAGGAAGTTGCAGCTCTGCATATAATAATATAGCAAATAATAATAATCACTGTTTCTAAAAGATGCACATAGTTGGTTAATTCAAAATAAAATCAACCAATCAAATTCGACCATTGGATAAAGATGGTTGCGATTTGTGTACTAAATTAAAACTATTTCTGAAATATTTAATACTCCGAACCAGTTATTGACAATTTTGAATGTAAATAACAATACTAATTAAAATATGTACACTGACGAACTACTTCGTAGAATATCGCAAATCATTGAAGAACCAATTCGTAGATATGCTATGTATCATTGACGAACTACCTGGTAGACACAACATTTACTATTTTACGTATGATTACATATAATATCGAAAAGGATTTGATTTCTCATTGAATGAAAATATAAAACACGGTAAATAAATATTTTTTAATTTTTTATTTTATTACTAATATTAGTTTTGCCATAATTTTAAAACTTTATCTTTTCCACCTGATGCAACACGAAGACCATCAGGAGACCAATCCACAGCATAAACTTCATCGGCATGTCCAGGCAAATCCTCGTATAATTTATTAGTTTTCATGTTCCATACTATAAACATCATTCAAAAAAATACAGTAATACATTTAAAATATATAAAATAAAATAATTATTATTGCATGGTATACCTTTCAAAGTTGAATCAGCACTACCGCTGAGCAATAAACGTGAATCTGCACTCCATGTAATAGAATAAACAGCTTGTACATGACCTCTTAATGATGCTATGTAATTGCCAGTATTAGAATCCCATAATTTGATTGATTTATCAAAGGATGCTGATGCTATTATACGACCATCCGGTGAGAATTTGACATCATTTATTAATTGCTGATGGCCTGTCATCCTTGCTGAAATAATTCAATGTTAACTGATGCTTTCTTAATTTAAAAAGAAAAAAATGCAATAACTATTATTTCGTAGTACCAATAGGCTTCTTTTCTTTTTCTGGCTTCCATAAAAATAATGTAAAGTCGTCTGAACCAGAAACGAGCTTTTCTTCGCCTATTGAGGTATATTGATTCTTTGCATATTGTAAGGGATCCTTTATTTTGTCTTTTGTATTACTCATTTGAAAAGGACCAGTTCTTAATACATAATCTACATTCAATGCTAATGTATTTACCCAATGACCATGACCTTCGAGTGTTCTGCACAGTATTCCCTAAATTATATTTTACTTAAATATCAATGTATATCAATTTTTATAACAGATAAATCTATTTTATTAAAAACTCTTACATCTTCAGCTCTCCATACTCTGATAGTTCTATCTTGAGAAGCAGAATATATGAGACCGCTACCTCCCCATTTAACACAGGTAACACTTTTTGTATGACCGGAAAGAACACGTACTGTTTGACTAAATGTTATATCCCATATTCTTAAGTCGCAATCTTTAGATGCACTTATTAAATATCTACAATCTGGATTTCTATGATAAGGCTCCCAACTTATAGAAGTCACCCACATTTTATGTCCAATCATTGCCTTACCTACAAATTATAGATTAATTTAATTTAAAATTATTAATATAAATATTTTTTAATTTATATAAATTAAATTAAATTAAAACTTCCAAGTATTTACCAACTTGTTTTCCTGTTTTTGGATCCCAATGTAAAATCATACCATTTTTACAAGCTGAAACCAATTTATTACCGCATGGTGACCAAGAAATACATAAAACCCAATGTTTATGTCCTTCACATGTATAATATGGAGTTTGTGTATAAATATCCCAGAATCTAACAGTGGTATCTCCAGAACCACTAGCCAAATATTTTCCATCGGGTGAAAAAGCAACAGATATAACAGCTTCCTTATGCCCTGAACAATATAAAAATAAAGTTATAATAACTTCATTATATACAATTGAATCTATATTACCTTCTAAGGATCCAGTACACCGCGTTACAGCTTTAATTTTAAAAATTGCTTGTGGTTGATACACAATTTCAAGAACATTTTCACTTATATTAAAGTTCTTTTCTATATTTTTTTCCAACGAATCTGTAATTTCTATGTTATTAACATAGAATGCCAGTGGGACTGGGTCTTTGTGCTGAAGTAAAGCATTGCAAATTGCTTGAAGTTTATCAACCGTTACATTAACTGGTAAATCTAATAGACCACCTGGAAGAGTTTCTCCAGTATCAGATTTAAACTTTGATAAAACCCTGGTAGGTTTATTATCTGTTTCGTCGTCAAGTTTTCTTTTGGTCATTTTAACTGACATTTCTTTTTCTATAAGATATTATATTTACATATGATTTTTATATTATAGGTTAATTCTTGTTAATACTTGTTATTTCTCTATAAGTACATTATATAAAATTTATATAATTATATTACGACAGAGTAATCAAATTAATTTAACATAATAATCAAAATTAAATTGATATTGATAATTACAAAATATATACAAATATTTGAGTACATATACAATACCACGTGCTTGCTGAATTTATTAAGACAGATTTTCATAAAAAAACAGAAGAAGCATTTAAATACAAGGTTAAGATTTTAAATCAATTTCGCGCCTTTTTTAACCAATGACTAATATTATTTATAAAATTAAATGATTCGTTGTGAGTACTCGCCTTATTAACAGAAATGTTTGGTTTTGAATGTAATGCCTTAAATTCAAATCGTTGTAATCAGTTTTGAAGTTCGTTTTAAATAAAATAATAACAAAGAAAACAAAATTGTGTGGGAGGGAAAGAAAGAAAGAGAGAAATATTTTAATTAGTTAACTAGTTAATTTATATATAAGAATGGATATTGTAGAAACCTTAAAAAATATTTTATGTGAAAATTCATTGGTAACAGTTAAGAAAATACGTTTGTCGTTTATTGAACGAATTTTTCCTGAGTATAAGAATTATGTCGTTATTTTTAAAAAAGTAAGTTTCAAAAACATTTATAATATTACAAATATTTAAAATAATAATAATAATAATAATATATATTAATCATATATGTATAAATAATTTTATTTATTTTTTAATACTTTGTTTAGTTCACGAAACACAGTGAAGTGGATTCATCTTTTTATGGTATGACATAAATTATATGTATAATTATATAGGATTTCATAATCTTAATTATATTTCAGATTTAGAAGTTACTGGTGATCCTTTAGTATATTCATTTAATGATGAATGTATAAACAGTACTTTAATAACAGAAAAATATTGGGGACAAGATGAAGAAGGATATATTCCTCTCACAAGGATCGAAGCATGGTAATATATGTATATATACAAGGTGTCCTAATTTAATTTTTCCGTAAAATTTTTTATCAGTATACACTATAAAAGTAAAAATAAGAAAAAAATATTATTTAAACATGGGCTTTTAAATGTTTTATTAAAAGGCTATAACATATTGATTAGCAAAGTAAAAAGTATGTTTTAATATTCGTATTTTACTAAATGTGTTATATAATTAAGCATCTCGGTATTACTAATGTGTCTTATAATTATTTATAAAAATATTATTTTATTTTTACAGCACATTGCTGAATTTTTGTCATGAAAAATTGCATATTGATGATGTCATACCGATATTCATACTTTGTGATGGGAAAGATCATAACAAAACTCTTATATTAGGTGGTATCGTTGAGAAAAATTGGCTCAATACAATAGAAGTTACAAGTAATAGTATGAAAGAACTTGATTTTGTAAAAAATGTTTCTTCCAAGCTTTTATCGAAACATCTTAAATTATCATTTTCAGAACAAAATGATGTGCGTGTTTTATATAATTTTTTTTTCTTCCTAAAATATAAATATTGAAATTAAGTCATGGTTTTTTGTATTTTTTAGGTATCAGTGTTTACTTTGAGTACCTATAATTTATTTGGATGGAGGTATGAAATGCAAGAATTATCAGAAATTGAAAAATTGAATTTTGAAGGAAGTATAACGCTTAACATAATAGCAGATAACATGTTATTTGATCCGCCTACAAGATCATTCAAAAATAGCTTAGTAAGTTTATTACAATAAATATATATATTCAAAAAGTAATATTTAAATATATATTTCCTTGCAGATTCTTGAAATTATCACTGGAAGAAACGATAGTGTTTTGGCGAATTTATGGCATCAATTGTTATTATTAAATCAGTATCTAACGATATTAGATATTTTCAAGGAAATGAATGCAAAATTATACAATAATCCGAATTTGTTAGAATACCCAGATAATTTTGTAACTCCATACGCAAAGGTATTTTTATAAATATTTATATAAAGTAACATACGTGCTTATATTATACTTACTATTTATGTAAATTTTGAATAATAAAATTTATTTTTGTGTATGGTTACTCATCATAATGTAGGATCAAGATCAAATAATGGATGATGTGAATCTTCTACTTATCAATAATTATAGCTATAGAAAATCTAATTATAATATAATAGAACAAATATGCATTGAAACAGATGAAAATAATATGAAACTAAAACAGTGCATTGAGGCTGCAGTTTTTAGACCAAATCTAGATTTTACTGATTTTATGTGGGAACTACTTATATGTAAGTATATAAATAATTTTCAAGATATTAATTAGTTAACACTAATACATAATATTTTGTAGGTTCTTCTACTTATACACAGATGACAGAATGTATGCATAAAATATTAAAAGAAATTCTAGTCGGTGATTACCAACCACAGGTATTAAATATATTTCAACTATATATATAAATATATTGCAAATAAACTATAACACATATCTTACATTAAGGGTTTATATTTTAGTTAAATATAACTAATAGTACAAAACTTGCTAAAATTTTGCCCGAATTATCTCATCAAAAAACGGTCACGCATCTATTAATGGAAAGTTTACCACTAGAAACTTTAATAGATATAGGATTTGAAAAAGTAAGCAAGGATTATAAATATATTTTAATGAATACGGGCATTGTTGCATTCAATAGCATATACAAGAACTTTGAAAAGAAACCGGAGCAATTCGACACGAATTTCTATAGGTAATATTCTTATAAATGTTTATACATACTTATTTTTAAAATCGTATAATTAATCTATTAATTATTTTTTTATTACGGCTCTCATAGGAAGAAATTGATTAATATGATTCAAGTTCATATTTGTTTGGAATTTATGCTGCTTTTGCAGGAACATATAAGTTGTGAAACAGATGTTCTACAATCATCATTGGAATACATTATAAAAGAAATGGCAACTACAGAATTTTCGATGAATACTTTAGAAGATTTATGTAAAAATAAAGTATATACTTTGACCATTCCCGCACAAGATATTCTTATTAACGAAATTAATAAAGGGTACGTATAATCTGGAAATATTTTTCTTATTTATATATTATAATTTTTATTCTTATCAGCATTCCCGCAACATGGAAAGTTGATCTTTTTTCTGAATCGGAATTATTGAAAACCAAGACAATAACTTATTTTAGTGATTTTCCCATATTTCCTCCTAATTTGTATTCTACAGGTAAAAAATAATAAACAATTATGAATTATTACAATTAAAAAGAATTTATGATGTACGTAGATAATGTTCATTTATTTTTTAGATCAAATAAATAAAGTAAATGAAGCATTTCACATGGTAACAGCTTTGGTTTTCTCTACTAGAAGTGCTCATATGTAATTTGGATAAGAAAAAAGTGTATATAAATATTTAATAGAATATATGGGTAATGATTTATAATGTAATTGTTAAAATATATTTAACTAATTGCAGTATTATTTCTGTGTTATACTCAGATACATATTTTTTAATAATTACTTTTTAACGCACATATTATAGATAATTAACGATTCAAAGGAAGAAAATATAAATTACTTTCTTTTTTGAAAGATGGCTCTTATTTAAAAATCGCGCCAGATGTGTGATTGGAAAATAATTCCTGATATAATTACTAGGATCGTTGACGTGTCTTTCTTTATATTTTATTATATTAATATTTATACTAAAAATGTTGAATTAATATTAAAACATTTTCTTTTTAATTTTTTTAAGGTTTATACTGATTGGTCACTTTGATTCTATTTAGGTCAATCATAAATTATTCGTTCGAAGGTTTCAATATGACGATACAAGTTAAAGAATTACCGTGAGAAAATGAATCAGATTTATGATATAATACGTTCAACTTATTATTCATGAGCTACTTTACGTTGTCAGGTGAATTATTCTCACTTGAAATATACTTTGATCCATACTCATATTTCTTTATTATTATAAGGTTTAACTCGGTTAAAAACGAATTCGACGTTATTCTTTGAATACTTTACACAACACAAGTATTTTTAAATAATAATGGAACGCAAATATGGAAGTGAACAACAATACTGTACAGAAACATATTTGAATAAAAATATTTCAAAAGATAATTTAGAATTCTGGATGACACAACTTCCGGAACTATTAAAAAATACACCTATAATATATCTCGCCATACCCGGTAAGTTTAAATATTTTTGACGTTTATATAACATCGATAAAAATTATAATATTATATAATAAATTTTTTAGAAATTAATTTTCATTCTTTATTATTTTGTTTTATTGTATCTTCTTCTTCTTCTTCTTTTTTATTAGGACTTGGTCCTGTTATAGCTTTTACTGCTATTTCCGGGAGCGCTTTATTGTTTTTACCGAGGGTAGGTTGCTAGCCTCACCCTTTTGTTTTATTATATAATATATAATATTACGTATTTTAGTAGCAAAAGAAAATTTTGGTACATCAATTATTTCTTTTTCTTTGAGAGTTAATGATAGTGCATTACAACAAAATTATTTTTAATTGCCAATAATTAAAAATAATCTATAATAATAATAATGCAATAATGCATGATACTTTTATATATTTAAAAAAAAATCCTAGAATTATTTCCAAGTAAGGAGAACTGTGTTGGAAAGAAAGAATATTTTCAAGGTAATTCATTATTCATTTCAGGTTCTCACAATACGATGACTTATACTATAGATCGACGTAACGATGTAGGTCCGGATGAGCCTGCATATATAAGAGCATTGGGTCGTTATTGTTCGATTTTGTCAAAGCCTATTATTTTTAATTGGTCTGTTACACAAAAAGATAGTGTAAAAGAACAATTAAATGGCGGTATAAGATATTTGGATTTACGTGCAGCTACGAAAACAAGGGACAACAATATTTATTTTCTTCATGGTTTGTACGGATCAGAAGTAATTAAGCCATTAAAGGAGGTTGTAAGTTGGTTGAATGATCATGCGAATGAAATTATCATTATTGATTTTCAACATTTTTATCGTTTTACGGAAATGGATCATAGTCGTCTAATTGCCATAATAAATGATATTTTTCGTGGAAAATTATGTCCAATTTTAGTAAATTTCGATCACGTTTCTTTAAATTGGCTTACTTCGAGAAAGTATCAAGTTATTGTCATTTATAGAAACGTTTGCGCGATGAATCATCCGTATTTATGGCCAAGTGTTTTTTGGCCGACACCTTGGCCAGATACAGTGCGTGTAGATCAACTAGTTAATTTTTTAAATGATAAACTTAAAAAACGTTCTACCAAGATCGGTTTAATATCGCAATGTCTCTTAACTCCTAATATATCTTACGTTATGAAACACCTTTGTGGAGATTTACATTCAAATTTGACGCCAACGTGTCAAAAGGCGATTCTTCATTGGATAAGTCTACAAAAATCTGGGCCTAAAGGGATAAACATCGTTATAACTGATTTCATATCTGAACAAAATTATTTATTCCCAAAGACAGTTATTCAAACTAATCTTAAACTTTTAAAAGATTCATATAGTTTGTAATTACTCGTAGAAAAATTATTTCAACAATTGGAGGGTCTTGTAAATTTTGTATAATATTAGAAATCCATTGGAAATACGTGTATTTTCAAAAGTACATACGTATTATTTATATAATTACAATATATGGTATTTACAATACTTATAAAATGCATTCAATGCTAATATCAGTTAACGTATAACAAATATATAAATAATGAGCAAGAAAGGAGCATGATATTTCAAGGAAATTGTATTAAGTAATGTAGAGTTAGTTTTGTTTTTATTTTTAAATTGTATATTGGGACACGATGATACAACACGGCGGTAGAAAAAAGTTACTTACATATTTTTTTTCTTTATATTTAGGAGTACTTATTTTTCAGACAAAATGCATACACCCCTTTCATGCACCTTTTATTCTATTAATAATATATGCTTTTAATCTCTTGAATTAATGAAATTAACTTTTTTTTTTTATAAATGATTCAATAAAAACAGTCTCTTAGTTATAATTAAAATTCAGCCTTATAGTTGGCTGTATTAGGTAAAGCATATTCAAATGGAATAATATGCGTATTCAAACTTCAATTCAAAAACTTCAATATAGATTTGTTGGTTAAATTTTATATATATTAATTTTTTTCTAATTCTGATTTCAGCATGAAACCATTGCATTTAATTTGCTTAATAGAACTATATTTATCGTATCAAAGTTTTTCAGTTTTAATTTCTGATATCTACAAAATAAATAGAAATACAATTAATATTGTACATATGAGGAACAAAATATAATTTACAAATAATTGTATAAGTTGATGGATACTCTTATTAATTGACGAGTATAAACATTAATTTGTTCGTTTCTGACTTTGTATAATTAAGGAATCATTTAGGTATATTTATATCGCCTGTATTATTATTAATATCGTATTTCACATATTAATTACATTCAGAATATTTTTAAAATGTTATCGAGACAAAACATATCACTGATACTATATCATATTTTAGATTGCTTCAAAAAACAAGTAGCTCAAAATAACTTTTTAGCACAAATAAGATAAAAAGATGTTTGACAGATATATAAATAAAGTAAATAATATGACAAGTAAATATATTATTATATATTAAAAAATAAATTTGTATTTTCTTATGATGAATTGTTGATATGATGAAATAATAACTCTGAATCATGTTAAGTATATATGCATTTTTTTGATAACGCATATTTTAGTTTTCTAGTTTATCTGTCTAATATGAAGAGGAGGATGCTGTTACAAAGTTCTTAAAAACAACGCTAATTAAGCAAATCACTTAAACAATTTACTTACGGCTGCCTAGAGCTTTCGTCACATGCAACAGTGACATCCGCATCGGGTCACAAAGCTTTAACTTTGAGTTGTTTCATTCTTGGTGCACGTTTTTTTGCCAATCTACGTTGTTCTTTTTCTTCCCACTTTCTTTGCTTATCAGGATCTTCTTTCTGAAGCATTTTTTCTTTTTCAGCTCTTCTACGTTCTTCTCGTTTCTGTGCTGCGGCTTCGGCTCGTGCCGCGTGCGTTGTTTTCAAAAATGCTTCCTCTACTCTTAGCCGATTTTTATCCGCTTTATTTTTACCCTATATAACAATCGATAAACTGTTAGTAACATCGAATGAAGTTTTTACTTTTATAAACAAAATAAAGAGAAAAATTAGATACCTCTTTGGATAATTTGAAACGTCGTAATTTATCCAATATGTAAAATGTAAGTTGAAGAAGAAGTTTTAGTTTTTCTTGACACTCTGGGCTAGCTGTACGTCCTTTTATACTTATGTTTAGTCCAACTAGTAATACTTTTTTTACCTCAGGCATTGTTAATTGAGTAGTTTCTCTAAAAATAATTTCATTGTTAAGTTTAATATAAAATATTTATTATTTTTGTATTTATCTATATTTGAAAAATGATTTTAATGTACACACTTACGTTTGTTGTTTAGGTCCACTATATTGATCACTGATGTGGATATAATCTATATATTGTGCAAATTTGGCAAAAGCTTGAAGAACTTTGGTATCTAAAATAACTGAAGCTGTTTCAGCTATTTCCGGCATAACATAAAAGCCTGCTGGAAGTCCATATTTTTCTCCAGGTCGTTTTTCAGGACAGTAAACGCTAATATCAGCCATGTCTCTTGTCAAATGTATTGCAGTTCGTTTTGTAGCAATTGCTAATACAAAACTATCAACTTCATCTTTGGCAAGATCAACTCTTATATGCGCTTGGTCATTTTGAGGTCGTACTAATTGTGCTAATACTGCAATTAAGTCTTGTCTCTTAACTAATTTCAATTCTATTAACATCGAATCACAGCCAACTCGACCTGAACAATATAAGCTATATTGCGACTCGCTTTCTTTGACCAAACCATTTTCAGATTCATTTTCCGTTAATTTTCCTGTATCACCTACAAGAGTAAAATTTTCTAACAAAAGTTGCCTGTGTTCTTGTAACCAACATTCTGCTATACGTCCATTTTTAGCACGTCCTGCGATATAGTTTATGCAATATACTAAAAGTCCAGCCACCATCAATATTTCCAAACAAAAACTATCCCATCTCGCACGCAAATGCAATGGTACTTTAGTAATAGTAAGTGTTGATGGTTCATCGCTTTTAGAACCTGCATTTCCACCAGTTACATCTAATCCTTCAAATTCTTCCTCATCTTGAAAGTGATCAAATTCACTATCTCCATCAACAATAAGAACGTCATCTTCTTCAAAATCTTCATTTAAATCTGCTTCTTTATGATGTTCCGTTATATGATCAGAAGAAGCTGCTGAATTTGGTTTATCTTCTTCAAAATCTTCAAACTCTGCAAATTCATTATCTTCTGGAAGTTCTTCGTGGAAATGTGCTGTGACCCATATATTTGTAGCTACCAAAACAATGTGAATGATCACCAACCACAATTTCATTTTCCCTGAAATTATAATATCACATTAAATCTCAGTATAAATTTTACTTGATTTCAACGTCTAACAAAAAGTATGATAATATTTTTCAATATACACGTATACATAATATCGACAAATATTAATGAATATAATTAGACAGACTATTATAATATTTAACATAAAATAATGTAGACGAGATTATCAAACAAAAAGAATCAAGTTTCTGTCATTCTTTAATTCCATTTCACTCACCAACTTGCTCATAAAATAAGAAAGTATCAGTGGACTATGTCCTATATTGTTTTACAATTTATCAAGCTTTCGAACGTATAATTATTTACCTTAACTTGTATGCCGTAATCCGTATACTTATATAATAAATCCCTGATTCTTCGACATCGATTTGATTAGTCAATTACATACATATATAAGACAAAATCTTTCATTCGGTTTTTTGCATTAGAACTTTATAATAAAATACAGGTATTGGTGGTTATAAAAGGTAAGTGACTTGCATGCCACGAATATAGCTGTACAATATTTAACGTCATTTCCTCGACGCGTTTAATATGTATATAATACTTACCAACACACAGTGTCTACTTTGCGGGAAGACTTGTCCTTTAAATTTGTTTGGATTTTAAAACGTTAGAGGGAAGAAGCTACTCGAGCTTCATTGGCTGTTAAAGAACATAACAATACCGTGTTGGTCGGTAAAACAGTTGAACAGTTTAAAAGTATATCCGTAGATTAGAGAAATCAATTTTGGCGCGTAAATAAAAGAGATACTACTGCGCATGCGTAAGATATCGATTGGGTAACTCGAATG
The DNA here is from genome assembly GCF_010416935.1 of Polistes fuscatus. Taxonomy (NCBI): domain Eukaryota; kingdom Metazoa; phylum Arthropoda; class Insecta; order Hymenoptera; family Vespidae; genus Polistes; species Polistes fuscatus. Next base: position 11,457,541 of record NW_025113107.1, on the reverse strand, counting down.
AGTCGGAAGGAGGTTCAGTGCGCAGGCTCAGTATTACGAGTATACTAATCTATTTTATATACTATATCTATTGCCGCTGTCAGTTGTGTATTTCTTGAAAGCAGAGAGAGAAAGAGATACAGTCATGCTTTCGTTTTATTTCATCCCAAGGATTTTACGTCGTCGTGTATTTTCGTCACAATACGGCTGATATCACGTCGCGTAAGTTTAAACCATTAATGATCACTAAGGCGTTACGCTGTTGAAAGTCGATAATAACAGACGTAACGACAACACGAGAGTCGCGTGTTGACAGTGCCGGAGGGAGTCTTAGAGGCAAACAATGGATCAATACCGATACCTTGCAGAAGAGTATAATCTACTACGAACAGGAACCCGAAGAATCGTCGATCTTTTATCCGTCTAATCAGTCTTTTAAACTACATCCTGTCTTTCCGTCTTATATTCGACAGGACTTATAAACTGTTTAAAAAGGTAAATGCAAATACATGCTTAGTCGTAGAAATTAGCTTGTCCTTTGACAACTTTAGGTTTTAAAAATTATATTTTTATTATATTTGAATTTTTCATCAATATCAATTATTTTAAGAAACGTTGTCATGTAAAAGGGTATAAATAAATAAATAAGGATTTTTATACAATTAAAAGATATTCAAATTTAAGGGAATTTACTAAGTTACCTTTTGATTTCGTACACGATCATGACAAGGATTTAAAAAAATGCTATTTAATTCATCATTGAATAATATTTATTTTGTATCGAAAATTAAATTTGATTAATTATTATATGTTGACGTAAGAATTGTTTTTGTTTGATAGGTAAAATTTCTTCGCACCTTCACGCGTTTGATTTATCCTACGAAATAATGGATAAGTCGGATAATAATTTGTCGAAGAGTTTGAAGAAAAAAGGTTCGAGATCGGTAGGAGGATCGACAACAGCAGCGGATGTAGCAACTCAATGCGTCCAGGTTGTAGTAAGATGCAGGCCAATGGACGAGAAGGAAACTGCACGGGGCTATATTCGTGTAGTCGACGTCATACCGTCGAGAGGAGTGGTAGAAATACGTCATCCTCGAGACGATCCATCAACGGACAATGTCAAGGTTTTCACGTTCGACGCTGTTTACGATTGGCATTCGACCCAACAAGAACTTTACGAAGAAACCGTGAGACCTTTGGTCTCCTCAGTATTGGATGGTTTCAATGGTACCATTTTTGCTTATGGTCAGACTGGTACAGGTAAAACTTATACGATGGAAGGCTCGAAGATGGAACACGAAAGACGTGGTATCATTCCAAGATCATTCGAGCATATATTTAATCACATAGGAAGATCAGAAAACATGCAATATCTCGTGAGAGCGAGTTATTTAGAAATTTATCAAGAAGAGATACGCGATCTTCTTCATCGCGATCAGAGTCTTCGATTCGAACTTAAAGAAAAACCAGAGTCTGGTGTCTTCGTGAAGGATTTATCAACAGCCGTTTGTAAAAGCGCTGCGGAAATTCAACGTTTAATGAACGAAGGTAATCAAAATAGGACGATCGGTGCTACGAACATGAACGAGCATAGTTCTCGTTCACACGCAATATTTTTGATCACTATTGAGATGGGATCCATTGGTGATAATGGCGGTATTAGAGTAGGTCGTTTGAATCTAGTCGATCTCGCTGGTAGCGAGAGACAAAGTAAAACCGGCGCGTCCGGTGAAAGACTGAAGGAAGCGAGTAAAATTAATTTAAGCCTTTCTGCTCTCGGTAACGTTATATCGGCATTGGTTGATGGTAAAACTACTCACGTACCTTACAGAGATTCAAAACTTACAAGATTATTGCAAGATTCTTTGGGAGGTAATTCGAAAACTATTATGGTTGCTAATATTGGCCCTGCCAGCTATAATTATGATGAAACGCTTACGACATTGCGTTATGCTAATCGTGCTAAGAATATTAAGAACAAGCCACGAATAAATGAAGATCCTAAGGATGCACTTTTGAGACAATACCAAGAAGAAATAGGTCGTTTAAAAGAAAAATTAGCTCAGAAAAGTATGGTACAACGTAAGAAGAGGAAAACGAAGAAAAAGAGAGAAGACGATCTTGCTGTAGATTCAGAATCAGATGCGGAGGATAGTAAAGAAGAGGATAACAATAACAAGACCATCGAAACAGATAAGAAATTAATAGCCGAGCAACTTAAGGCTGAGAAACAAGAGACTGAGAACCTTATAATGAGAATAAAAGATTTAGAAAGCAAGATGCTGTGTGGTGGGAAGAATATCATTGATCATACGAATGAACAGCAAAGAGCATTAGAGCAGAAGGCTGCGGAGATTGCCGAGCGTAAAAAACGCGAAGTTGAAATGCAACAAAAATTAGAAGACGAGGAAGTAACTATGGTCGGTGTACGAGAAACATACACTACATTGCAACAGGAAGTAGATATTAAATCTAAAAAGCTAAGGAGATGTTTTACTAAGTTGCAAGCATTAAAGCAAGAATTAGATGATCTTACCACTGACTTTAACAGAGATAGACGTGACTTGGAACAAACGCAGCATGAATTAATGAAGGAGCTTAAATTAAAATATCTGATAATCGAAAACTTTATTCCTGAGGAAGAGAAAAAAAAGATATTGTCTAAGATACATTATGACGAGGAAGAAGAAAGTTGGAATCTGAATAATCCGGAAACATCGAATATAGAAACGATAGAACGACCTACGTCTATTCCTGGCGCACGTAGACCAATTTCCGAATATGCTCGAATCGCTTTAGCAATGGGACGTGGGTGTCGTTATGCTGGAGAAAATATTTTGAATTTAGATCTGGATATGCCATCTAGAACAACTTCGGATTATCACGGACCAGCTATTGCACCAACAATCCAAGCTGTGCTTGAAGAGGCTCTTCGAGATGAGGGAGACATCGATGTTGATGCTTCGAATGCTAAATTACGTTCCAAGCCACGATTACAATCGGCAAGGATTAGGCCAAGAAGCGTCCCAAAGATGCAACAAATTCCAACTCCAGTTTATCCGAAGACCAGAGGACTCGTACCGAAATAGTCGTAGCTTTTTTTAATTCGTGTTCTTTCGTGTTCTTGTCTGTATCTCTTTCTCTCTTCTTGTTCTCTATTGTGTAAAGAAAAGTGTAAATATGTGATGAAACTGTTGCTGTTGCTGTTGCACGTCACTTGTGCTGCTTCTATTTAATTATTCGCGATAAGCTCGTCTAGCCTAATCTTGCTCCTTTTTTCTCTTATTGGAAAAGAAAAAAATAAAATAAAAGGGAAGGCACGAACGAACGATCCTCGGAATCTTTGGAACCTAGTCATTGTGCAATTATTAAATAGTAGTTAGCAGGTATATTGATATTTCAATAAATTACTATTTGCTGTAACTATAAAGTATGAAAAGAATATCGTCGTTTTTGCTCGCGTACATTTTTTTTGCTTAAGCGGCACATCTTATTTTTTTTTAAATTATTATTATTATTATTAATATTATTCTAGATCATGAAAACAGAATTTCGATGTTTCCTTATATACAAGCGAAAATGGTAAGAGTAAAAATACTATGGAAATAAATGAATTAACTTTGATGTATTTTTTTCATCTTCTTACAATCATTATTTTCACGAGATTACGCTTAATTTCATACTTTTACAATAGTTGCTCGATTAGCTGGAACTGTGTGTATCATCTCGATACTTTGTTTTTATTTTATTTATTTATTTATTCATTTTTCTACCTTTCTTTTTTATGGCATCAGCATTCTTTTAGATTTCTCCAGTGTACAATGTTTATCATCAGCTTTCTCTGTAATGTCTAGAAAATGATAGTAATAAGAATCAAAATAAAGTGAAACTTAAATAGACGTCTTATATTATCGGATAGTGTATAATATAATACATAAAATTTGTATGTTCATCATACTGCAATTAGTAATAATATATATATATATATATTTATATATATTAATATACAAAATATATATACACACACATATTTTGTAAAATGTACAAGACAATTATTAATTAATAATACAAACTTGAAAAGATGATAAAATTAAATTGTTAAAAGCTATTGAACAACAATTTTGTTGTTTTTGTTTGTTTTACATTAGTATGCTTTATCATTCCTTAAAATTTGTATCAAGAATTAAGAATTATCCTATACATATATATATAATTTGTGTATATATATTTTGCACAGTTCAATATAACACACTGCATTATTACTTACTCTTTTACTACGCAGGACGTATCGATCGGGCACACACACACACACGAACAGTAATACAAAACACATTCATTCGTAGCATTCACTTTTCTTGTACAATTTTCACGTTAAGAAGATAGGTTTTGCGCGATTAATTTCGAGACAATAAAGTTGTAAGGAAAAAGAAAAAACAGATACCACGTATAAAGAAAAGAAGCCAATGTAACAATACTTCAAAATCTCTCGAACGTAGGCGTCATAACGAACGAGAGAAAAAGAAAAAGAAGTGTTCATTGGAAAGCAGTAATGCAAGGAAAACGCAGTTAATTAGTTCGGTTTGCATTTTTTACGTTTAACAAAAATAAATCTTGGTTAAAAACATTGGAATTTTTAAATGTAAATAAAAAGTTCTTTTGCCGTATATTTTATAACGTAAATATATACGGATAGTAATATTTCCTTTTTTACAATTAACATAACTATATATTTTTATCACGAAACAAATTGTTAATATAATTCTATTTCGAGTTGGTTGAAAGAAATTTTTTTAAAAACAACTAGAAATAGAAAGACATTGTTTGGATCGATTATTAATAAGATTTGTATAAAATTTGTTATTAGTCGTTGGTCTTCTCTTATCGACAAACGCGCTGTTAGTATTATCTATAGAATGAAATGTTTAATAGAAACGTTGCTGTTGCGGGTACGCTCCATATGGAGCTTGTTGCGGTTGTTGAGGTGATTGTTGTTGAGGATATCCGGATGGATGACCACCCGGAGGACCACCATATCCTGTGGAAGCACCATATGCTTGCTGTGGAGAATACTGGTTTTGTGGTACAGTTGACGGTGGACCATATTGATTTTGATTGTTCATATTGCCATATCCTTGATAATTATAACCATTGTCCATGTAATTTTGATTAGTACCAAAAACTTGCGGTTGAGGTGGATAATTTGAGAATTGTTGATTAGGAACGTTCGGATAAGTTAATGGTGGAGCTTGTGGTCGTGGTGGCTGATTAGTTGGAGGATCATAATTTTGATTATAAAAGTTTTGTTGCATCGGAGCTATCGAGGATGAACTATGATCTATCATCTTTGGAGCAGAGGATCGTTGTTCCGAATTTTCATTAGCAAAATTTATATGTGATTTTGGTACGTATTTGTTTGGAAGGTCGCCCATAATATTAGCTATTAAACGTTTAGTTTCATTTAGGATCGCATTGGGATCGTTAGATTTCGCGACGTCCGAAGTCCTTGTTGCTGGTGATCGTGAACGCGAAGGTGAACGTGATCGAGACCAGGAGCGAGGTGAATTTGAAATAGATTTTGAAAAAGCACGTGTCTTTTTTTTTCCTTTTTCACTTTCGTTTACATTTTTATCAGCTGCTTTGTAAATGTCCTCGAAAGTATAATCGTCGTCGTCATCTGATAACTCCAATTTCACTTTCGACTTATCTTCTTCTTTCTTTTGTTGCTGTTGTTCTTCCTCGTCGTCGTTAGCAAACATATCTAATTTAGGTATCCATTTGTTTTCTTCCTCAGACGGATTTTGATTTCCCTTACGCATTGAAAACGGCGAAGCTTTTCTGTTAGTCTTACTCGTCGACATTTCGATTAGTTCAGGTGTAGGTGATTTTTTTGTTAATGGTAAACTAGAAGGTATTACGACGCTTAAATTAACGAATGCTCTTAATTTTTCTACCCTAGGTAAGTCAGTAGCTTCTAATTTTTTAAGAAAATTTATAAGACCGTGTTGTTCATGCGTACTCAGATCTTTAAAATTTTGTAATAATGTCTTTAAATCAGTATCCGATAAATTCTCCATTCTTGAAACTTGATCTACAGTATCGGTTAACGTTGGAGTTATCAAAGTAGACGCGGATGTCGATATACTACTTTGAAAAGTGCCTGTAATTCCAGTTGTAACACCACTTGTAATACTACCAGTTACACCAGTACCACCACTAGCCAAACCTTTCACAAAGTCAGCTGTAGTAACAGGCTTGTCTGAGTGTTTTGATGCTTCAGCCATACCAACTACTGCATTAATTAATGTTTCTAATTCTTCCTGAGACACATTCGATCTACCTTGTGCAACAAGAGCAGCAGCTATTTGTTGAGCTATTGCAACTTTGTCTACAGTACCTACACCAGGAACAGTGACAGGCTCGGAATGAATTGGTGGTGTAACTATCTCTACGGGTCTAGGATATACAGTTCTTCCACTTACAAAATTGCTAGTTCTACTTGCTTCCAAAAGTTCGTGTTTTTTCTTTTTCTCCTCGTCCATTTTTTTCTTACTTTCGGTTGCTTTGTGTAATAATTGCGCTATATTTTGTATTGCTGTTTTCGTCGGAGCGATAGCCATCTTTTCGATCATGCCAGCAAAAAGTTGTCCCTTTAACTTCTCTTTAACTGTTTCAAACAATACGTTAACTTCTTCGTCGTAAAGCAATTCTTCAGCGGAATTGGGCTTAGCTTTCTCGGCGGCTAATGCTCGCGATAAAAGTGACACTATTTTAGGACCTAAGGAGCCTAACTGACCCTCGAGAGCTGTCAGAAGTCTTAATAATCCTACCACTTCTAAATCTTCGCTCAGTACTTCTTCCTTTGGCGGGGGACTCGGTGATTTATCTTTTACAGGATAGGGTGTCGCATAATGGATAGGTCTAGTACGTGGTACAATTCGAGAATAATAACTACGATACATATTACTTTTTCCTCGCGAATAGGAAGAATAAACGTATTCCCTTTCTCGTGGATCGTGACGATCGTAATAATCTGTTTTAATTGTTTTTGTACCTACGTATTCGACCTCATCGTCACTATCAATACGATGTCTGCTACGTTTTGAAGGAGGTGGTGATCTATCGCGTCTACTTGACGGTGGAATCCATTTCTCAGGAGGTTTTTCTTCCGATAATTCCAATCGTTTTCTTATTTCTTCTTTTCTTTGTTGTAACTGTTCATTGTGAATTTCGCGCATTCGTTTGTTCCAAAATTCAATCCATTCTGGTTTGAAGTCATGCTTACTCGGGTCCTTGCCATCGGCTTGTAATTCTTTGTATCGTCTATTCCAAAATTTTTTCCATTCATCTGGATACGAAGGATGTTTCTCAGGATTCTTTTCGTGAAACTTTAACGCACGATCGAGTGTCTCCTCGGCTCGTCTGATCTGTTCTCGATACTTATCCCACTTATCCCGTTCCCGAAGTGGTTCCAACGAACGTGATCGTGATCGAGATCGTGAGCGTGATCTTGAACGCGAATGATCACGAGAGTATCGTGATCTTGTACGATACTTGCTACTCTTATCCGATACACTACTTCTTCTACCACGAACAGGAGAACGTGACCTTGAACGCGATGGCGATGGACTGCTTGATATACTTGATAAAGATGAGAGTGACTTTGTTTCATCGGATGGACGTTTAGGTGATTTTTTTAAACTGTCCGTACTTTTTTCACTGGGTTTACGTAAATTTAATTTATCCTTGGTAAGTATTCGTATCTTGAAGACCCTAAAAATGTTTGTAAAATACGTTTATATGATAAATATAGGATATAATTTTAGTCCCATATATTCGATCTATCTTTTACAAAGTTATAGACAACTCACGACTTTGTAACATCTTGTTTAGATTCTGTTTTCTTCGGTGATAATCTTTCTTGCTTCTTTTCTTCCTTTTTAAATTTGCCATCTGTTTTCTCTTCGGATGATTGAGAATCTTAATGCGAGAAATTAAATTTTGATATCATAGCACTAATCAACACAATTAATATAACTATTATAAAATAAATATATATCATATACTCACCTTTCTTATTACTATTATTACCAGCAATTTCAGCCATCTTTTCTTCAAAGTTTGTCACCCATCTCACATCGTAAACTTCCATTAATGTTAACTCAGGTGTTTCCCTGTATGTAGGAAACAACCATTTTGATTGCAAGGTAATATCAGATAACTTATTTTAATCAATTGTTACAATTTTGGTGAAGTTTTTCTATTACTTTTATACATAATATAATAATACAGAGAAAATATACTTAGAGATTTTTATCCCATTTTTAATTGACATTTAAATAAAACATGTTTTTTTTTTTATTTAAATATTTTATAAATTTAGGATATTGCTAAGAAGAAATAGAATTTAAACATATGCTTAAGGTACATAGAATTAAAAAATATATATTAACTTACCTAAAATGATAGTCTTGAAATATCCTTTTTATATATTGCATTTTATTTTTTTCAAATTGATTCTTGTCTACTAATTGAGGTTGTAGTCTTCCGAATCGTTCTTCTATTTTTTTTGCTGCTAACACTGATATTTCATTGGCTCCACGTTTGTAATTAGGAGTACGCGGTAATTCAGTAATTGCTCGCGATATTGTTGGAAAATGTCTATTCAAATATGTTATTCGATGATTGTAACTGGTAATATGAGCCATCACGGTACGTGGATCACCACGTTTATCACACAATACACATGTATAACTGGGTTCGCAAGAATCATTGTCCACAAGTTCAAGTAAATATTCAAGACCAACAAGCGGTGAACTTCTGTGACGATCTAAACTTACTTGAATCGTCGTTGTTCTTGTTAATTGATCTTCCATTCCTGGCGGTACTGGTTCACCAGGAGCTAAAGTATCCGTAATAGTAGTTGACTGTACAGGAGCAGTTGCTTTCGCGATATCAGAACGTTTTGACCATAGTAACACCGGATATGGCCATTCGTCCAACTTAATTTTATGACGGTTACATGAATTATGACTTATCAACTTATGTGCTCCAAACAGAGCAATGTTACAAATGTGGCACCATATGTCACCATCATCTGTTTTGGAATACACAGGTCTAAGCGTGCCATCTTCAGCAGTTACACTGCTTCGCATCAAACGTTTCCGATCATGTTCTTCCTGTAGAAGATAAATATTGTATGAAAAACATTAATCTCCTACAAATGTAAGAAAACTTATTACAACTATGCGGTTACCAATTAAATTTATTTATTTTAATAGATTCTAATTGTATTAATTTAAAGTAAATAACTTACATTTATTATTTTCTAGATTATTTTAACACAGAATCAGTCATAGCTTTTCATTACCTTTTCCTTGTCTTCTTCTGAAAGATGAGAAGGATTGCGCCCTTCTATGTCAAGATCGTCAAAATTTTGCATAGTTGATCCACGAATAGAAAGATCACCCATTACACACTTTCTGAAAGTATCAAAGTGCAATACGAATGAATAAAGAAGAGATAAAGCATTAGGATCAGTAAGATCTTTTAGAAAACTTATTTAAACTTAGAAAATATTCTAATTATTAAAGACTTATAGTATACTACAAACGTAAGACTCTGAATATTATCTATACTGGAGTATTGATAAAAAACTCCAGTTACTTACCGATAAAGCAATAAACTATTGTTTTAACAACGTGTTCTTTCTTCAGGAACCACAAATACCACAAAACAATTAACTAAGTAAATAACATAAGAACCGTCACTAGCAATGCAAAGTTAAGATTCACTAACTTTGCAAATTGTTTATAAGTAAAATATATATCGTTGTTTTGTAGACAACGTTTAAGAAAAAAGACAAAGATGCCATCTTTATATAAGATCTGTATCTATGTTTAAAAAGATAAAGACATCATAAAAATACCACTGAGGATATACGATGGGCAATACTGTTGAATATCGACATAGGAATATATACACCGATATTATGGATATCAATTATGCAATTAAAAAGATAATTTTCATAGATAATGTCTATACAAATAGAATATATTATAATAGTAAAGAACGCAATTTATATTTCATGTGTGTTAAGTGATAAGACAGGTGATACACTGGAAGGTATTTAAGGCACAATAAGTCCTAGTAAATGAGAGGTTATATTTTCACTGAAACAAGATTATTTACGATTATCAAAACTACCGTTATAATTACACCAGCTTTTAAATTATTACTATTCATGCATCGTATTGGCCAGTAGTATAAAAAAAGGTTCATCAGCTACAGTCGTGTAGCTATGTATTTCTCAGCAGTCCAGCCCGACGATCCTGCATATCGTCCCTGTCGATATTACCAATTTGGATTGTTTTCTTTGTTTTTTATATTTTTTTTTGTATATATACCTGAAATATTATCAAAAGAAAATAATTTTCACTTACCAAAACAATGGTTTAAAGCAGAGTCCCTAATTATTTCTTCCTTGATAATTATTAGATTCTTCAATATCTTATTTGATATCAAAAAAATCCCACGTTAACACAAATATGCGCATGCTCTCACATATGTGTATGTATCATTGTAAGTATCATACACTGTATGCATATATATATATATTACGCATAATAATGCTTTTTGTGAGAAGAGTGCAATGAGGTTCGAGAAATGGTTAGTATATTCTCGTAATAACTGCCCTCTGTCCGGCAACTTTTGAAGTCAACTTTACTTTCTTTGTTTTATGTCGTAACCATCTTTCGTTTCTTCTTTAAACTAAGAAGCGCGAATATAAATTGTTAAAAATGTTCATTTTTATTATACGCAATTAGAAAGTGATACAAAATTCATAGAAATTATATATAGGTACATAGTATTCGTGTAAGTAATCTGAAAAAATTCAAACATAATAATTGATAGACATCATTTTTTATCCGATTAACCATGAACCTTTTTTTCTTTTTTTTCTTTTTTTCAAATTTTATTAGCTACAGTAATTTGTATAAATCTATTGAAAAATGTCAATATTTTAATATAAGACGAATTATAAAATAATACAAAGTAATATTTAAAAAAATATTTATGAATTTGTACTATTTGAATTTTTATTATTCTTTTATTTAAAATTTCCATAATTATTCATAAAGAAATTAATTTCGATATGTAATATATCTTGTATATATGATAATATATATAAATATAAAATATAATATTTTATGTGTGTTAGTAAAGAAAATACTATAGTATGTGTTATTAATTTAGATATAAGATATTAATATTTTTTCAGATATAAAATACTCAATATTTTGCAAAAGAAAATACTATTTTTTAGTAGAAATTTTAATAATAATAATAATAATAATAATAATAATAATAATAATAATAATAATAATAATAATAATAATAATATAAAATAATACTATTATTAGTATTATTGTGTAATACCGTTTATCTACTTTATTAAAATATAAATTATTAAAAATTCCGACACTTCTGCTTATTAATAGGCTAATTAGTATATATATATATATATGTATATATATGCAGAAATGAGAAAGCATGAGAATAGTAGGGTAACGATTGTAACAGTATCAACGAAGATGATCGTAGAGGGGTCTTACGGTGTTCCTATGGGACTTGTAAGAGTCAGTCAGTGAGTTAGTCGGTTAGTTGATCAACCGGTATTTTGGTTTGTTCCTATGATCAAACAAATTTTATAAAGTTTCACGAAAGAATCGTGGGTGTATCGATGTTTTCAACGATCTATAGTCATTTTTGTATCACGATCATCAATAAGAGAATAATAGAACATCGAAACAATTATTTTCTTAATCGTGATTAGGAGCAATGCGAAAGTCCAGAGGACTTTTCACGATCATTTGCGCTCTTCTGTTGTTATTTTCAGTAAACACTCGTGGATGGTCGTTGGGTTTATTTGATTGGAGAACCAAACACCAACCAGAGATGCTTGATTTAAAAACACAATCCAGGGGTGAGTTCGCAATCAAATTTTTAATTCATTTATAGTTTAATATTTATCGAATTTTAACGAACAAATGTAAAGGAGGCAAACGAAGGAATATCAAAAACAAAAAGTTGCACAAATAATCATTTAATTTTGGAGAATTTATATTATTCATTTATACTATACATTGGATTTTCCCTACTCTTGAACCCACATAGGATATTATATTTAATGAATTTAATATATTTATGATCACCTACAATTGTTTCTGCAATTTTTTTAAATACACGTAAAAATATATGACGAACAACAAGTGTTGCTATGTTTGATTAATTTTTAAAATTTTAAGTAACATTCCTTGTTTTCTCCATGTATTCTTTACTTTTAATTGAACTTGATAACAGATTGGGAAGCAAAATTTCTTTTTAAAACAATTAATGTATCTATAAAAACGCGTAGATCATAACAGTTCATTGTAATCTTCAATTTATTGATCACTTACGTTTACTTTTGTAATGTTTTGTTCTAGTTCTCAATTTTTTTCCGATCCCAGTTGAGGAAGAGTGTCTAGCTTCAGATAAACGACGACGTGGGATATGCATGAATACTTATCAATGTCGTATTCAAAATGGAAAATCATATGGACCGTGCGCTCTTGGATTTGGTGTTTGTTGTATATGTGAGTTATATTTTCGATTATTTTCTATTTGTTCCATTTTCTAGAACATTGCACATGCATATGCATGATATCTCTGTTAATATTATTACTTTTTTCTGTTTTCTTTTTGTTTTTTTTTTTCGATTTTTTATAAATATAGATATATTAAATTCAATTAGTAAATTTATATTTTTATTATATTTAAATTAAAAATCTCCAAAATGAATAATTATTGATCATGTATGGGTATATATATTTATATTAACATTTTGTTTATGAGCAAACTTAGGCAGTTTATCTATGGTGTAAGAATAAATGATCGTTTTAGACTCTCGATGATCACCAAGCTGTTCTCAATCAAATCGCGAAGATCTTGTTGAAGGAAAGAGAATGGTCACTGGGTCGATTGAAACAGGTTGATGATTTAGTTAACGGTATCGAAGTGTATAGTTGCATGCTTTAGAGTATGAAACCGAGAGATTTCGAAGAAGAGATTTTATTTGTTAAAGGCGAATGGTTGCACGTAAGGAGTGTGGCAGGGTGTCGGTATATATAGTAAATCAGAAGAAAAGAAGTAGAAAAAAAAAAGAACGAAAAGAAAAAAGAATAAACAGAAAAAATACAAGATAAGAAGGAGAGAAGGAAAGAAAGAGAAAAGAAAGAAATAAGGAAACATTGAGCTCCGATCTCGGAGTTTGCGTGCTGAGAAAAAATGTATGAGCGGGTCGGGATTATACAGTTACCTAATTGCCTTTCGAGTCGGTCACGTGTCCTACATAAAACTTTGTTTGCGCGGCTTGCATGTCCGACAAAACCGCTTTACGTGCTTTTATTTCTTTTTTTTCTCTTTTTCTTTTTCTTTCTTTCTTTTTTTCTCTCTCCCTTCTCTATATCGTATTTTATATTTCTCGAACTATAAGCGAACATTTAGAACAGTAATATTAATACAATAGATCGACACAGTCGATAAATAATATTCAACTTTTTAGCTCGAACAAGATTGTAGTTTAGATAATTCAAGGTAATATAATTAAAAATTGTACATAACGATTTTTTGTATTAGTAATATAATATAAGTATATCTATATACTTACAATTAGTTGCTGTTATTGATGGTAGATTGTTTGAATAAGATCACTTGACTGACGTCTTTTTATTTTTCATCACATTCATTAGTTGATAGAAGAAAAAGCATCGTCAGGTATCCGGATATCGAGGTAATCCGATTACGATGAAAAGGATGGAGCACATCTTGTGCTTTCTCGGACAGTTGGATCGTATGGATTTGTCATCCGGATATTAGGATTCGTCACCCGGATATTCGTATCTTCTACGTTAGTTTAATTGAATTTCGGTTAATCTCGAGAATAACCCGCGTATACTTTTCTAATTATGAATAAGTGTGTACCGTTATAAATCTATCATTTATCTAATTTTGTATATGTAATATACAAATGTTACATACGTGTATAAATATACAACATATATGATAGACGATAGCTAGATATATCCAATTAATATAAAAATATAATCATGAGAGAAATTTTTCTATACGTCGTTTTATACGTCACGAAAGCTCCTGTCATAGGATCGTGACTCGATAATTAGTAAACTATCTTAAGTTAGACAAAAGTTAACTTTAGTCACGTTCCCATCGGATCCTGCTTGATATTCCTGTCGAGTAGTCACCACGCGAGACCGAACAATTAATTCGATATTTAATTATGCGAGATATCGGACTTTAATTACCGTTGAAAATTCACATCAGTCTTTATGTTTACTACGGTGGTAGAGAGAATAAGCGAGAAGATAGATAGATAGATAGATAGAGAGAGAGAGAGAGAGAGAGAGAGAGAGAGAGAACATTCTTAGAAGATTTAATACCCTTCCCTTTCTTTCATCATTATGAATTCTATCGTTAGAAATTTTACTTTAGCAAAGATTAAAGCAATTTGTATCTCCAAGATGCAGAACGATATTTCTCGAGGGAAATTAAGCGACGAGAGGGCACGTTCAGAATCTTCTCAGTTTACGTATATATTCGCGAATGTTAAATAAATAAAAATTAATTTGAAATATAAATCTCATGTATTACAATATTGTATTACGATTTTTTCACGTCACTTCGGATCGATTTATTTGCGAATATAAATCTATTCTATATATGTATACACGTATATACATATTTATATAAATAGATATATGTGTATGTATACACATGTATGCATATATACCTACTTACTTATATCTATATTTGCTCATTTGCAAATGAGATTTATCGGACCCGGTATTTTGATAGTTGGCGGTGTCGTTTATTCCTCACCTACTTTTATAAAGAATTAAAAGTTTACAAAGTAGCATTCCTTCTCAGAAAGCGCCGATACCGGTCGGCCCGTAAATTTTTAATGTTGTTCCCGTACTATACACGAAGGAGGGAGTTAAATCTACCAGACGAGATGGTAAATGTGTGGTAGAGACACGGCCGTTGAATGAAACCCCGGAGACTCTAAAACGGCCACTGAACGCCTGAATGAGAACTCGTTATCGGAGCTCCAAGTTGCGTCGGGCTAGCATAAGAATGTCGCATCTCTGTTTCTCTTTCTTTTCTTCTCTTTTCTTTTTTAGAAAAAAAAAAGGAAAAAAATCTCATCGCTATATGTATAGATATATTCAGTATTTTTTGTTTCATTTCAATTAAGAAATTCGAAGAAAATTCAACATTATTCTTTTCAACTAATACGATTGAACGTGCTAATATATATTAAATTATAATTTATTTAATTATTATTGAGATATTATTTGTTAATATAGGATGATATATTGGTATTGCATTTTGTTTCTTCTTTTTCATTATCTTGTGAACAAATATTTAATGTGAAAGTTATAATACAATAGGATTCCTTATATCATGGAAGATATAAAAGTTGAAATTAAATAAAAAAAATGTTTAATCTAATATAACAGATAGTAATATATATTTTTAGTACATCTTAAAAGAATCATAACGTATAATATTTTTATTATTTATAAGTAAAGAATGAGTTTAAGTAAAAATATAAATAAAGTAAAAATCTAATCACCGTCAGAATTGATTAAAATGATATTTTAACGATATCGTATTTTGGTTGGAAATAGTAAAACAAGATTGCCTTATCTGAATAATGGATCAATACTTTTTAATTGAATAAATAAGTTCTTATTTTGAAACGACGGGACTAATTTTGTATGAAAGTAACCGGCGATATAATTGTCTTACAATATGCACTTTAAATGAGCACTACTTATCGCACAAGAGTTAATGCAAAGCTTAATTGTCGAGTTAATAAAAAAAAATATATATATATATTACAAATGAAGTTTTTTTATTAAAGCAATTTGTTAATCACTTTAATACGGAATCCTGATGTGAAACTACTTTGAAATACGATACACCTACTTTGTCTCGTAAAATTTTAAGAAATCCGAAAGCGTTCTTATAAAAATCGATTTGCGAGTAGATAGTTCGGTCGTAATTGAACGATGAAATTTATATTGCTCAGTTGAGTTATAAGAGCATACACGATCTTTTATACTTCGGTACCTTTACCGGCTATTTCATTTCTACGTTAAATTTATCTTGAAAAGGTTGACTGAAATATAGTCGAGTGGGCCACCATTGAGAAATAATTTAATTACAGTATTCCTTTCCGCGTCGTTGGTTTATTGCGTTTCAAACTTCTTCAATTATTTAAGGACTCGTTACCCTCGAGAAAAGAACCCCGGCTATTTAGGATTAAAAAAAGAACAAAATAAACGTAATTGACCGGGCTTAAGAGTAGATAGAAACGGTAATATATTCGAGTATACAAAATATAATAATATTATTTACGAATCGTATTAAATAAAATAGACAAATTTCTTTTCCTAAGGAACTATATTTAAGTAAAAATAAAGAAAAAGAAAAAAAATAAAAGCTTATGAAAGTTAAGAAGGAACGATGATAAATATATTTTACGATTGAATAATTTTTACGTCAGATGGGAATGTTTTTTTCATTATTATTCATTAATTTGTTCCCATTACAAGTTACGGCAAGTTGCGATCAAGAGGTGCAGAATAATTTGACCTACGTGACCAGTCCTGGTTTCCCGAACCTCATCGACCGACCCATGAACTGCTCGGTAGTCGTCCAGAAGATCGATAGGCAGGTTAGCCAATTGAGGATCGACTTCTTACACTTTAACATAGTAAGTGCGAATTCGACCATATCTTTCCACGTTCCAATTCAAGTTTGGATTAGATTAATATCGGTTGTTTAATGGGGTTTGAGAACAATTTTCTGATAAATACGAGTCTTCGTATTTCGAGTACAAATGTATAATATATATATTTATATATATTATAAAGAAATTTATAATAAGTTCGCTGTAAATAAATCCAATTTAGTTATGCTACATTATTGTATTATAAAATGTACCTATCGGATTTTGAATTTAGAACATTAATCATTACAGTTGATCTTTGATCTCATATAAGTACCTAACCCTTAGCGAATGCATTAGCACTTTTCTTAAGTGTAAGAGAGAACTTTTCTTGAAATCTAGAAAGAACTCAAACACTTGGTGCCAACTAACATCTCTCTTTCTCTCTCTCTCTCTCTCTCTTTTCTCTTTTTTCCTTTCTCTTTCTCTTTTTTTTTCTACCTCCAAAGTTTTGTATTGAATTTTTAAAACGAAAGAATTCTTCGCTTCTACGATTTAAGAGGAAAAGTCTACCTCTTAAGAAGGCTTTATCTATCGGAAGATTAATCTTCCTTTCAGACTTTAACAAATCTTTGGGTAATTTATTTTAAAATAATTTTAGGGTCAACCCAACGTAAGAACTGGTATCTGTGACGAGGATATTATGGAAATTAGGAATGGTAATAAGTCGTCTTTGAGACTGTGTGGTTGGAATAGCGGGCAACACAGTAAGTACAACAACAACACACTTTTTTTGTCGTTTATTAAAGAAATATATTTATATAGATATTTATTTTCTTTTTTTTGTCTTCTTTTCTCTCTCTCTCTTTCTCTCTCTTTCGTGCGGCCAGTATATTTAGATGTAAACGAGGCCGACGAACCCGTGACCCTTGACTTTAAGCTACCAAATGGACTTCATTCGCGAATGTGGGAAATGAGAGTGATCCAATTGGGTTTTGAGGATCGTGCACCAGCTGGTTGTCTTCAATATTTTAGTTCACCAAATGGTACCCTTAGAACATTGAATTATCTACCAAATGGGAGATTTCTTGCGAATCAGGATTATCTGATTTGTGTGCGTCAAGAAAAGGAAATGTGTGGGATATCTTACTCTCCTTGCTCGAAAGATTCCTTTCGAATAGGAGCACCAAGATTACGATCACGGCAAATTGTAGCGAGTGCTAAGGTTATTGTTCTCGGAAGAAATTCTACTAACAATTTTACAAATGGTAGTGATAACGTTAACGGTAATTTTACGGACACTGAACAAACGGATCTTTTAACGGAAGGATCTGGAAGTGGTCCGGATGAAGAAGAAACTGTTACAGCTTCAACAGTATTAACTAGAAGATGCAGAGACAAAGTTCTTATACCTTGTGATTTCGAGGAATTTATCACGGTAATGTATGATTTATTTTATTTTACATTTATCGATAGATAAACGTAAGCTTTTATTTATTGGGTTTATATTTTTCCATATTTTTCGATGAATATTTTGTAAAATGAATGGCCCTTGGATACATATATAAATATATTGTTCAATATAAATAATTATTTGTAAGGATTTTAAATAGATGATCAGTATTTATAACAGAACAGAGTTGCATCATGATTCCGTACAGGATATATGCTAATATTTTATTATAAATCTGTCCATATATTTAATACATTGACAGTTTTTGTATTAATTAGTTTGATACTGATCCCTTTGCGATACACGTTAATATTTTATTATAAATACTGATCAGAAATGTATAAAAATAATAAATCTCAATAAATAGCAACTAGAAATATTTGTATCGTTTTATTCAAACTAACATAAAAAAGTATCAAATTCAATGATGATTTTTAATAGGATGAAGAAAAACAAAGAGAGAGAGAGAAAGAAAGAGAGAAAGATAAAAAAAATGAACTGATAAAGATCAAAGCAAATTTGTTTGTTTTAGCCTGGCAACAACGGTGTTGGAATTTGTAATCTCGAACATTGTGGTGATTCGTTGTGTGATAGAAACGAGCTAGACAACGATGGAAATTGTCGTGTTGAGACTTGGGCAACGCCCTTTCGTATAAGGGTTGCGTTTGGTCCTGGAGAGGATACAGGGACCACACTGGAGGACAATATTGGCATGTGTCTTTCGTACGAACAGCTACGTTGTATACCTTGAACGATTTAACGATGTGATCTAGTGTAAAAAGTGCGATAGTAGAAAGAAAGTACACGTGTGTTGTCGAATGAAATCAAAAGAAAATGAGAATTAGGAGAAGAAGAGAGAAGAGGAAGAGAAGAAGAAATAAGGGTTTACATTTGAAAGAATTGAAGAGAAGGATAAACATTTTTCATGATAGACGTGGCGTGTCAAAGAGTCAAATAGTATTTTTTATTTACAAACAAACTAGCTTAAATCGTAAACGCAGCGCGCAACTCTCGGTACAATAATAGATATACATATCTATATATATATATATATATATATAGATATTTATATAATTCGCCTTTTTTTTGTCGTTTTATTTTTTACTTCATTTTATCATTTTATTTTATTTTATATATTTTATTATTTTTTATTTTATTATTTTATTTTATTATTTTATTTGTTATTTTATATTCATCCGCTCGGTCCCCTCGATGTCTCCCCGAAATTTTCGTCGGGAACATTTAGCGTGGTAGCGTGGTAAATATGTACTTACAATTTATTTTCAGATTACTTATAACACGAGTTTTATCGTACGTGTGATGCCTCGCGAAATGGGCTGACGACCACGACGAGGATCGTAGTGATAACGACGATGACGATGTTATAAGAATAGAAATGATAATAATGCTTGTTTTATAATAAACGAGTTACGTCGACGGTGCGCATTTTTTTACGTTCAAATGTAAAATTCATCTTATATCTTTTATTTTCTTTTTTTTTTTTTTATTGGTACTAATACTTACGCATCTGTCGACGTATGTACGTAAATATGTTTTCGAGAGATTCTGTGTATATTTTTTTCTTCTCTCTATTTTTCTCTTTCTCTCTCTCTTTCTCCCTTTCTCAATTTTCTCAATTTATAAGAATAATAACAATAATAATAATAATAATATCAGTAATAATATAAATAAATAACTATAATGAGATTAGCGATTCCGTTAAGAAATAGTGTACAATTCTATCTATAAAAAGTCAAAAGGACTGATAAAACGTGTAAAACCAGCGGTGGTCAACGAATGCGCGTGAGATCATTGTGTATGTGTGTGTATGAGTATGTGTCATTTTTTACTTTTAAAATTTTTCTTTTTTCATAAATGCGTGTATATGTTTCTTCGTGTAATTTGTGTTTTAACATGTGTTTCGGTGTGTCTCGTAAATATGTTAATCGTCGATAGGCGTATGGCGTGCATTGTCCCGTGCAAATTCGGCTTTTTAAATCCAACGGTTGATTCTGATTTTAGTAAAAAAAAAAAGAAATAAAAATGGTCATTAGATACTTTGGCGAGTAGTGCCTTTCTTTTTTATTTTTTTATTTATTCTTTTTTTTTTTTGAACGTTTTTGAAGCTTCAGCATATGTAAATTCACTCTTGAAACGTCTAATTTTAGATGTGAATGTTTTTAACTATGACTATTTTTAAAAGGAAAGTGAGAGATTCTCTCTTTTGCAATCGACGATACTTTTTCAAATCTAACCTCATCTTCATTACATCATTATTCCTAATTCTAATAATCTATATTCTTGATATATGAATGAGCAATAAAGACCCTACAATTAACGTAATTACTATGATATTTTTTTTCAAGAAATATATTCGTTTAGCTTCAAGAATGTTCAAAGAATTGGTAGACGACGATTGCTAGATGGTCAAAGAGAACGTCTCTTTGAAAGTCTCTGTATTTGTGTGTTCTTTTTCTTCTTTATTTTTTTTTTTTTTTTTTTAATTAGAAAGGATACTCGTAGAAAATAATATTTCGTTAGTGAAATTCAATCTTTTTCATGTTGTATAGTAACGATTCAGAACGATGAAAGTATATACATGAATATATTTATATATTCATATATATGAAGTTGAAAAAAACTTCGCATTTCAGAAAATTGTATTTTTTTCGAATTATTTTTACACGTAGAATCGTCCCCCTTCTGGTGTACCATCCATCTGTATATACCTTTTTTATATATATATATATATATAATGCGTTTATTTTAAAACTTTCCACCCCAAATACTTACGATTTTTGCTTATGAACAAATTAAGTATTACGAGACAAGGGGGTGTTACTTAAAATTTCAAAGTAGGAGAAAATGAAGTGGAACATAAATCTTTGTACACGTTGTTCTATACAACTTTCTCCTCGATATTTAAATTGAGAAAAGTTTTTCTTTTTTCCTTCTTTTTTCAAAATAAAAATTACTTTGTAAATTAAAACTTATTTAAAGTTATAAATTTTAAAATAATCACATTGTACATATATATATGTTGGCGTTAATTTGCGAAATGATCAGTTAAACCCTGAAATAATTATACCGATTTGTTTAAAATATGAACGAAGATAGAACTACCATACTACTTCAATTACGTAATACATGAATTTACAAGAGACAAGTAGTTAACGTATAAAATTGAAATTGAATTCGTAGATTGGATCCGATAGAACAGCACGACTAACAGAACATTGGTTTTCAAAGTACAGAAAGAGAAAAGAACGGATAACTACGTGCATTGTTATAGAAAGAAAAGAAGATTTTAAAGATGGATCAAATTTTAATCTGATTTAATTACTTGTCTCTCGCGAATTCATATATAACCTCGTTATTTTTCTAAAACCATTAGTTTTACAATTAGTGTATTATCAAATGCTTTTTATATGCTTTTACGAAAAAACGCTTAGTTATTTCGGGTAAAACCTAGATTTGTCACGATTTAACTGAATTATACAAATTTAACGCTGCCATACATATATATATATATTATTTTTTTGTTCACCCACACACCTAACCGACGATACGTTTGTTTTTAGTTTCTTTTTAAAAATTGTTGTGCGTGCGTGCTTATTGTGCCCGCCGCGGATATGCATTCTTGTATTTATTTACTCTTTCATTGTCTCTATCTCTCTTTCTCTCTCTCTCGCTCTCACTCTCACTCTCACTCTCACTTTCACTCTTTCTCTCTCTCTCTTTCTCACTTTTCTTCATTTCAAAAATTCATTTTTCGTTCCATTGTCTCGTTTATTCTTTCCCGTCCAGACATCACCACAAAAATGCAAAAATTTGTTAAAAGACTCGATCGAGTTAACTCGGTGATTTGAAACGCACCGATTGAGTTTTCTTTCTCTCTCCCTTTCTCTTTCTCTCACACTTTTTCTCCCTCCTTCTATCCTTCTTTTAAACGTATTTTTAAAGCTCGTCGATTCGAATTTATCGATTGCTCGAGTCAGCTGGAGAAAACCTTCGACACGATGGAGATTCGAATTATTTTCTACTTTTGAAACGTTCGATCTGGACTCCCTTCCTGGATTTTTATTATTTTGTTGAGGAAAAAAAATGAAAAGAAAAGTAAAAACCATGGTTGAATTGATTCGCAGCAACTGCAGCATGACCATTTCAAACCATTTACTGCGTTATCGTACACGCGTTAACTCTTTTTAATCCTTTCGATACGGTTTTATTCGATAGATTAATTTCATTTTAAATATAATAATGTAAAAATTATCAAACGGAAGGTATGATATATAATTACGATTAAAAAAGTGTTTTATAATGATTAAAAATTAAATAACAAAATTGTTTAATATTATGATAGATAATAATTAATACAATTATACTCTGTTTCGGTACAGTTAAACTCTGACGAGAAAGTTCAATATAGAACGACTATAATCGCCATTTTAATAAAAACACCGAGCTTTCTCAATGTTGGGCGACTATAATCGTGATTAGTATCGAAAGGATTAAATTGTTTTATTATCGATCGTTAAAAAGAAAAATTTCCGTAAAGGATTGACGACCGTTTAGGAACAACAGATAAATATAAGGACAGTAGGAGTATTAACAACAACAACAGCGGCAACAATAATAACAACAACAACAACAACAACAAGGTCGAATGAGAAGGCAGTAGCGACATTGTTCTTGCTTGCTTGCTTCTTTGTTCTTTTACAGAAGAGAAGGAGAGATCAGAGGGTAAGTAAGGCGGGGTAGGGGGGTGGGGGATAGAGGAAAGTAATCGTAGGAGAAGTGGTTTCGATCGGTTCACCCGATATATCGACGTTTTCGTCGATATCATGAGACGTACCTTGGTTGCTGTATCAAGTCAAGGCTCGATAATAGCTCTTTTATCATAAATACTTGTTAGTATGTAGTACGTACACACATACACACACACGCACACATAGACAGAGAGAAAGAAAGAGAGAGAGAGGGAGAGAGAGAGAGAGAGAGAGAGAGAGAGAGAGAAAGGGCACGCACACGTATGCACCGAGCGAATTTATTTCGTAGCAAAGACACACTCGATTGAGTACATACTAGATGAAAGAGTTTTGCATAAGATTTATTTATATTTATGCGATAGAGGGAAGTTGTTGCATTTATTATTCATTTACGCGTTTGCACGTGAATACGATATTCACGTGTAATTAAGCTCATCGATTTAACTTCTTATCTTTCTCATTATCTTTCTCTCTCTCTCTCTCTCTCTCTCTTTCGCCTACTCTTTCTCTTTATTTCTTTCTTTCTCTTTTTCTCTCGCTCTTTATTGTATTAATAGTGCACGTGAGAAGATCGCGTATACAATCATTTTATTTGTTAAATATATGTACCTAAATTTGCTCGTTGTTTACGAGGAATAAATGAAATTCAGGAAGAAAGAGAGAGAGAGAGAGAGAGAGAGAGAGAGAGTAATGTACCACTTTATCTTGAGGATAATTTAATGATTGGGAATAAAAGTGGAAAAGGAGTGAGAGTGGGAGTGGGATTGGGAGGAGGGCTTTGGGATTGAAGAGAACAAGGAAGTGCTTGGTGATTGGTCCCGGCGGTACTTATTCAGGATGCGCAAAGGATATAGGTAAATACATATGTATAAGATGTACGTAAATATGTATTTACGTGCTCGTGGAATTCTAAGCTCGGTGTTGTAGATGAGTTTCAAACATATTCGAAGATATGCGTTTTCGTAAGAACACGCTAGAAACTCTTAATGCTTCGCATAAATATATATTTTTAATCATTCTTGTATTATATATTTTATACTCGTCCGTTTCTTTCTCTTTGTCTTTCTCTCTCTCTCTCTCTCTCTTTTATTTTTTTCTTTGTATTTCTCTTAAGATTTGTATATTTTTCTTCTATGAATTTTCCCATCGTTTTTGTTAACATTCGTTAATTGATGTATAATATATTAAATATCATAAAAATTTTGTCAGGCGTGTTAACATTTGTTAAATTTTACTAATTATAAATTTATAACTGTAATTGCGTACGAGACGTTATCTCTAGGAAAATTAATATCTACTTTCGAGTAGGTAGATATATATAATGTATATAAGACATAAACGCAAAACGTAAAATGAGAATATCTCTCTCATACATTTTACTCCGAGCTTACGTTTTCTGCTATAGTTAGAAACAAGCACGACCAAGTTGTTTACAGAGTCTACGAAACGGGTAATCATCATCTCTGATCGGCGCGCCGTCGTCAAAAAGCAGAATAAACCAACCCGAGTAGTTTTACAATCAAAGTTCTGAGAAAGTATTTTCCTAGATTTTCTCAATTTTTGGGCTTGCGTCGTTTTATTGGAATTAACAATAAAAGATATGCAACAAAAAAAAAAGAAAACAAAATAAAAAATAAATAATAACAAAACAAAACAAAAAAATAAAAGAAAGAAAGAAAATAATGAATGTGATTGAGGGAAGAAAACTCATTTCGTTCTACGAATACCTATACCTAAAATCATCGGTATCGATTATCCCATCGTAGAATCTAACCCGATTACCGATGTTGCTTCAAGCGGTTGGGGGATGATAAAGCGCTTATCGCTGTAGAAAGGACGAGAACGGTCTGAATTCATTAAATCCGTAAACGACGTTCGTTAAGAGCAAAGAGATAAATGAAAAATCACGATTTAACGTGTTAGACGATCAATTTCATACTTACATAGATATGTTGGATGTTTGTTATATACGTACCCACACACACACACATACACACACACACATACACACACACATACACGCGTTCACTCACACAGATTTATATATATATATTTGACATGGTCCCTTCGAAGCATCTCCTTTCATTGTTCAACAAGTTAATCCGAACTATAGATACATCTTGTTTCTAGTTTAGATCCGGGTCAATCTCTACTCCAATACATTTATATATATATAGGGTGGTGCATTTCAATTGGAACACCCTAATATCTTCGTTATTAATGGTTTATACGAAATAAGTAGAACAAAAACTTAGAAAAATGTTGCAATATTTAAATGGTCACATTTAGCGGTAAGATCATTCTTTTGTATTCCATAATAGATTTTGTTAAAAAAAAAATTCGCGATAAGCGTTATTTCGAAAAATTCAATTACGTGCTTATTACGTTACGCGTTCCACAGCTCGTAAATCTGTATTAAAAAAAAAAAAAAAAGGCATTGACCTATGTATATCGAAAAGTGATTAATTTGTGAGATATATATTTTAATTTAAATATTGCTAAGAAATCATGTAGAGACGTTTATTAAAATGTAATAAGAAGAGCGTAGCAAGTAAAATGGTTCTTCTTTTTTTAGCAATATTTAAATTAAAATATCGACATGAGTGGACTCATTCTTTTCTAAATTCATTTCTAAACAAAAAATATCGGAGCTTTATCGAATGGTACATTAAAAAAAAAAAACATGATTTCATTCGAACAAATTTATCTTTCTTTTACATGCGAACTGTTCAAAATACTGCAAATTTTATCTTAAAGACTTTTAGTATAAGACCCATAAATAACGGAGATATTTCGATTTAAATACCTCACACCCCGTATGTATATATATATATATATATACATGTATATTGATGTAATCTCAAGAATCCATTGGTTTTTCATATGTACCGAACCGTATTCGTAAGTTTAAAATCGCATTGGTTTTGGATGAGGCCAACGAGCTGCGGCAGAGAGTCCGCAAATGCGTCGGACGGAAACGAACGAGTATGCCGATATTGGAAAATCTCAAACGTTCGATAGACATTCCGAGTCCGACCTTAGACTATAACATGCATTCCGTAACGGATGGGTATAAACGGTCGCTTATGCGTAATCCTTGTTGCGTATCGAAACTTTTCGATATAAGCTCCGTCCATTTTAAACGTGCAATAGTCAAAAAAGTCACGACAACTCGAATAAACGAATGAACGAAGAGAAATCCGTATGTATATGTGTAACTTTCGACCTCCTTTTATTTTCATTTTGTTTGTTGATTTCTTTCTTTTCCTTCTTATTCTTCTTCTTTTTTCATTCTTTCTTCCAACTTACAAACTCGTCGTTCACCCTTTTCAAAGTCTCCCACGATTACACGTTAGTTTTTTTTTCTTTCTTTTTCTCTCTCTTTCTTTTTCCGTTTGTCTTCTATTTCTTTTTGTCTTCTTCTTCTTCTTCTTCATTTCCATTTTCTTTTTCTTTTTTCCCCTTGACCTCAATCCTATTATTACGTAGAGAGGATAACCTATCTTCGATATTTAATGAGCGTTGCGTATCCTACGAGAGTTATATTTACCGCTTTTCAATCCTCCCCGCGTTATTTAAAAATAATGATTAAAGATCGAAAATAGGAACACTCCTACGATTAATGTTAACGAAAGATAAAATAAAAAGAATATTGATCTAACGCAAGTGAAAGGAGTTAATCGTATATATTTTTTTCAAATTTTTTAGCGATATATGTATACCGTGTTTTAGGGAAGAAAAAATTGTTCAGAAAAGATCATTGATAATTAATAAATAACAATAAATAATAAATTTAAATACTCTTTTGTAACAGCGAAGCGATCAAAGATTTAAAATCGAGTGTTTTACTTTGATATCGTGCTTGTTTTACGTTTATCAGAGAAAGTGAGAAAAATGTTTGAGTGAAAGGGGTGAATGAAAGAGAGAGAAAGAAAGAGAAAGAGAAAGAAAGAGAGAGAGAGAGAGAGAGAGAGAGAACGAATGAGCGAGTGAAGGAGCGAGTGAGAGGGAAAGAAAGTAATATCGTGTTCCGAAGGACAGTTGGTAACTGTCTTTCGGTATAATAATGTCCGCAAAGTTAATCGATCATCGAGCGGACTTGCGAGCTGTTCCCTCTAACCTTCGACTCTGTCATCCTCCTTTTCTTCTTCTACTTCTTCTTCTTCTATTTCCGTTCGGCGAACGCATCGGCAGTGGAGAGTAGCCTTGGTATCGGCTTAACCCAAACCTCCGGTAGTCTTGGTCCCGTTGGTCCGCAGGTTAGAGTTCCTCCGGTCTTCCTCTGGAACCCACCGTACGAGAAAAAGGGAAATCGACTACACGACTAGATGCACAAATAAGAGGAAACAGTATTTGGTTGTTTTTGGTTGTTGTAAAGTTGTTTGAATATTATATAGAGGATATAGGAAATTTTATTAAATATGAAAAGTTGTATGAAAGTAATAAAAAAAAAAGAAAAAAAGTAGGTTTATTTGAAATTCAGGAATTGAAGTTGATTTAAGAAAAGAAAAAAACTAAATGTAGAGATTGAAGAATTTGAAAGATTTTACGGTATCCTTGTTAATCAAGAAGAGAGAGAGAGAGAGAGAGAGAGAGAGAATGTCAGGATACCTGATTTGGTGGCGAACGGATCCTTGGGATGATTGGTCTTGATGGCGTTCATCCTACGGTTCTGAGGCCCCTGATGAGGAGGAGGGCAACCACCGGCCGGTTGCTGTCCGTGCGTGGCGCCAGAGGACGGAGGGCCCCCACCAGTCGTGGCATGTTGGCTAGTTGGTCCGTGTCCTCCGACACCAGGAGGTCCACCAACGGTACTGCCAACGCCAGGAGCACCAATCCCAGCTGGTCCAACACCGGGAGGCGCACCCGGTGCTCTGACCCTTGGCTGTTCGACCGGTAAGACGCGACGTCTCTTCTTTGGTAGCTTGGCTCGCGCCTGCGTGTGACTGTAATACATCGCAAAGTTGCTGACGATCACGGGCACCGGCAGGGCGATCGTGAGGACACCGGCCAGGGCGCATAGCGCACCTACGAACATCCCCACGTATGTCTTCGGTACCATATCCCCATAACCAACCGTGGTCATCGTTACCAAAGCCCACCATAAGCCGAGAGGTATGCTCTTGAAGTCGTTCTGCGGATTAGATTGAGTCCTCTCGGCGTAATAAACCAGACTTGCGAATATAACGATGCCGAGGACTAGAAAGAATACCAGGAGGGTCAGTTCCTTCGCCGAGGCACGGAATGTTTGGATCAAAATTTTCAGGCCGGACGAATGACGGGTAAGCTTGAACAGTCTCATTATACGTATTATGCTCAAGAACTCGAGAAAGTCTGCGTTTTCCAAATGCGATGCGAATCTTTGCAACGCCAAATCAAGGTAGAAACTCAACGTGGCTACCATGTCGATCACATTGACCGAACTTTTAATAAATACGCAACGATTTGGGCTAGCCGTTATTCTTATAAGGAACTCCAGGGTAAACCATGCGTTGCAGACACACTCGATGTAGAAGAAGAAATCGTGGGCGTTCGTGCGCGTCTTGTCTAGCACCCATGTCGTCGCGTTCCCCGTCTTCACCGAACGATTAACTATTACTGGCACGCGCATGTCGGGATGAGTCTTCAGGCAGAATGACAATATGGAGATGCAGATGAAGAAGACCGAAACTATGCTGATTACCTGTTGAAGAATCGGACATACAAGGGCTTGGTAAAGATATGTATTACGTAATAACAAAACGGAACAATTCCGTTCCATTACATTTGATTATCTTACTTCTTCTTTTCTTTTACGTTCGTTGGCATGTGTAAACGAGAAATACAAAAAAGGAAAAAAAAAACAATAAAATGAAAACAAATCAAATAAATATAAGTATTGCCAAACAAAAATTTAACTCGCGAACACCCCCTCGACCGATGCACTTACTTATTCGCTCTTAATTATTCTTGTTTCAATAATTTTGTACATTTTTCCGCTAAATCGAGTGGCAATTATTTCGCTCGAGTGGGTTTTCGAAAAAAAAAAACAACAAAAAATAAACACTGATAGGGGTAGTTTGGTAGGTATGAAACGATAGCAAAAATTCGATAATATTTTTCTACTCTTTAGTGTTAGGCCATTACACTTTTGTTGTGTAACGACGATGTAAGTACGTCGGAAGGTTTCATCGATGTAAGTAATTTATGATCAGACAGTTGGGAACGAAGAAAGTAATATAAAATGATTTATGATAGAAGTAAGGTGGACGTGAAAATAGGAACGTGAACATAAATTCGTTTCGTTGATATTCTTTTTTTTTTTCTTTTCCTCCCCTATCTGCATATCTCCCTTTTTCTCTTTCTGACTCTCGAATTTTTTTCCTTTTCCTTTTTTTCTTTACGTCAACATAAATATGCAAAGCCATATTTTCAAAAGGTAGACACTGATATTGCGGATTTAAAGGTACTTCGTGACAAATATCGTCGTTCGAAGAGGGAAGTGAAAAATCGTCAAGCATAGCTCCGGGCTGAATCATTTGCCATTGAACAACAAGAACAAGCGAGAGAAAAGAACGGCTAAGGGGGAAAAAAATAGCACGAGATATTCCCCACCCCTCCGATAAGATGAATCATCGAGCGAACTTAAGGGGGAAACATGAAAATGGGCTATCATACTCTCTTCGATCTTGTGTTAAGGGCGAAGAATATAATAGTTGGGATAAATGGGAGACTGGACTTTTAGCGTGTAAGTTTGTTTGTTTTCTCTGTGTGTGTGTATATATATATATATGATGTATACCTACTAACAGAACGGATAAAGAAAAAGAGAAATTACGATAATAGCTTAAGAGCGAGCGAAACGAGAGAAATGTAAACGTTAAGGGGGTGAAAAAGAAGGAGGGAGAAAGAAAAGCATATCGAAGGGGAGACTCGATAGATATAGTACCGTAATATCCGATACATTCCCTCCTATTGATTGCGATGTTGAACTGTAGACAGGACAAATGTAATAAATTTACGTATAATAAAGAATAATTACGAAAATAAATCAATAATTATCTCTAACGTTATGATATTTCTCTATGCCATTAATTGTATCGTCAAATTCGCACGTATATTTGTATTTTAATGGGTTTTATTCTATTAAGATTGCTTGACTATGCTAAATTACTTAACCCATTTTGTTTGTCGTAATATTCCTGTAAGTAGTCTTTGATGAATTTTACCTCTTGATGTATTATACCTTTAAATAACAAGAAACCGATAACTGCTAACCACCCTTCTTTGGTGCAAAGGTAAACTGGAATATGGTCGCTGTTATAATACTGTTACATAACTCTTGCAAATACGACAAACAAATAGTAAGCAATTTAGCACGTTTAATCCTATAAAACCATAATAGCCCAAAGGAAAACCCTTATATACGATTACATAAGCATTCGACAATACAACAAAATACACACAAAATATCATTAAATCATAGACAATTATTAATTTATTTTATCATTTTTATAAGAACAATAGGAGCTGCATTTATCAATGAAAATTATACGAATAAGACAGAGAATTTTCTCAAGTTTACGCACTCTCGTTTCCAAATTGGAATACAACACTTTCTTTGGATCGTAACTGACCTTGGCGGTAGGAGAGGAGTAGGGTTCATCGAAGAGCGACCACATTTGAGGCTTGAGCTTTTGCCACCAGGTGAGGGTGCCCTCGTAATATGCTTCCTCGAAGCCAAATTTTCTAGCCAGTTCCTCGTCCGTAGGTTTTTCAGTGTCCAAATCCAACCTGTCCAGGACCGTCAGCGTTTCCTGTGTGTCCCGATGCTGATGATGGATGATGGAGTCGACGATAGACGATGCGTCAAGGGGAAGGGGCAACAACGATCGTTATTCGTACCTGTGAATTTCTCTCTTTCTCTTTCTTTCTTTCTCTCCCTCTCTCTCTCTCTCTCTCTCGCTCTCTCTTTCTCTCTCTCTTTCTCTCTCTTTCCTTTACGAGAACGCTTTTCAACAATTTTCTCGAGACGAGATAAAAACGCGTGCACAAGCGTGTGTATGTATAATACATTTACAATACCGGGCCGTTTGTTGACTTTGATTTGCGAGTGCTGTGTTTCTTTTTATTATTTTTTTTCTTCTTTTTTCTTTTGCGATAAAATCGATAATGAAAGCCGTGTATTTTTTGTTAGAAACCTCGGAGATGATGTAAAAATAATACCGCGATCGTTGTCTCGATTTTATTTGCATAAGTATCGTTCGTCGTTATGCCGGAGAATATTTTATATTTTTTCGAAATATATATGTAAAACAAAAAAAATAAAAAAATATGTACAATAGAATACCGAGGAAAAAGGACGGTGGTGGGAGGGGCAGGGCAAAGGAATGAAGGACTAAACGGAAAGAAATATTTTTCTCTGATTCGTTGTAAAAGAAAACAAAAATATATTTATCTTGGATTGGACTTTTTTTTCTTCTTTTCTTTGATATAAACGATCATGCCGATAGTATTTGATATTCGTCAGAATGAATAGGTAGTTTTTATGAATTCTAGATATTCAACTGTTCTCGAGTGGATACATTCGAGATAAACCATTCGATCGAAAAGAAGCACCGGGGTCCATCAAGAGGGATGAGATTATCCAACTTTAGGATTCCTAAAAGTATCTTCAATGAGATTTCTTTCGATTCACGATACTTTATTTTTATTATTATTAATATTATTTTTACGGTATAAAATCTTCTTAGTTTTTTTAACTTCTTTTTTTTTCTTCTTTTATTTTTTTCAATCTATTTTCATTATTACTCGTTATCGAAGTTATAATAACGTCATAGATCGATTTTATTAATTAATCATGCTAGTCTTGTGAAATAATTATCAAATGCCAATTACCTGTTATGATAGCGTACTATAGTATTATACGAGGAATAATTTAACAAAGCGTTCAATGATAACCGCAACTCGATAGGAATGGATCATAAACGCGTGGATTTGGTCGAATGAACGATTTTAACGAGCTTCCTGTTTATCTTCAAACATTATTTCGTGGAAGGAGGAAGAATTTTTCTTTTCTTTTCTTTTTTTTTTTCTGCTTTCTTTTCTTTCTACCCATAATATAATTGTACTTATTTATAGCATTTAAGTTGTAATAAAACGTTTATCATGTGAACTGATATTAACAAAGTTATATTATACGTATTACGAAATAATTCGATTTCATTTATGTATAATAGATAATTCGTTATCATATAAAGTTACTTGTTAGCATTAGAGCAGATATCTATATTTTTAAATTAAAATTTGTTAATTACTATTCCATCAAGTTTATGTAATAGAACATGATTATTCTATTAACTTCATTGCTTATATTACTTTCGACGTAACAATAATATTATCATTTATTCATCCAACGTATATGTAGGGTGTTTCGAGGATTATTATGTTGAAATAAAAAAAAAAAACAAGTTCATATGACTAATCTAAATCCGTTTGATTATTATTTAAGATCTTCAGTTAACAATACTGAGGTATTGTGTCCATCATATTCAAGAAAATTGTTCATATATCTGGCAACATATTTTTGAAAGAGTAAAAATAATATATAATAAGACGTACATGGAAACCGATGGTGGCCACTTCGAACAGTTTCTATGAAAATCATGTTGCATTATGCACATAACAATGTGTATAATATAAAAACGATTATAATTTGGAAATAAGGTCATATCGGGAATATGATTATATGATTTTTTTTTTCATTTATTCTAGCATAGTGAAAAAATTACCCTTGAAGTCATATCCATATATATTTTAAAACTTTCTGTATATATAAAACATTTGGTATTAACATTGTCGATGAAATATGATGTAAAATGTATGTCAAGTCTGTAATACGGTTCATATATAATACGATAGTATTTTACAGATATGTTAGAGAAGAGTCACTTTTGATTCAAATGATTGAAATAAATAGAATTCGAATTTGTCATTCGGTTAAAGTCTGGCAAGAAATATCCGCTGACTATGATTTTCGAGTTACGAGATAATAAATCATCAATTCCCAGACGTTCAAGATCAACAGAATCTGTGGAATATTGTTTGGTTAGAAATAGATCTAATATATTATTCATATTTCTAAGAAAATACAGTAAAAGTGACTACAACGGAATTGCCTAAAGAAATTTATTGTTTCTTGTATTTAGATTATTGTTATAATATCATTTTTATCTATTTGATGATCAGTATTTTGTCAAATAAATGATTAGTATATTATATGAATATATTGTTCGATATAAATAAGTAAGCATCGATATTTTATTATTAATATTTACAACACACGTGTCGATAATTATAATGGTGGATTAAATAAATCAAAAAAGAAAAAATCACCCAAAATTGAAATTTATGACTTATTTTCCAACATAAATAATTATAATAAATCAAATAAATCATAAAATAAATATCATCCCATAATTTGATTTATAACATTATCATAATTACCGTCACGAGCGTATTAATTATATTAACCCAATAAATAACAACCCCTAAAATATAATCTTAAATTTTGTTTTTTATTCTCATTTAGAATTCGGTGCTTCTTTTCTCTCGACAAATAAGAATTTCTTTTTTATAAATTACGTGACTGTATAATAAATAATAATTATTTTTTTGGTAATAAATAATTATAAAAAATCAAATAAATATCATAATTTGACTCATAACATTATCATAATTACCGTTACGAACATTTTAATTATATTAACCCCTATAAATAGCAATCCTTAAAATATAATCTCAAATATTTTGTTTTCAATTCTCATTTAGGATTTTTGGTGCTTCTTTTCTCTCGGCGGATAAGAAATTTGATTTTTAATAAATTACTTTTTTTTTGGTTTTGTTCGAATTTCCGTTTAAGTTATAGGATGGTGGATGTTTTAATGCCGTGTAAGCTTGGGTGAATCCTGAGATCGGCCTGACACGAGGATGTCGGAATCGTCTGGTGGTAACTCTCGCTCGTTAAGAAACCTCGTTACGAAATCATCTCACGGAACGACCGTTTGCACCGAGTTCGCGAGATCCTCTCTCATTAAGATCTTCCCACATTTGTAGCGATGACGATAGTATAGTATAGTAATACCAAAGCAGAGAATTAACGAGAGACTCTCTCTCTCTCTCTCTCTCTTTCTTTCTTTCTTTCTCTTTCTCTCTCTTGCTCCTTTAAAAACTCGTACGTTGAAGATTTCTTTTTAAAAATGTCTTGCCTACTTACGTGAGCAAGTAGGCTCTAACATTTGATACGAATTCAAACACGACAAAAAGGGATATGACTTTTTAAAGGGATATACTAAATGTCGTTAAGCTTTGATTATCCTTATTTCTTTTTATTTTCATTTTTATTTCTCTCTCTCCTTTTTCTTTCTTTTTATTTCCTTTCTTTTTCTTTTTTGTTTCTTTCTATTCTTTCTTTTTTTGCGCTCGCTTTCAATCAGAAAAAAGGTGTAAAGACATTTTTATTATATCCGACACAAGGAATTACATTATCCCCGTTTATTATCCTACGGAAAGACGAGAGAATAACTTTTGAACAAATTTTCAATCGAGGGGTTGTTGCGATGAAATAAACGAAGTGTCTTATCCGAATCCCCTCGACGAATCAGTGGTATAAGTAACGATTGTTTTTGACGATTATCATTTCTTTTTATCAAGCTTTTTTATATTGTCGATAAAAAAATCCTTATTGTATAAAATCAATGATGTTAATCCCTTTGCGGTGTTTGCCTCGAGTTCGATCGTTTAAAATGTGAATCTTTGTATTTGAAAATATATATTCCATTAGGTTTGATCGTAATTCGTTTAAAATATAAAGATAAAAATATAATCAAGTTGTGAACCAATAAAAACCGAAAATAGCGGATAATAATAATATCAAACCGCAAAGGGTTGTGTTCTTCATTTATCAGATAGATGTTATTTTATTTCTTTTTTTGTTAATTATCTTTTTTTCTTTGTTTTCTTTTCTCTCAATACAGATTGGAGAGAAACGATAAATGAACATGGAATCGAGTCGACTTAACGATTAGATATTTTACTATTATGCGAAGCTTGGTGCAAAGAACATGGATTATATATAGAGAGAGAATGAAGATCTGATTGATACCTGAGTATAGGTCATCCAACAACAAGGTTCGACTTGATTGGAATCGAGACCCCAAAAGTCGAGTTCCTCTTCGAATAGCGGCCCGCAAACGTCAGTTGGATAATGAAGTTTCCCGGTACGATAATAATTGAGAACCTGTGCGAAAACTCCTGGATGCCTGTCGAAGAAGTACTCGTTCAGGATCGGATCATAGTTCGCGAGGGCTTCGGTCAACCTCGAGAGCCTAGTTGCTGGGATCTTCTTCAAGGTTGCTTTATATGTTTCATGCCGGATCCCACCCACGTTAAGAACCACGCGGTTCTCCGCGTCCATGTTAATCAGGTTCATTTTGATCACGGCTCTGCTACCGCCTGCCCTGGCTCGAAGAAACCCACCTTTCCTGTGATCATACCAAATCAATAATATTAATTAATACGTTCGTTTATTAATATTTATTAAGTGTCTACTAAAACAAATTCAGTGTAACACAGTGTCTAAAAATAATGTTACTTCATTTATTTTCCTTTTCTTTAACGTTGGATATGTTGCTATTGTAAAAAATGTAGGTTCTAATTTAAACAAAATGTAAATTCATCTTGAAATTATCTTGAATAATTCTATTACATTTTACTACAAAACATTGTATTTTAAACACTCGGTGTATTATTATATTATATTAAGAAATATTTACAAAATAATTATATCTTTATGTTTCTTGAAAAGTATTATATTGATATACACATGAAAAAAGAAGATTTTTTAAATTTAATTTTGTATATTCCCAGTTATCAAATTACATTCTTCATTATATTATATTATTAATTATTTTAAAAAGTAGAAAAGAAAACGTATATTATACCATGTTATTAAATAATAATTTAATACAGTTTAAGGTTAAATTATTTTCACACCCGTTTCTCGTAAATCGATTGATATTTAACGTACGCTCTTTTTTTAGACACTCATTCAATTACATTTAAGGATACTTGATGAAAGATCGTCTGGATGATATCACTGATTAGCATTTAATCGAAGATGTCTATCGTTTTTGAATCAAAGGGGATATGGTATTGATGTAACGAGTCTTTGATATAGAAAAATCTATAAAGTTTAATTGTTACAATTGTCTCTCGAATTGAATTGACATTTGCTACGAACATTTTCAATGTAAATAGAAAATAGAATTTAAAAAGAGTAAAAAGTCGTAGATGCTATTAAAGTTAAAGATGTTCCATCAAGAAAAAGGAAAAGAAATTAAAATAAAGAATCTCTTTCTCTCTCCCTTTCTTTCTTTCTTTCTTTCTTTTATTATTTAGATCTATCTTTGGAGGTAACTTGGTACTTCGATATAAATGATTAAAAGTTAATCGATCAAATGTTGGAAAAGGTGGATGATAGAAAGGAGAAAGTCGACTTTTTTTTTAAATGGGGACGATTTAAAGTGGTCTTCGATTACGATAAGTTGTGTATCGAAATGTTCTTTATCCGTATTTGCCATCGAATCCGATAGATTTCTTATTTATCTAGTAATGTAGACAACAAAATGATCGAGAAAAGTGAAGAATATCAAATATTCAATCTTGTAGTAAACTATACTGTTAGTTGAGAAAGAAAATATATTGACTGACCGACTGACTCATTGACGTGTCAGACAGTCGTAAATAGGAAAGGTGTCACGAACTGTTGGATGAAATAGGATGAGATGGACATTGATAAAATTCCTTTGACTTAACTATTTACGTATATGTTACCGTGAAAGACCAACATTTGAAAATGTCAAGATTCACGTGGTGAATTTCAACACATACCAAATACGCCATTTAAACGCCGAATATTTAGATATATTCTTAGACATTAATATTTCGGACATATACCAAGCGACCATGTAATGATACGTGTGATACATTAAGATCGAAATTAAAAAAAAATAAAAAAATAAAAAAGAAATGTTCAAGGTTATAGGATTTATCGATTACTTGAGAGATAATTTGATGTCTAGGAATTTTTCCGAAAGGGATCAATCCAATAGCAAAAGCAATTAGAGTGAGATTGCCATGAAAGCTATTAGCCAACACGTTCTTAAACGCAATCAAGTAGACTCGTGTCGTCGTGTTATATCAACGTGAAAGAATTGAAATTGAAATTGTAGTTGATCTTTCGAGAATAGATTACCAAGATTATATTACAGAGGTTTATCATAACATGTGATATCTACTTTGGATAGTGGACAGGAAATATAAAAACAATGAATAAAATTCGTATGATCAAGTGTCCTATTTAATGGTCATCATTGTTACGTTTATTTATAAACAATGGTTTGTATTTTCTCGATACTTTCTGATCTTGTATGATTTCGCACGTTTCTCGTGAATACCGAGTTTATTCATTTCAGTATTATTTTCTCTCTTGTTAGAAATACTCGATTATTTTTTAATTTGTTCCTACGTTCGAATAATAAATTAAAAAAAAAATACACATAAAGAAATACATTTAATTTATATTTTTGAGACAATTTGAAAATAATTATTTATTCGACGTTTATTGTCGAATACAAATAAAACAAATTTAAATTAAAAGTGTACGAAAACAAATAAATGAAAAACAAATTTGTTCACACTTATTGTTAGATAAAGTTTTACAACATTATTGGATTTGAATAATATATCAAATATTATTATTATCAAGTGCATTGAATACGATAAAAACAAAAACTTCATCAACGTATATTGCCAATAATTTTTTCTATTTAAAAAAGATTAAAAACCTGTTTTCCGACAAAATGGCAAATTAGTCGTCACAATTAATCTAAACTTGGATTAATTGGGTAACCCCTCAAACGATATTAATATCCAGGTCTAGTTGTTAAATGGTCCGTTTCTATCACTGCCAGTGCAAATTATTGAAGCGCAAAAAAGTGACTATAATAAATAATATATAATTAAATAATATATAATTAAATAATATAATTTATATATATAACCTTTTTTCTTTTTTTATTATTTTTATATCCTGCCCATTTTATTTCTCCTGTCCATTTTCAAAATGAAAAACCCACATGTCAGATATGATATAATATATTAATATTTGATCTTATAACGTTAGTATGAAATATACGTTTGAAGTTGACACAGAGAAATCTATGGTAATCCAAAGCATGCCTAGTACCAATCTGCATAACTGCTTATGGCATGATATATATATCTGTATAATCCGTTTGCACGGATCTCACTTGGCTACAATTCTATTTTAACTTTAAAATATAAATAATACAATCTTACAATTCTGGCTCTAACGTAAGATCATCACGAAATCGTAATAATAATATAAGTTGCGATTGAGAATTCTGATATTCGCGATATAACTTTTTCTATTTTTGGTGGATAGTAGTCTTTGCCAAGTATTATTGGCAAATCGCGAATTGTTCATATACGATGAATCTTTCTTTATCGATTTATCTACGTCATTCCCAACGAGAAAAGCAACGTTGAAAAAATTGAAACGAGTTCGATAAGCCGGTTAGGTTATTTCTTTTTTCTTTTTCTATTCTTTTCTTCTTTACTTCTCTTTCTTTCTTTTTCTTTTTCTTTCTTTTCTTTTTGCTTTAGTTTTTCTTCTTCTTTTCTTCTTCTTCTTCTTCTTCTTCTTTCTTATTTTATATCTTTTCCAACAAACCCGTCGCACGTAACTTGGAAATCCTTTTCGTTGTGAGCTTAAAGGGAAAAAACCGTGGCTTTTTTTTCTTCTTCTTTCTTTTTTCATCAACGCACCGTAACAATGTCGACTCGTTAATATAACGATAGACGTTACGCGGATGTTGCACTTGCTCGTAATGGACACGTTCGTTCGATAGATATTCGTTTGAAAAAAAACAAAAAGAGAAACCGGGGAAGAAAGGGAAAAAATGAAAAATAAAAATAAAAGCAAAAAAAAAAAGAAAAAAAATAGAAAGAAAGAAAAAGAAAAGGAGGAGGAATAGTGAAGATAGAATAGGAAAAAAAATGCACCGACACCATTATACAAATGGATCGAACGTATATTATCTGTCTACTCTTGGAAAAGCAAGTGTTGTTGCTGAATGTAGGAAACAATAGAGAAAACAAGGCCATTCAAATAAGAAGTACATATCGTTGTGCGGATTTTCTAGTTTTTCTTTTTTCCTTTTTTTCTTTCCCCCTTTTTCTTCATCCTCTTCTTTCTCTTTTCTTTCATTTTTTCATTTTTCGTTTTGTTGACCGATGAACGTGCAGAGAGGAGTATTATTAATATACCAATTTTTAAACTATGTGTTTCTAATTGGCCTATAACTTTCTATTACTTTTGTACAATACTCTAAAAACTAAAAAACTTCGTTTCGTTTCATTTTACATATTGTATACGCTTCAATTCTAAATTGAGAATATACTAGAAAATTGATTTGAAATTGCGAAAGGATTTAAATCGATCTAACGAAGTGTGATATCCGTACAAAATCAAATTTTCAGTGTTCGCGATTTAAACTCTACGGTGAAGAATATGTTAAATAATATACAAAAAAAAAAGAAAAAATAAAAGAAGAGAAAAATCCTTCCATCCCTATATAATTACGAGCATTGTTGTAGCTATGACGTAATGTTCGACGAGATAAAAGTAATATCGGTTGAAAAATATTGGTAATATTTTAATGGAAAAAAA
The DNA here is from genome assembly GCF_010416935.1 of Polistes fuscatus. Lineage (NCBI taxonomy): Eukaryota > Metazoa > Arthropoda > Insecta > Hymenoptera > Vespidae > Polistes > Polistes fuscatus. Next base: position 11,417,750 of record NW_025113107.1, on the reverse strand, counting down.
TGTGAAAAAAAAGAAGAAGAAGAAGAAGAACGAAAGGGGTTGGGTGAGGGAAAATAAGAGTAAGAGAAGAAAAATGATCGGATTCATTTTTCGAAATCGCGTTCGCATTAAATTCGAATATATTCGTTGCCAATCGTTTTATTCAATATATCACATCGTATTGAAATAAATTCGATCACCGAAAGATAAGAGTTTTCCTGCAATCATCGGTTTCAATCGATCGTTAAGCCTTCCACCGCTTATTATTACGTTTGATTTCTCTGCCGGTGTGTCCGAGTTTGAGAGTGCGATATTAAGAAGAGTACCGTGAAAAAACGTCGATATTTCTCGACGTTTTCACGGATGACGACGAGAGGTCAGCTTCGAGGAAGGAAGGAAGGAAGGAAGGAAAATAACGTAGCTTCGATGTAATTAGAGCGCTCCAATTACACGACCATTTAATGGTTTCACAAATAAACGACATTAATCGTGTCGTCACTATACTCCAATCTCGCACCTCTTTGTTTTTATTCTTTTTTTTTTGTTGTTTTTTTTTTTTTTTATTTCCATCGAAGGAAAAAGAAGATAGAACAAAGAAGAATATCCTATTTCGTATTACCACGTGGTTAGTTTTGATTGAAAGGTACGAGATTTGTTAGTTGAACGGTACGCTGATATTACGTTATGACGTATACGTGTACTATATATATATATATATATATATATATATATATATATATATATGTATATATATATATGTATATGTATATACTATGCATCCCATAATTCGATTTCAATGGTCGACAGTTGGATCTGACTCGGTTAGCCTATGAAATGTCCATAGTTTCATTGATACACGTCGTAAACACATCAGCGTTGCCGTAAACAATATGAATATCTCTATGTTGAAGATCTGACTGCATCGTATAAGAGAAAATTCACTTTATGCAATTAATATCCTATCAGTGATACATATTTATTTTCTAAAGGAAATGTTAATTTGTATTTTAGAGAAATTTTGTCATCTTTTACACGACGCGTCGAGGAATAAAGAATCGGTCCAAAACATTTTACCACCGTAGGGAACATTATTTACCTTTATAACGGTCAGTATTTGGATTAAATTATTATTCGTATTTTGTATAATATATGATCAATATTCAACGAATATCTTGTTTAATGAAAATAATTAAGCGTCAATATCGAATTGCATTTTTTGTCAGTTAATACCTTGCTGGTATTTTATCGTGAAATACAAAATATTTATTTAAAATATTGACAAATGATAATTGAATACAAATTATTAAAATACCGATTGAAGAAAGAATGAAAAATATAAACTGTTACGGTAAATAACCAACGAAAAATGATTTAAGACGGTCATCTTGAATTTGGAGTTCACTAAACGTCGAAAACGGCCTTTATCGAAGGCTTAAATTTCGAAACGTGTGATACACAACACCAAGTATAGTAAATTTTCCAGTCGAAGGATTTTCTCGCCACGATAATGGGGGAACCTTATTTTCCTTTCGAGATCCATTTATTTTCGGTACAACGAGATCAATCAATCCGTAAAAAAGAAGAAGACAAAAAAGAAGAGAAAAGAAAAGAAAAGAAAAGAAAAAGAAAAATAAAAAAAATAAAGCAGAGACAAAGTCGTCATCTATTTTTTCGTGGTCGAAAAGATCTCGACCATCTCGTGTATATAAATTTTTCAAGAGAGATTTGAACTCGTAGAAAACTTTTGGTTGTCGGTACAAATTTTTTTTTCCAACTTCAAGATGATGGGAGGGGGTGAGAGTGAGGGTATTTCGTAGGTGTGGCTTGGAGTTCAGGAATCTGTTCCAGCAATCCCGTTTATGTCATCTTTAATGTATTTCATTCAGTTATTGTATAGAATAACTAAGTATTGCATGGTATACTAATGGGAATTTTAAGGAAAGCATATATAAAAATAATTTTATTATATTATACTTTATATATATATCGTGAATCGATTCTTCGTCAATTGTTCTTTCTTCTTTTTCGTGTCAAATGTCACGAATAAATAAATATCTTTTTCTTTTGTGTGCCCTCGGCTAACATTATCGCGTACTTGAATAAAATGTATGAAGTACTTCGGAAGAATCGATTACTCGAACGTGTCCACCTTTATCGGACACCTATTATGGCATATAAACTTTTTTGCTGAAATTACTAATGCGTAAACGTTTATAATTTCTTATATCATGAAGAAATACATGTTCGAAGTAAAAAGTATATTAACGATTATGGTATAGGAAAATGATTAAAAAATGTACGTAAAAATCATTAAGGAATATATATGATTATTATTATCTGTGTAAGATATTTAATGGAATAAGGCGCGTGTCGTTAGCCCCGCAGAGACACCTAGCAGAGAAATTTAGTCGAATCAATGAGGTATTCGCGAGCATGAAAGAGGCAGTAACAACCCCTTCCCTAAAAATAGACTACCTCGTAATGGAAGAACCTGGTTTGCTTTTCATCGAAAGGGTTTAAACTTAGGTCATGTTACTTGGATCTTTAAAGGAAAATATCTGCTTCGTTAGTTCATTCGTTCGTTCGTTAGTTCGTTTGAAATATGTTTACTTGAAACGTGGAAGATTAATTTCGATTTCTCTAAGATTGCAAGTATATATATGTGTGTATATATATATATGTATACGTGACAAGCAAAAGTGTTGGAATAGAAAAACCACCTGCCGGCATGGTGGAAGAAAACCGGCGTCGTTCTTCGCGCAATGCAATAAGGTCGACGATCGAAGTTGAACATCGTCGGGCTACGACGATGACGTTCAACTATGCTTTACCGTAGAAAACTTTTCACGCTATTTAGAATAATATTATTACCAAATAAACCAATAACTCGAGAACAAAGGTAAAGGTATTTGATCGGTGGTTGAATGAAAATAGAATAACGGTAAATAAGAGAGAGAGAGAGAGAGAGAGAGAATATATAACATTAAAAGTAAGGTAAGTGAAAAGTTACTTGAGAAAGTAGTAAAACCGATCGTGACTCGATACACGTACTTTTAAAATCGATAATTCCGAGCGTACTCAGAATGCGCGAATAGTTTGATCGAGGGAAGAAGAGTGTCAGCAAGGTTAAACGGAATGAAAACTCGTGGAGTTGGTGGTGTTGTTTAAAAACTGTAAGAGAGAAAGCGAATGAGACAGATAGAAAGAGAGAGAGAGAGAGAGAGAGAGAAAGACATGGCGAGAGAGACCTTCGTAGAGCACGTTGCTACCAGTAGAGCTGGTAAATCGGTCGATTCTCCTCGGTCGTCGTCATAGTCGGCGAACGTAGTGGTTGTCCAATAAGAGAACGGTAACTGCGATCGAAACGGAGCTTGGTGGGCACTGGCTCGCTTTGTGGTCGTTCATGACGTCACGCGCGGAACGTGCACACGTGCACGTACGAGAAAGATATGTAGAGAAGACTGTGAGGGGTGAAGGAGGAAGAGGAAGAGGAAGAAGAGAAGGAAGAGGGAGAGGTTAATACGTAAAAAAGGAGCACGCGCGAACTTTTCTTCGAAACGAGTAAAAGGAATATCGTAGTATTAGAGCGAAGCAACAGCGGTGTAAGCAATAACAGTAGTAGCAGTAGCAATGACTGGCGTTGGTACGCGGCCGTAGCAGTAGTAAAAGCAACGATAATGCCGGCAGTAGTAACGGCCGGCCCCTTGTCGCTTGAATCGATAGTCTGCGTGCACGAAATGCCGATAAGAGCGCTCGTTGCTTCCAACGTCCTTGTCGGTGGCACTCGTTTGCTCGTATTCTCGCCCCCGAGAATATGAGGACGATATGAAGAAAGAGAGAAAAAGAGAAAGAGGAGAGAGAGAGAGAGAGAGGGATGATTGCTTCACACGGTTTAAACGTTCGTATTTCACGCACGAATCCGGCGCAGGCTTTTATACTATCTGGCACGCTCGTGTCTCGCGTGGTCGAACGAATCGAAGCACGAGCGATCGTGCTATGAACAATGTGTGCGGGTGAAGAATGAGGGATAAAAGGAGGAAGAGGAGGAATAAGAGGAGGAGGCGGAGGAGGAAGAGCAGGAGGGAGAGGAAAGGACGCGCGTTCTGATTTACTGACTAAACGCAGCACACACGAGGGGTAGCTGACCGGAACACACGTCGGATCGAACTTCCCTACGAAGGATTGATCGAGGGCAAACGGAAGGTAGACGTTTCGAACAAGCAACCATCGGAAAGGCAAACGATGGAGAAAAATGGATAGACAGACATGGAAGGGAAGTCAGAATGACTTCCTCTCTCTCTCTCTCTCTCTCTCTCTCTTTCTATTTCACTCTCTCTGTTTTTCTTTTTCTGTCTATATTTCGTTGGGAGAGAAGAAAAGCAAACGAGGGATTAGAATGATAAAGGGTGCGAAATTAACCAAGAGATAGAGATAAAGATTGAGAGAGAAAAAGAAAGAGAGAGAGAGGGTGAGAAAGATAGGGAGGGAAAAATGGTCGAAGGAGGAGGTCGACGCATATAGGGAGAGAAAGAGAAAGAGAAAGAGAAAGAGAAAGAGAAAGAGAGAAAGACACTGCGAGGGAGGTGGAGACACGAATCGATGTAGGACACATGTCCCGATAAGCATCGGCACGTCGTCGTTGTGTCATATTTTATTCCTTTTCGGGAGAATTTTGTTGGAATAATATATACCATGAAATGGAGAGAGAGAGAGAAAGAAAGAAAGAGATAGAAAGAAAATGAGGGTGGGAGGATTTCACTTAGAATACCCACCCTTGGTCGCGGTCTCTTCATGTCTCGTACTTCCTCCTCGGTGGCATCTTCTCAGCGACGGCACTCGCTGCTTGTATCGTACACCTTCCCCATAGCGATTCTTCTCCCTCTTCTTTTTCTTCTTCTTCGTCTTCTTCTTACTTCCTTTACTTAGTTTTGTAAGACGTATGCGTATTTGATGATCGTACACTTCTACTTGTTCTTTTATTCCTTTCTTATTTTTTCGTAACCTCGACTACGCCTTTCTATACTCGTTGTCGAAATCGACTCGTATTAAATCCTCGCACATTGGCTACCGTCACGAGAATGATATAAATGAGAGACGAGGAATGATTATCAATAGGAATACGTGTTAATACGATTGGAATAATAATAATAATAATTATAATAATAATAATAATAATAATAAAGGAAAAATGATATCAAGCGAGAAAAAAAGATGGAGATAAAAATTAAGGGGGAGAGGGGAAAACAAGCAAGAGTAGAGAAAACGGATGAAAAAGTTCGGAGACGTTGTGCTGCTGCTAACGCGGAGCGAGCGTCGTCTTTCTCTACTCGCGCGCACGGATCAGACTGAAACCGTCGACGCGAGCGACGCTCCAACGACGTCGAAAGACGCCGAGTGCGCTTCTGAGCGTGCTCCTTGAATGCGTTCTACTACTACTGCTGCTGCTGCTGCTGCTGCTGCTGCTGCTGCTGCTGTTGTTACTAATGCTGCTGTTACTACTGCTGCTGCTGCAGCTGCTGTTACTGCTGCTGTTACTATTGGTGCTGACTGTTACTACTGTTGCTGGCTGTTACTATTACTGCTGCCTGTTAATACTGCTGCTGCTGCAGCTGCTGCTTCTTTCTAGCGATATCTAGTAGTTATAGCAATAGTATTAGTATTAGTTTCAGTGTAGTAATAGTAGTAGTAGTAGTAATAGTAGTAGTAGTAGTAACAGCAATAGTATGTAATAGTGCGAAAAGTACAGGGTGGTGGCGTGCCGTTTCGTGGCGCGTCGCGACGCGCCACGCCGTGTCGATTCGAGTCGAACCGAGTTAAGCCGAGAAGAGGAAACCAACAGCGGATTTTACGCTTATACGCATGCGTCCTGCAAGTTCGCGCCGGTCGCACGCCCCTACACACGTTTTACACACCCCCACTCCCCCTTCCACCTTTTACTTTTTTCCCTTTACCCGTTATAGCGATTCCTTGCGTCTGACTACACACCGACATTATCTACTTTCTTTTCCACGAATCTCTACAATTGGACTAACTTAAATGCGACTCATTTCACTTTTTCTTCTTCTTCTTTTTCTTTTTCTTCTTCTTTTTATTATTATTATTCTTTGTAGAGTTTTTCTTTTATTGAATCATTTTTAATAAAATCTTTAGGCAGGTATGTTTCCTTGATGAAGAACTAAGACTACTACACGATCATCATTCTTTTAAAAGCGATCTTTAAAATCCCCTTTTACTATTATTGCTGTTACTATCTTTGTTATTGCTACTAATACTACTAGTAGTAATACTATTACTTTCTATTCCTCTCAATCCGGCCTATTTTTATTTCATTTGGTAGACTTTTTTTTTATCTTTCCCCCTCGGTAAAATCTCCCAAGCGAAATCGTTCGCAAGGATTGAATTGGTCGATAAGATAGTTCCACGACTCTACCGCTACAACTACCCTTTCCTTTCCGCTGTTTTTTATTCATTCGTTTATTCCCTCGACTCTCGAAATAAGATTGATTGTATTATATCGGTAGGCTCTCCGATTCGGCATTATTTAAACATATTTTCATGCCTGTTTTCTTCATGCATTTCATGTTTTCTTTCATTATTCATCAAAGAGCAAGCTTACACAATCTCGATTATCGATCACGATCGATTTCCAATGATGATAAAAGAAAGTATTCTATTTTTTTTTTGTTTCAAACCTTAATCAACCGGCCTTTAAGCGTAATATATGTCGTAGCATTTGTCGTCGTTTACCGAACGAAATAATCGAGAAATCTAAAGAAATCGAACATTTTCGATGATCGTTCGACTAATATAATATAATAATCGCTTTTAATTCAGCAATTTTATTTTCAATTAAAAGCAAATAATATGAATGAATCTTTGTACTCGTCACAGCGTTAAACCGTCTAACATAGAACGCAAACGAGTAAATACCATCGTACTTTCTCTCTTGCAACACTATTACACATTGAGGATCGGATAATAGCAAATGTTTACTCTCGTAGTCGATCCCTTACCCTACTTGACAAGCTTTTTCATCCTCTTCGACGATGCCATGCAACGACAAACGGCAAATGGATTCTCTTGTGCTTGCTGTTTCTGAGTATAATCTTTTTTGTATTTTTATATTTCTTTTTTCTTTTTTTCTTTTTACATTCCAACAACTTACAACTTAACGGACGAAAAGCATTAAGGGAATTTACGAGTGATCGATATTACCATTGATCTTAACTTCTATTAAAAAGATAAAACTTAAATAAATAAATGATTTATTTTCAAATGTTATAATATATAATGTATATTTATTATACGGTAAGAGATAAATTCATATTCAAGTTTCTTCCACGTATATCCAACATCCCAATCCTTATTTATTCCTTCTTAACGAAAAAAGAAAAAAAAGTTATACTATTATGTTTATGTTTAATATATATGTGTATATGTGTGTGTGCGCACGCACATGGCGCCTTGGCAATCGTGTTTTTCCCGCAGAAAATAAGCGGACGCACGACGGCGGACTCTTTTGTTCTTTTATCAGAAGTTCCTCTATCCCTTCACTCGACATTCCTGAGTACTCGTAACAACCTAATCAATCTCGTTAGCTTGACAGTTCAGGGAAGAAGTGTCTGAAGAGTACGATGCTATCTGAATAGAATTTTTCGAAGAGCGAACAAAAAAACAGAGAAGGTAAAATGTATACATATACACACACTACTTACGTATGTATATGTAGACACTACTGTGTGATAAAGAATATTAAAATATTACAATGAAGTAAAAACAAAGTAGAAACCAAAAAAAAAAATAAGAAAAGAATAATAGGTATTGAGATATTGAGATGACGGGGTGAGATGAGGAAGGGGTGAGAATTTCGTAGCAATACTTGCGTACACAGAGACGTTTACTTACCCCATCGTGTCAAGAACGATTCAAAGGAATGTCCCAAGGGTGCATATCATCATTTCTCTCTCTCTCTCTCTCTCTCTCCCTCTTTCTTTCTCTTTCTTTAGCATGTAAGTATATGTATCAACGTCTATACTGTGCGTGTCTATGCTGAGTAGAGAAAAGTGGGAGTGAAGAAATGGGTGGATAGGTGGATAGGGGGTGGTTGGTTGGTTCGTTCGTTCGGGGTGGAATGAGGTGAGGGATTCCATAGAGCCTGAGTAAACCGTTCTAGCGGTCGATGGCTTACGCTTGCGCTGTGTGAAAGCTCTTGCGTCAAACGCGTTTTCCGTTTTGCAGGACGTTCTTCCCCCTTCGTAGATACGCTACTGGCCTATCTTAAATGGCCTCGAATCGGTTCGGTCTGCTTTACGATGAAAAACAATCGACTCACGATCTCCCCCCCGCTGCCCCCGTGCCCACCCCTCATGCACTTTTTCTTTTTGTTCATTCTCGTCATTGATTATACTTTCATATCCACCTTATGGTTTTCTTTTTTCCTTTTTTTTCTGTACGCGTCTTTTTATTGATTCGAATTATTATTTTTTTTTTTTTTATTATATCCTCTTTTTTTTGCGAACGATCGATCGATCATTCGATTGATATAAACGGTTTTTTTCTTTCCCGATTTTAATCTTCTTTTTCTTTCTTTTTCTTTTTTTTTTTCTCATATTTTATTTTTCACGGTAATAGACGAGATTTTTTTTTTCGATAATCATTTCGTTACGGTTTCTAACCGGATATTGTAACGATTGATTTATTTTGTTTTAAACTAGATGCGAATATTTTTAACCGTAGGCGACAACCTAGGAGGAGGATTAAAAGGAACGAAGAGTGTGGGAATAGTTACTTTCCGGTCGAGATGCGGAGACTATTTTTTGTTCGATCTATATTATAAATACTGAAAGAATACAGGAAAATTAATGGTTCTGGTTTTATGATCAGTTGGTTGGAATCATTGTTGCCATGGTTACCGTACTGGTCAACAAATTTCATAATGGAATTGTATTCTTCTCTCGTTTTTATTTTAGAAATTTATTTTACTGTACTTTGTCATCGGAAATGTACGCGAAAGTCATGTGCAACGTAGTATGACAAATTATTAAGTTGATGCATGAATTGTTATGATTTATATGATTCCAATATCGAAACTGTTCAATGATCAACATTGAATTCTTTTGTTCAACTTCTCCAGTTGTTTTATGTAGATTTGTTTCAATGATGGCCTTTTTGAAGTTATACTTCTTTTGGTGTGTTTGGGAAAAATGATGAGAGTGAATTTTTTTTTTTAAATTAATATTGTCGACAATTAAAGAATAAAATTAATTTCTCTTCCTTAAATAATAAAAAGGACAAATACTAAATAATAAATAATAAAAAATACGAATTTTACCCTTTACAATAATGCATTAAATGTTCGCAAAATTAAAAAAAAGGAAAAAAGTGATTGGAACAAAATCAACGTCGAATTGAAAATCATAAAATTCTCAATTACTTTTACATCGACCCAATACTCTCCAATACTCGGCAAGCAGAAACTCTCCGATGGAAAATGTTCGTTTTTTGACGGTCTGAAAAACAAAAAAAGAGAAAAATACTTTCAAATCATTTATCCACGGAACCGCATAAAAAATTTATTTTAATTCACACGACACAATGGCGAATATTTTGAGAATATTTTTGTTTTGTTCGATTATTTGTTTCCTCTTCTGATTGAACGTTTTCAGTGACACTTTGTTGTTGTTGCTGTTCTTGTTGTTGTTCCATCTTATCGTCTCGAGTTAGATCACTATCTTGGCAGTCAGATAAGTTCCTTTCTTCAGATTCTTGGTTGGGCGAAGTGGTGCGTTCACGATGTTCGATTTCCGCTAGATTTATCACGATGCTCGGCTGTAACCAGAATATCAATTCTATGTACTATCATAGATGTTCAATCATCTGATTGTTTGCTCAAAACAAATTTTTCCACAAATTTGTTTTGAGCAAATAATCTTTCATCGATAGAAAACTTTTAGAAGATTTGTTGTAGAATTTTTTAATTTGTAAAATTTGCCCGAAATCAATTCGACTATTGTATTTCATATCTATTAGAATATATATATATATTTAATAAACATTTTCATTTATTTAATCGATATTTTGAGTCACTTGCTATAATATTTAGCAAAATAAATGGGTAAGTATATATATATTTCAATATTTTATCCAATATAAATAATAATTTGATAGTATTTATAATATGGGTTGGTTTTCGTTAAGATTAACATATTAATATAGGATATATAATGATACTTTTTTATAAATAACGATCGTCTATTGAAAATATTGACTGATTTTTTCTTTTAATTTGTGTAACGCTGACCATACGTATTTCATATTAATATTTAATTTATTAAATACCGATAAAAAAGAAATGTATTTAAAAATGCTGACCCGCCAATAAATAACTTAGAAAGAAATACACGCTAAAAGCAATACCATATATTACTTTCCTTTAATAATGCACTGAAAGGAAATCGACGTTTCAAGTGTCAGCATATTTAGAATCGAAAATTTACATAACTGAATCATGCGATCAGACTTGCTGGCTTTCCCGTCGGCTTTTTCGAGATATCAGCTTCGAGGGCTTTAAATCTCGAATCTCGACCCATCCGAAATAGATTGCTAAAGTTAGTTTATTTCGAGGAATCGGAACAATGGATAAGAAGACTTTTAAACGTAATTCAAAATTCCAAATAAATTCTATTGAAATAATTTCGAGTCGATTGTTCGCGATTAAACGAAAAATTATTAATACATCAAATATTGTAATCAAAAAAACGAAGTAAAAACCAAAAAGGGAAGATGCGAGTTTGTTTATACGTTCCTGGGTTATGGTAAAAGGGGAAAAAAAGGGGGGTATGTTTTATTTTACGAAAATATCGCTAAATTTCCAACAAAACTAGGTCGAGCTCGTAAAAGAGTAAGCGTAAAGAGAGAGAGAGAGGGGGGGAGGGAGAGGAGAAGCGGGTTACATTGAGTTGATACAAATTTGCTTAGAAATTTGTAGAATAGAGAAGAGAAAATTAGATAGGAAGGGTAAAAGAGCGACGACATGAAGCTATTTTAAAACTCTGACTAATTGCTAACTCTTACAGTTATTCATTTTTTTCATTTTCTATTTTGTTAGTTCTAGCCTTTTGTTATATACTTGCTGTGCACAAGATAACGCGAATGAGATAAAACAAGGAGTAACTGATGAATTTTGTTCCCTTTCGACATCGTGCATGGCTTATTTAAACTAATTACATTAATCATTTACTTAAACCGGAATGACTTCGAATCCGACGAAATTTGTAATTTAAAGTGAAGAAAAAAGAAAAAAAAAAGAATTAACAAAAAATACATTGCAAAAAAGAAAGAAAAACTCGGTGGGGGTGGGGTTAGGAACTTTAGAAAAGTGGAGTTGAAATATACGCGAATAACCGCAAGAGGCTCAGGAGTTTCTAAAAGGTTACTTTCTCTCTCTCTCTCTCTCTCTCTTTCTCTCTTTGATGCTAATCGTCCCTTTGAATCTATTTCGTTTATCAACTCCTAAGAGAGAAACTCCGTCATTTGCATAATTCTCTTTTATGATGAAGAAGTCGTCTTACTTCTTCGAATATAATCACTCGTAGTAAGTTATCTTTTAAACTCGACAAATGCTCCAATGAATTTCATTAATTTATATAAGTTATTTGCTAAACTCGGATCGTTTTAATCGTTATGAGGTGAAAGGATTGAAAAGTGAATACAAAGTATCGATAAGGCAATTAACTTTGTTACTCTTGATACGTTCGTAAAAGCACCTGGATTTGTAGGACGTTGTGTAATCCGGTAGTAGGCTGCCGTGGCATCAAAGGTGTTAAGGATCTGCAAGCTGAACCGTCCAATAACACATGTCTCTGTGAATCCAATAAACGATTTTGGTGCATCGACGATCTTCCACGTCGTGGAAATTCAGCTGGTAAGACTCTTCTTCTCTGTTTCGGTAATTTGCTACGGGCCTGAAACAAATGATCAAATCAAATATTCAAAAATATAATCGGAGTGTTGAACGGAGTGTTCAATTTCATCAAGGATGAAGTTAACTTTGAAAATAAATTGTTCAATTAATTGTCCACGTATGTAATTATACGATGGTATACTAATTTAAGAAATTAAAACAAAATTGATTTAATGATTTATTTTATAATATTAATAATTGTAATATTAAATATATTCGAAAATTTAAATATATATATTTTCTATTTTTGAATTTACACAAGGACTCCATTAGACCTTATAAACATTTTTTTAAACTCTACATAGCTGTCGGGATCCATTAGGACTATGTACATTGTGCAAGCAGTAAGATCTAACATATTTGAACTATTTCAAAGAAAACTAAGAAAGAATTTGCAGCTACATTTTTATATATCACTTCGTTTCATATTAGATAGAAAAATAAATCTTTTACATTTTAACTTATAAAAAAGAGAAATTATAAAAAATATATAACACATGGGTGGATTGAAAAGTCATAAGCCTAACACATAAAAAGGAGGGGGTTGGAAAGTTCCGAGCTTAACACACGAAGATGAACATTTTTCTTAGAACTTTTCAGCCCACCTATCTATAAAAAATAGATGTCAAACGTATGAACGAAGAAGAAAGATATGTTTGATATTAACCTGAGTGTGGGAGTAGAACATAGAGAAGTTGCTGACGATTACGGGAACCGGAAGTGCGATAGTGAGAACACCGGTCAAGGCACAAAGTCCGCCAATGAACATCCCTGGAAAGGTTTTTGGCGTCATGTCGCCGTAACCGACTGTCGTCATGGTGACTAAAGCCCACCAAAGTCCTCGCGGTATACTGTCAAAATCGTTCTTTGGATTTTCCTGAAAAGAGCAGCCTACTGGAATTCTTGATATCGAGTAAAAGCATTCAAAAAGGAGAGAGTAGGGCTCGTTTACCGAGAGAAAAGAAAACGATAACAAAAGAGAAGCAGAAAGCAGAAGAGAAAGAAAAGAAAAGAAAAAAAGAAAAAAGAACGAAAAAGGAACAACGAGATTCGGTACAAAAAAATCGAAGTAATCGAAATTAGTATTTACATAAGATTATAAAAAACATCGTATTTTAATTTAAATTTTATTTTACATACTCGATTCTACTCTGTTTTTTCAATTTTATTCTTTTCATCGTTACTCTAACATTATTTCTTATTACATATTGAAATTTGCTTTAATATAATAATACTGTTCGTACAAAATATAACGTTGTAATTTGTTAAATGTAAAAAGCATCCCATTTTCTTGTTTCTTTCCTTTTTTTTTTAGAAAAATAACCATTCAGATAAAAGTTATCTGATTTCAACGGGGGAAAATATTATAGCGTTTAATGAATTATATTTTATTAAATGGTTTCGTGATTATTCCAACGTATTTTCAGCAATGAAAAAAAATAAAATTAAAAATTATGGGATCCATATCATAATCAGAACAAATTCTTGTTATTTTACAAATCAGTTAAGTGATTCGTACCATTCGCATAAGAGTTCATTCGAAGAAAAATTGATAAAGATATTTATGTGATATAAACGTGACCATTCGAGCGATAGATGTCTTAGCATGAGCTAAGAAAGGAAAAAATAAAGAAAGAAGAGTATAGTCGCGTGTCTTCAAGATGAGCTACTTTTGTCACGAGCCTGAGTTCTTTTCATGATTCATGTTTCTTATGAATTTTTCACCTGAGGAAAAGTCAGACTCATTTTCTTTGTCACTCTCCCTTGACGTTACGAGAAAAGCCTTTCATTTTATACGCTTCGTTTGATGTTTTGATCCTTTGTTCGAACGTAATAAAGAAATCTTTCATCGTTTTAATTAATATCCTTATCTTCAAGGATTATCATCTTCTTTCTTTAAGACTGAATAATAATTGGAGATATTGTTTATTTTTTTTGTAGATAGTAAGAATACAAGTACTTGTAATCTGGGTATTCCAAGTACCACCTGAATACCTGAGAGTATCTTGGAATAATTTATTTATATATATATTGAATATTATTCGAGTCATGCTTGACTTGTTAGGTACTTGAATACTCGAAAAATTTGTTAGTTAAATGGAAAATAAGAATCTCATCAATTTCCAATCATACTTATTATCCGGATTATAACGGATTAAGTTCAAAAATTAGAAACATTGATTTTTATAATATAAATCATTATAATATAATATTCTTTTCTTTCTAAATAGTATTAATTTCATTCATATAATATAACAATATAATTCAATACGATTAATTGTTTCTACAATTTGATTACTATCCTATCAAAATAAAAATAAAATAAAAAATAACGTAAATTATTCGAAACATCGAAGATAATCGGATAACATGGGTAAAGTTTATTTGGATAAAACCACTTATTCAGATATCAAATATATTATTCACTCGGGTATTTTTTCCCCGAGTAACCTAATATCCAAGATCTTGAGTAGTAACAATTTTAGTGGATACTTACTTACCTGAAGTCGTTCGGCATAAAAGACGAGACTAGCGAAGAGTACTATGCCAAAAGCAAGGAAGAAAACCAACAATGCTAGTTCTTTAGCTGATGCTTTGAATGTGTGTATGAGTATTCTCAATCCAGGTGAATGTCTGGTCAATTTAAATAGACGAAGCACACGTGCTATTGAGAGGACCTCCAGATACAGGCTAGACTCCGTCAAGAATTCCGTGTAGAAGCTGAACGTAGCTGCTAAATCGATCGCGTTCACCGGCGACACTGCGAATCGCTTTAGGCTTGGACTGACCTACAATCGAATCCGAATCCGAATCCTTTCGTCTTCTTCCCCTCGAGATAAATTTTACCGTTTCAATTTGAACTATGATCAATTCGTCGTCGTCGTCGTTCGAAATTTCAAACATTTCTAAACAACTCTTATATTTCATAAATATAAATTCACAATCAAAATATACACAGAGTAGTAGTAGTAGTAGTAGTAGTAGTGGCACGATAAAATGTATACAACATTTTTCGACTTATTGCGAATAATATAATTAATGCGACAATTAAACTGCATCAATTTTGTATAAACATTTGCTGGTGTGTTTATTTCTAACGTTACAACTAATTTTCATTTTATAGCAATACACTGTACTATTTTTTAATTTTAACGTTAACGTTCATGCTCAATTTGAATTTATATTTACAGAAACATAATTGACAGACTAATTGTAAGAGACAGTTTATAGATTAATTGATCGAGCTATTATCTATATTCAAACACTTACCAAGCATCGTATGGTTATCTCGAATGTGAACCAAGCGTTACAGGCATGTTCGATGTAATAAAATGCTCTATACGGTCGACTGATCTTTTCATTCCCGTAATGCTGAGTGAATTCTACGGAGTCGTTAGTAGGACAATCATTCGTACTAATTTGCGATAGATTATCGTTACTATTACTATTACCAGGATAGCTCTTTAAGCAAAAGCAGAGAACCGAAAGACAGATGAAAAAGATAGAAATGCAGGCTATGCACTTTGCCGACCAGGATGAGTAAGGCTCGTCGAAAAGAGCCCAGATTCTTGGACGTAATCGTTGCCACTTTGTCAACGTTCCACGATTATATTCCTCCTCGTAACCGAAGAGTCGTGAAATCTCCTCGTCGCTAAGTTTCTCGCCTTCTATGTCCAATTTGTCCAATATTGCCAAGGTTTCTTGAGTGTCTCTGTGAATGCTATAAGTACTCCAACAGCAAGGTTCTACCTTAAAAAATATTGAAATTTAACATTTTACATGATTTTTATTTCCTTCCTTTTCTTCTTTTTTTTTTAATAAGTAGTTATGTCATTTACAAATATTCCTGTATCTAATTTTTTAAGAGGAAAATATTATGACACATTTATTGTTTTATATTTTTAGTAGACATTTTGATGATCACATTGCAAGAATGTTAACTTCGTTCTTTTTTTAAAATAGTAACCTACATTTATATTTATAGGAACCTTATTTTAATCTGATTCATCTTGAAATCCGAAGAAATATTAGATCAAAAAGATTTCATAATAACAATTTTTTCTTGTTAGATTTATTAAAAATCTCTCCAAAAAAAAAGAAAAAATAACGAAAGAAGAATCAATTTTGGAAGATACGATTGAATTTGATCAAGTTGAAACAAATAGATACGTAGTAGGTTTATTTGGTTTGAATAATAAGTAATTTACGCGTTATCGTAGATCCTTTGAGATCTCATTTGAACGTTGTAAAATTGATCGGTATCTATAGATTTGAGCTTGTTAACAAGTTGGTCGAACTAACCTGATTAGAATCTAGACCCCAGAAATCGAGTTCTTCTTCAAAAAGTGGACCGCAAACGTCCGTCGGATAATGGAGTTTGCCTGTACGATAATAATTGAGAACCTGTGCGAAGACACCGGGATGCCTGTCGTAGAAATATTCGTTCAATATCGGATCGTAATTAACCGATGCCTTGGTTAGTCGTGACAATCTCGTGGCCGGTATTTTCTTCAAGGTCGTTTTGTAAGTTTCGTGACGTATACCACCGACGTTAAGTATTACCCGATCGTTCCATCTTTCGTCAACCACTTTCCTCATCCTCTTACTTGAATTCTCTTCGATCGCATGACAAGCACGCGATTCACGATGGATAAAATAAAACAAAACTTATGTGAAAACGAGCTAGTAGTATGTCTATATGTTATACCTTAGATAAGACCAAGAAAAAAAAAATCATTTTTTTTCTTGCATCAAGATGAGGAACGAACCGAACTTTTCTTCTCTTCTTCGATTACTCCTATCGGTCCAATACGTTACTTGAAAATATCTTCTAAGAATATTTTCTCGAACGACTATCTCGCATCGAGTTCCTACCAAATTGATTCGGATATTTTTACTCTTGCCGATGTTTCTTTTCTTTTTCTTTTATCCTTCATCTGCCATTCGCCTATTCTTTTTTTTTTCTATTATACTTTCTCCTCCAATTTTGTCGATAGAACGATTTCGAATAGCTGCAAAATTGTCGAAGTAATTTATATCATTAACGTCAAATGATTATCGAAACTTGCCTAATTATTATCGTTTTGATTTTTTGTTAATAATGGTCTCTTCTTCTCTCTCTCTCTCTCTCTCTTTCCTTTGTTCTGAGTCGATCATCAAATGACACGATTATCTATATATACAACCCATTTACCTAATTTTCCCAATACACTGCATACTGTATCTGAACTACGTTAGAAATGACGTTCGTTGAGATATTTACGTGAAGAATAAAAAAATGTACAACAATGATATTCTTGTTGATCGAATCACTAACTAACTAACTAACACGATAAAGCTTTTCTACAAGGAGACATAGAAAGCCACAGGTTGCTTCTTTAATCGTCCACTCGGTCTAGCCGATCGCAACTTTACGTCACGATCGTTCTTTTCCTCGAGTATCTTAAGACGATAAACGACTATATCTATATACTAACATAGATCTACGTGGATTAACACTACGAGCTATTTTTCTTTCGTAATTTTTTACGAGAGAAGGCGAGAGGGCGAGAGAGAGAGAAAGAGAGGAAGAAAAAAAAAGTAAGCGTGAAAATAAAACTTTTTCAAAGAAATTCTTTTTGGTGCCTATCGCAATGGTGCTTAATCCCGAATTCTTATTTCTTTTCTTTTTTTTTTATTTCTTTTGTCTCTTTCTCTCGTATTTTTTTACTCTAAAAGCTAAAGAACTCTTTTCCGAAGCAAACGATTTCAGTTAATCGCGTTATTAACCAAAGCGACCGTGCATGTTAATGAGAAAGAGAGAGAGAGAGAGCAAATTTAATTACATGATCAACGATTATAACAGAGGACACTAGAAACTAGTAGAGAAACCATGTGAACTCTTGAACACGTTATCGTTATAATACGAAATTAAATGAATTAAGTTAGTAGTTAAAAATAAAAAAAAATTTAAAGGGGTGCGGTCGCATTGTTGTTAGTTGCCTAAGGCTGAAATCGATGATTATATTTATTAATGGCTAGTATTTCTTTTTTTCTTTTTTTTTCTTTTTTTTTTCCTTTTTCTTTCGATTAATTAACGTAAAATAAAAATATAAACGCGTATATTTTATTCATAGTCGGTATGAAATAATTTAATCACATTTTGCCGGTAGAATATTGTTCATCGCGTTTATAGAATTTTTAAATATGGATTGTATTTAAAAATATAATATATTTCAATTAAAAAAGTATTAACAGTTTTTCTATTTAATCTATTTAATATTGGTCATATAATTGCACGTTATTTTACTATAATGTAATATCATTTATTAATAATATTGATTGAAAATTTTTATTTTGAAATACTGGCCTTATAAATATCAGTCTAAAAGGAACATTCGGGCAAATTAAAATGCCACAAATTTTTACGTTTATTCAGACTCGCGTGAAACTAATTGTAAGAATGAACTTTACGTATGCGTTATACACATTCCATAGGAATAACCCACGCTTTCTTGTCTATGATTACTTCCTATTAAGTTAAATAAACATTTTTGATGATGATGATGATGATAATGATGATGATGATGAGAATAAAAATCGAAAGATACAATTATTAAAATGTAAAGCATAATATGACACATTTATCGAGTCGGCTTTTTTTTGTTTTCTTTTTTAATTATTAGCAATTAAAATTTCACTATCACCTTGGCAATCGTTAAGCTTCTTCACTATCTGCCTGTAAAACTTCTACTGACAGACTTTATGTTTCTTAGCAAAGGTATAGTCCCGATGAAAGGAATAAACCACGACTTGCAGACGTGGTTAGCAGTTCTATAAATTCGAGCATGTTTATTTGTAGAACCAACCACGCATTCGTAACCACAACCAACCAAGACTTTCTCTATACTGTTTCTTTTCATTAAAAAGACACTTCTTTTTTAATCCTCATGAAAAAAGAATAATTTTTTTTATTTCTTTGTTGAAAAAGAAATTTTTGTTCCTTAATTTTTTTTTTTTTTTTTTTTTATTAATGACAGAAAATAAGAAAGAAAGAGATAATTGTTCAAAGGAATCGTCCGAGTAAAAATAGAATTTACAAAAGAATTTATGCATCCTTTGACTTTGAGTTATATTTATACTGGCAAGAATTGAAATATTCTTTAAGTTAATTTATATTCCATGGTATGTTAAATTTGGAAATTCTTATTAAACGATATATGTATTAAACATTAATGTTCCTTTCGGGGTTTCACGAAGATAAGTGCCATTGAGAAATGTATAATAGTTTAACGATAACATCTTTCATATTGTGGAAAGAAGAACGCTGTCTTTCATATTGCAAATAGTATATTTTAGGATTTAAATTGAGATGTATTTTTGGACAAGAAATTATAACAATTTTTTCGTTAATAGAATTTTCTATCGATTGTAAATAATTTTCCTTTTAACTGTATTGTAAAATATTGTGGAATAATATTACGGTGTACTTCGGAAATATTATTCTTGTTGACTAACCGTGGATAAGATAAAAATTAATAGCTACGTTAATAGTATCATCGTAAATAGAATAAAGTACATTGTGTCAATTAATTAAGTTTCTTTTAAAGAATTTTTTATCAAATGTGGAAACAAATGTCGATAAGGTAGTTTTCTAGTGTATTCTCGGTTGCATTCGTACAGGGTGCGCCTCTTGCATGCAACCATCGTTACTTTAAAAAATATTTTATCTCCTTTGATAAAATGAGTTAATATTTTTTTATAATTGCATTTAAAAGCATTTAAATATAATTATCCGTAAATTAAATCTTTGTGAATTCTGTAAAATATTTTTCATATACTTTTTACATTAATTATTTAATTAAGCTTACAAGATTTTAATATATAAAAGATGAGACGAATATTTCTTTAACATTTGTAGAATTATTTTTGAATATTTGCAGAAATTATTTAAATTTTATAATCGTTTGTTTATAAATTTATAGTAAAAATATATAAAGGATATAAAAAAAAGGATATATTTTTCAAGTGAACGATATAAACACTGTATTCTTTCGCCTCTTGCACTTCTATCGAAGAAACTATTTATATACTATATATCGGTAGGGAGGTAGCAAGTATAATTAAAACAAGGTCGTATTCACTTTAAAAAGATCTCATTAATTTTTAATTATTATCCTTATTTTTTATTCCCTTTCTCTCTATTTTAACCATGTTAAACATAGGAATTCGACACTATGTTTAAACACGCAGAAAAAATGATAAGATCCATAGGTTCGAAAGTTGATAAAATAGAAATTGATAAAAAAAACAAAACTATCTCACCTCTCATTTAAATATCAAATCGTGTAATCGTCTTGTTCGAAGATAGATCAAAAAAATCTATTGATCAGAATCAATTATACGATCCTTGATCATCTATGTTTATTCGATAATAGTTAACGTCGATAAAAAAGATAAGTAAAAGGACACGTGGAACGCCAAGGGTGAGATTCGTAGGGGCGCCACCACTACGACTCTAACAACAAGATTGACGACTAGCATATTACCCTTTGAAAATCCATGCTCCTCGTAGTAATTGCATATACTTTCCGTAACAAACAACAACAAACGTTAATATAATTTACGCGTACGCGTACGCGTAAATTATATTAAAACATCGTCACCTTTCTTCCCTCTTCCTCCCCCTATTGGAAATAAATTCAAATATCATTTATTCCTTATCAACAATAATCTTAAAACATATTCATCATTAATGAAAACATTGTCAACCATTGAATCAAACTATTCGTAGACGCGTATAAGATCAATCAAATGGGGTATGAAATAAATAATAAAAAACGGCAATATCATTTAACAAATTATCATTATATCCCAGAAGTTCCTCTTAATGCAATGTTGTAATTTATGAGTTCACATAGACAGAATAAAAAAAGAAATAAAGAGAGAGAGAAAAATAGAAAAGGGATGAAGTACGCTTGCCCGCCCTCGGTACTGAGATGAACGGGAGCGAGAAAATGAGGGATAAATAGGGGAGGGATTGAGATAGAGAAAGAGAGATAGAGAGAGAGGGGGAGGCTGAATAGAAGGTAGGGAGGTATACTCGGTAGTGCATCCCACGTAATTCATCCCCCCAACCTTCTGACTTTCCTGGCGATCTACCCCCACTCTGTAGCAATAACGAGAGAAAGAGAGAGAGAGAGAGAGAGAGAGAGAGAGAGAGAGAGTGGGAGAGAGTAGGGGTTTGCGAGGGAGCGCGAGTGGAGGGATGATAAGAGAGAATGAGAGACCGAACGAGTCTCACCCTCTCTCGCAGAGGGTTTCTCGTTCCATCGTATCAATTTATATCCACCCTCGACGCAAGGCATCTCAGTCGCACGGTCGAGCGTCGACTCTTCGCATCTCTCGTCGGGCGCGTCGCGGCGCGGCGCGTCGCCTCGCCTCGTCTCGTCTCGGTCGTGTCCGCGAAAACCTCGTCACGCCGACGAGGACGACGTCGACAACGACCACGACGAAGACGAAGACGAAGACGACGACCACCACGACCACGACCACGACCTCGACCACGACCACGACCACGACGAAAACGAACAAGTCGTCCTTTCTTTCTTTCTTTACTCACTTCATTCCTATCTTTCTACCTTTCTTCTTACCAAGAAGGTTGACCGGATAAGAGAAGCCGACAACAATCAAAATTGAGTATCCTAGAAGAATTACTACTATTACTATTACGAAGAAGAAGAAGAAAAAGAAGAATACACGAGCAACAACGAGAACGACAACGACGAGGACGACAATGAAAGAAGACGACGACGACGTCGGCCTTCCTGTTGGCTGCTGACCTAATCGTGTACTACTACTATTACTCTTCTTTATATTTTTCTTTTCTTTCCTTTTCTTTTGGTCCAGCTAAGACGCTAGACTAACTTTTATATTTATTTCCCATACTATTTTCTTCGTTTTTCTTCTTATTCTCTTGTTTTATCTGTTCCTTTTTCTCATACTCTTTTTCTCTCTCTCTCTCTGTCTGTCTGTCTGTCTATCTGTCTGTTTGTCTTTCTCTTACTTTTCTTTCTCTCTCTTTAACAAGAGTCGAGATAAAGATAGAGAAAGAGAAAGAGGAAAGTGGAATAAAAAAGAGCAGATCGATAGGCCGGGTCAGTGTGCGTGAGAGCAGCGAGCGAACGTGCGAGAGAACGTTAGCTTGCCAGAGAGAGCGTTAGCTTATCAGAGGAAGAGAGAGAGAGAGAGAGAAAGAGGGTGCCCCGCCGTATAACGGGGGTGTGGCCAAGGATGGTGAAGGCTCCCACAATGGGTCCCACGGGAGGACCCCAGGGCATCAGGAAGATTCATCCCAGTCCGGAGATCGCCATGAATCCTAGGAACCTACAAGCAGCCACCACCAATCTCACCCCCACCGTTCTGCGCTCAGAGGCCAACACTCTCGGTGCTACGACGCACGCCTTTCATCCTCAGGTAAGCAAACTCTTTATCTACCTATCTCTTTTTATCTCTCTATCTCTATTTTTTCTTCTCTATTAGTATCCCTCCCTCCCTCCCTTCTTCCCTCTCTCCTTCCATCCCACCCTCCATCTCTCTATTTATCTTTCTCTCCCTTTCTTTTTCTATCTATCTATCTATCACTATTTTTGTCTTTCTTTCGCTGTCGTTTTTTTCCATCTTCTTTCATCCCTATAATACACGTCTTTTGACTTTGTCTACGGTCTACTCAACGTCGTCGTGTTTATTAACCAACCCCCGTCGGAACTCTCGTGTCTCCTCTCTTTCTCATCTTTCTCATCTTTCTATGTTTTTCTGTCTCTCCGTATATAATACAGTCTTTGAATACTGACAAACCAGTAGTAAAATACCGGACTAGTCAGACAGCCGCAGGGATTTCTACTCATTGTGAAATTTGACGATACAATACGTACGCGCCACTTTCTCGTTTATATATATGTATATGTATATCATATATAATACATATATTTATATATTGCATGTATATATATATATATGTTCGTGCGCCCTCGAATAAACTTCCATTAGTCGTCGATTATACCGTAGCAAGCTTTCACGATAAATTTGTTAACGATAAAACGCTACGATTACCGACAAAGAGATAATATCACTTGGGTTCTCGTTTTACTCTTGTTGATAGAAAAACATCCGTATCGTCGTCGTATATATTACTTATACATATATACATATATTTTGATCAAAAATTTGGACCAATGATAATTTTTATACAAATTGGAGAAGGGTTCGGAAAGTAGGTTAAATGCTTTAAGAACAAATCTACACCTACCCCATCGATACTTCGAATGACGAATAACGAATAATTCTCTTTCTCTTTCTCTCTTATTCATTCTCTTATTCTTTCTACTTTTTTTTTGTTCCTCCCCCGCCCCCCATCCAAAGAGACGGCATTGAACGTATTCACCGCACAAACTCGTCTTCGTAACTATCGTCTTCTTAAATATATCCGTCTTCGTCTGTCTCTTGGAATAAGTGTTCGCGCCCAACTGAAGGACGTACTCGAAGGAAAGGCTCGTTTTCTACGATCGAATATGGGTCACTTTTATTGGAAAAAGATTGTTCTATTTTTTTTTCGAACGTTTTAACAATTTTCAAACGTATTTTTTTTTTTCACACATTTTATTCGCCGCGATACGAGAAATGATAAGAAAAAGGTCTGAAAGGAAGGAAAAGAAATATTCAACTGAGGTGTGATATCGTCATTCAATTTTGAATACCGAACGAGCTGGTAAAGGTCGAGTTCATTCAGTTTCAGAAAATCGCGTGTTTTTTGTTGCGAGAAAATGTCAAAGGATCGTGTGTTGCAGCGATAACATCAAAAGATGTATCTGTTTTGTATTTGTTTTAACGCGCGATAGACACTAGTTATGCTAGATATAATAGTGCCGGTAATTATGACAACAGAGATTAAATCTAAAAATAGAAATAAAATTATTTTATCAGCTATTTTATAATATCAATAATTTTAGTATAAATCGTTATAGATATAAACATAAATATATATAATAAAAAAATAATATTATATATAATAAATATCTTCTTCTTCTTCTTTTTATTTTTATTAGGACTTCGTCATGTTATAATAGCTTTTTTATTGCTATTTCTGGGAGTGATTTATTGTTTTTACCGCGGTAAGTTGTTAGCCTCATCCTCGATAATAAATATAATATTAATAATATAATATAAAATAATTGTAGTATATAAAATAGATTTTAGAATGAATATTTCCAATTTTTTGACTTGCAAAAATTCTGAAATTACCATAATACAACGGCACACATATACATGGTTGGGACAATATGTATCCATAAATCTATGATATTATCATTGCTAATAAGAAAAAAATACAGGATACATTTTTATATTATGTTAGTATTGTGTTAGGTTTCTCATGTTTTATTGATAACCTTGTGAAAAATTTCCTAGAAGCGAAGAACACGCTATAGAACGATTTGTCCGTGGTAATCAATTGCAATCCGTGAAAATGACTATTACACGATGTTACGTTGCCCGCCAAGTGTCCATCGAGTAGGTGTGGCATGATATATGTATATATATATATATATGTCCCTCGTGCGTTATGCATCAAGGGATGACGAGTATCTTCTTGAATGCATATTGATCGATCTGATAGATCTACAAACGTTTCGGTATACTCACGAACAACTTTACAATTTATTACACGTACTTACTAGTTTTCATTTATTTTCTTACTACGCGAGTAACACTGCTCACGTTACTTAACAAAAGTTTGGATAGAAAAGATTATCATTTTGAAGAAAAGTTGAAATAAAAAAAGTTTTACGAAATGATAGTAAATCCGTTCAAGGAAAACTTTGCCTTTCTCTCTCTTTCTCTCTATTTTTCCTTTCTGACATTACTTTTTTTCTTTTCGAACAACGAAGAAAGAAAAGAAAGAAGAATAGAAGAATATATTTCAAAGTAAATTTATATGCCTGGAAGGTATGTAACGTTTAGATCGCGAACTATCCATGTTGGAAAAGATTGAAGTGGGTTGTCTTGTAGTATGCAAAATACCATCTGGATATGTTCGTACTTTATACGTATGTATATACATATATATAGACAGATGAGAAAACGCTTTTCGAATTTATCCTTCTTGAGAAAAAGACCTTTCCTACGGGGGATGTCTTTTGCAATGCTATTCTTATCGAATAGTTCTAACTATATTTCAACGTGAAATATTTTTCACCTATGAGAGTGATGGTTTAAGATCAAACAGGATAGGATACTCGAGATTGTATCTGTTTATCTTTCGAGAGGAAGATGATCATCGTTCGTGTATATTTAGTCAAGACAATAGCAATGCCGAGGATAATGAAGTCCAGGAAATTACAGAAGTTCGGTATATACCCTACAACCGGCTGTTATAAGTTTCTATAGTAGCAAAGCCAATTGGAAATGGGTTGCGACGTACGACTCCTAGTGATGTTCTAGTAAATGAGACAGAACGGTTTTCGTTAATTTGAGTTGAAATTGTTCGGACTGACAACATTTTCATCTATTTTAATATTTAAACAAGATTCGTAGAAATCATTTTTAACGATTATAATAGATTTTTAATAAGAGAGCAATTAATTATATTTCTCTCAATTATTTCTAATAGAATCTCTCGAGAAAATGAATTGGAAATGAACCTCGTGACATGTTCGATGATTTTAGGTGGACGTTTCGACGCAAGTTGATCTTCACAGTGGTGGTGGATCCTTTCACGGAGATTGGGATCGAAGAGCTACGCCACTTTATTCGCGAGAAGACATAAAGGAGCAATATTGCATAACCAGTAGACAATTGGACGCTGTTGAAAAATCGACCGGTGGATTTTTTGGTTGTCTATCAACGAGAGGACCTTCGCCATGCAGCTCGACCAGAAGTTCCATTCTTTCTGCTTGTGTTAGAAGTGTCCCGAGCGATGAAAATCTTTGCGATGCTCCTTATCCTCGATATTCATTACCGATCATGTATCAGCAACCCTATACAAATTTTTCCAGAGGCCATTCTCGTTACGACATTGAAGATGACATTGAAGTCTTTCGACGAAGACCAAGAACATTTTGCACTGTCTCCGATCCTAAGAAGTAAGATTTTGGAAACAAAATTTCATTCCTAATACGATTATTATCGTATCAATTTTTTCTTTATATTAATTTTCCTATTTACACGAAAAACATATAAAAGAAGGACGTATGTTATATTTCATTAAATTTACAGAAAAATATATAAGTTTGAAACTAATCTCTCATTATATATTGTTTGTTATTTATTAAAGTGGCAAAAAAGATGCGTGCCAATTAATTTTTTGAATAGTACAGGGAATAATTTGAATAACATTTTTCCTATGAATTTAACAAAAATGTAACATACGTTCCTTTTTTCCGGACATCCATTCATTTATCTTTCCATCCACATAAAAACAGCATATAAACAACAACAACAACAACAACAACAATAATAATAATAACAATAATAATCGGCTAAAAATACCGACGCGAAATAAATTCGTAAAAATAGAAGAGAAGAAGGAAAAAAAGATTAAAAGGAAGTTTAACGTTTAATCAGATCTATTAGCAACAAGTAGTGGGTAAATCGGTAAGTTATTAGCCATTTAAATAATTCGTTTTGCCGTTGAAATTAAAATCGTCGTTTCTGTCAGAGAGATGAGTCTAACCTAGTAGCGTTGCATACGCTCGAGTACGAATTTATGCCCGATATATATGACGTAATTAGGCCGGACACTCGTGATTACATTATCTCGAAGCATTTGGCTACGAATGCAATTACGTTTTACTATGCGCCGGCCGACGCGTTGACTATTTTGTGTCGTTCTACGTTTCATTACGGTTGTCAAACGTATGCGACGGATGATCGACCGATCGTTTTTATCCTGACACTTTTATCATCTATGTATTTTTAATTGAATCGTGAGACTTGTCGACAAGAGAAAGAAAAAAAAAAAGAGTTTCGCGAACGGTTTAGAAACAGTTGAACAAAGACTAAGACAATGCGAATGTTCGAAATGAAACTGTTAACGAAAATAAAATTAATTAGATATTTTTTAATTAGAAACAATGTCAATTAAAAAACTGGCGTTAACATTTATCAGATCGATATTTAAAACATTATTCACGAATACGTTAAACAAATGGCAAGTATTTATAATAAAGTATCATATTAATACGTTAAATAGATGATCAGTATTAATAATAAAATATGAGCATGTATCCTGCATTTAATATGTAACCCCGATGCAACCCTACCCTTATTATAAATACTGATCATCTGGTTAGTTATTATTTATATTGATCGAATAAATGAAAGTGATGGAAGAAATTACTTTTTATCTTTCTTTTTTTTTCTAATAAAAGTAAATAAAAATGTAATGTGAAAAAAAATTTGGAAAAAGATACACGTGGTTGCCCGAAGACGAAGAATCCATCAGGATGGAAGGCCCAAGGCCAGTATTACCCCCTGTGCCTCCACCACCCTCTTCGCAAGGTCCTCAAGCTCCTAAATCGAAACACGTGAGTTTCGCCAGATCGCATACGCTCACATCTTTCGACGTTCCCAGGAGTAGAAGTCCACCAAGGTCGCACAACCCGGAACGCCTTATTGACTCGCAGCCAATGATGCAAAACACCACTGTGTCCTCGAATTTACCCCTCGTCCATTCTTACGCTCCGCTCATCCGTGGTAAGTTTTTCCTTTATTTTTTTTTCTTCTTCTTCTTCTTTTTTCTTCCGGATACGTGAACATTTAAAAGAAATCGATAAATAATTATTTATCAAGATAATAATTATATAATTTTAAACGCGATTATAAATATATATGCCAAACCAAATTGTAATCCATTGAAGAGTCTTAATAACGGGAAGGAAAAGATGATATTAGTTTGAAGTAGCAGTTTACTTCCACGTATATGTAACTAGTGAAATTCAGGTAAGCTTACATCCTCCGTTTGATTACTATCCTACGGCAACTTCCTTTGGATGATGAAATTGCCAATATCGTAACGCGATGGGAATTCCATATTGAATTTATTAAAGTAATAATGAGGTAATATTAGAAGTTAGCAGAATTTTCTATAACGCGATTATTCCTACGAATGATTATTATATTTTTAATCCAATTGACAATTACTTGTATTCGTGTTGTCGATTGATACGATTCATCAAATTTTCTAAAAAAAAAAAAAAACATTTTCATTAGAATATTCGCTGCATAAGCGTTTAATTGGCGTGTATAATAAATGGCAATCGATCTACGTGTTCTGATAATTAACGAGAGGTCAAAGTTTTTATTGGAAGTGAGTGGAAATAATCGATTAAGTGGACAAACGTGACTCTCTTTCTCTCTCAAAGTTTTTTTTATTTCTATTCTAAATGATCTCTTTCCAGAAAAGTTTCCGAAACGTGGCGTCATGAAAACGCAAGCGACACAGACAGAAATCCCAGCAGATTTTCGTGCTAGAGTACCTCCCGTAACACTAAGTCCTAGGACCATTCATAGAGTAAAGATGGTCTCGCAGGGAGCTCAAACGAATGGTCTGTTTAACGGTAGAAAGTTGACGAAAAGTTATTCCGAGGCTGGACAATTGGGTACTCCTTTGGGTGGTATACAAAGTAGTTCAGGATCCAAGGAGGAAATAGAACACGAGCCACTTCACAGAACGCAAAGTGAGGAACCACCACGGTCACCGTTCATCGTCGATACTCCACCATCTCAATTTCCTAGTTATGCCATCAACGAGGACGAATCTTTGCCTAACGGAGACATCGACGGTCCTTTGTGTCTTGTAAGTTAAATATTATTTAAAAAGGGAATATTTTTGTAATATCTGTTAAATACCTTTCAAAAGTTTCATTTTGGATTGATAATATTCGCTTACAGTCACAAGATCAACGACAAAAATCCATCGAACTTGAAGACCAAGAAATCCTTATAGATTTTAAGCCAGCTCCAGTTTCACCCGACGCACGTGCCATTCTTAATCGTTTGTCAACACCCACGCGAAGGTTCCTGCCATTACAAAAAACTCTTTCCGATGGTGAAATTAGAGTAGAGAGACGAGAATTAGTCGGTGAAGCTGGGGAGCCAAGTTATCCGCATACCTGTAGAAGAAATCATCAGGATCCATGGAGTAGGACTGTTAGAACGTCAGTTGAATTTTCATCTACTCCAGAGGATCTTTCTCTTTTAAGAGTACCTTCTCCTCAAGACGATCATCACGAAGAAGTTAGTAAGAGAATCTTTTTAATAATTTACATGTACTTCAAACATTCCCTTTAACTTTTGTCATTGACTTAGGAATTTCATGAAAATCTTATACGTCGTGGACTTTTCCGTAAGAGGAGTGTATCCCTCGAGGATGGAGTACAGGGTCCGTTGTCCGGTGATTTTATGCTACCTAGGTCGCTTCCTACATCGCCTACCTCACCAACGTCATCAGGTGGTAATAACATAAGAATATTTGAATACAGAGATATATCATATATAATATTCTTTTAATTAACAAGTGCATTGTTTAATTAACGATTAAACAGCACCTCGACGAATGCCCCAAAGTCCAAAAGACGAATCACCATTGATTCACGACTTGTCGCACGTAAGAAAGATTTGTATTCCATTATCGAGAACATCTCCAGTGACTGGCATTCCTGGGACTTCTCCGTTCGCCTCGAGTGATTCCCTAGCGAACGACATAACGAGGGACCACAGCGACGGAATTTGGAACGAGTCCCAAGCTACGGTACTTCAAGCCGACTCTCTCGCTTTGTTAACCCCAAAAAGGAGGCTCCTTTTACTTTTGCAACATCAGCAAGACTCTTCTATGGATACCGAAGCACTGGACGCCGAAGATGTGAAGGAGATGCACACGCCCAGTCCAAGAATACGCCTCGAGCCTGCTACGCCTGTACAACCTCTCACGCCAAGGTTGAAATTACTTATCGACAAAGGCTAACTATTTACGTAGAGAGACATAAATAGGCTACTGCCACTGATCAACTCACGGTTCAATGTGTTCGATCTTGGACACGTTGCATGCAACCTTATTCTTCATTATTAAAGTGTCATCATATGAGGGTATATATTTGCGGTGTATAAAAGTTAATTCTTTCGTTATTTCAGCGCTGACACTTCAACGATGGCAACGAGCAACGGAAGAGCAAAAACTGGCTTCCGTCGTTCTAGTCCAGCACCATCATCCTCACAACCACAATCACAATCGTCGAGCGAGTTTTGTTTGAGTCTAGCTAGAACGGATTCTGGTGGTCGTACAAACACCGACCTTTCTGAAACCTCGACGACCGAGGATTATTTCACTGCCAATACCTCGACCGAAACTGGGACCACAACTGGTACCTCCGCGACTACGAGTTCCTGGTCTAGGCCACCGCAAACGTCCAGTGCCGCGGCCTCGGCATCAGCACCAGCATCGACCACAGCCACCGCCGCGGAGGGTAGCTCTTTTGAGAGTGCTAGCTCGATTTATAGTCTAGCGAGAAGCGAGGTATTCATTACAAAATGCTATTTTTTGACAAAGTAACTTAAACTCTTAACTTAACCTCTTATTGTTGGCCAAAGAAAATGGGATGAAAGGACAATACGTATGACAGTACTTGAATACTGTATAAGTAGGTTTTATACAAAATTTACTGTTTGTTAAAAAAACAAAAATAAATGACAGCAGTCATTTTCAATTGCATCATTAAGAGCTTAACATTCCTAGCTTTCATTTGAGTCAACGTGTTAATCATACGAATTTATATTATTCTTAATGTATTTTATGTATTTTGTCAGGCCGTGGTCGAGGAACCTTGTAGTCCACGACCGATCGAGGAAGAGACAGAAGATCCTTTCGGTGTTGAAGAATTACTTTCTCCAGCAAGATCGACTAGCAGTAGTAGTTCAGGAAGTTACGATTTGAAGGATGCAATGGCGACAATGCAGGAACTTGATCAGATAGCATTAGAAAGTGGTCACGTTTCTGAGGCAGAGTTAGAAAAAGACGTGAGTATCATATAACCTGAATTTCTCAGTGTTTCATCAATCTTGATCAGTTTTATTTCATATCAGGAAGGACATCGTTCGTCATCTGGTGGATACGCCGAATCCCCACCGGATCAGCGTGCTTGGAACGAAGAAGAACGTCGAAGAAAACAGAAAACTTTGGATTTAACCAATGGACTGACTCCCACGGAATCGGAACATATTACCGAGTCTTTGTATTTGGATAATGTGAGCGTTTCTTCGAGGTCGAGATCAAAACAAACACCTTCAAGGAGTCCTCATCGCAACAATAGAAAACGAGACAATGGTCAATTGCAACAAATTCAACAGCAACAGAAGCAACAACAACCACAACCACAACCACAACAGCAGCAACAACAACAACAACAACAACCAATTACCCGAAGTCCTCAAAAAGAAGAATGGAGATTGGAACAAAGTGAAGATGGTACACACGCAGCTACATCCGATGATTCTAGCTGTAGTCATTACTATCGTATGCATCATCATCATCATTATCATATGCATAGAGACACTAGTGATAGTGGTAGGCCTCGAAGAACCAGGGAAAGTCCAAGAAGGAAAAATGGAGGCTACGTACCTACAAGAAGAAGAAGCAACGAGGTATTTTATTTGCTATACTATATTAAATTTCTTTTAAATTGTAGTTTTTTCTTTGATTATTGCTTTTCAATATAATTAATAAGGATAGCATATTATACCGAAATTTACTATACCGTTACTTTTTATCTACCAACTTATATATTTATATGAATATTTTATTTAGCGGCAGTAATTATTCTTTATAATCAATGCTTTAAAGGATTCATTTGATTTCTCAAATTAATAAGAATTCTAAAGATCAGGATTTTCTATTATAATATTCCCTAGGATAAGAATGCCGCTATAACTGGTAGTTTGCCACGAAGAAGGTCTCGTATAGCAGACGACGTTTGTTCAAATCGTTTGAGTTTCGGGCGTTATCAACGTAGTCCTGGACACGAGTATCGTGCCATGATTATAGATCGTCATAGTCCAGAAGCAAGATTAAAGGCTCTATCAGCTGAATCTCTTAGATCTGTTAGTCCTGGTAGCGACAGTGTATTTTATAGCGAAGAAACCGATCAGCCATATATGACGGTTGCTACATTAGACGAACCACATTGTCATCATTGTGGGAGGAAGGTAGGTTAAATACGTTCGAGGTAACACTTTAATTACGACTATATTTAACCGTAGATTTACTTCGAGGTTTCTGAGGAGATTGTCAAACCACCAGCGGATTTTGCTGACTCGCCGGAAGGACACAGGTCAACCAGTTCGAAACACGGCTCTAGTCAAAGACTTTACAAGAAGTTTGACAAGAGATATCGTTTGGAAGATCGTAGCGATAGAAGACATCGTCGTAGTAGTGCTGGCCGATCTGACATTCGGGCTAAATCGGAAGAACGTGCTGGACCAAGATCAGGAAGCAGAGGATCGATAGATGAAACTGCTGCTGGTAGAAAGAGACTACAAGTTCGAAGTACAGACGCTAGCATGGAAATTCTAACAGGTTTCGTCACATAATTGCGATAATTCGTTTCTTTTTTTGGATTGAACAAGTTTTTAAACAAGAAATAATTCAATGTGAAAATCAATGATTATTAATTATAATTATTTATTAATTGTCAACAGGGAGAGAAGACGAAGATGATTACGTAGAACCGTATACAGGTGGAGAATGGATTTACATTGGCGATTTTGAGGAAAGTCACGTTTGGCGTCGTCCAGATAGTCGTGACAGTGACGACGACATTTTAGGAAGTATACTCAAGGAACGAAGGGGTTCTCAAGAATCGACAGAGAGCGAAAGAAATTTTCGACACAAGTATCAAGCGGCTACACATCGGATGGTTCATCGAAAGAGTAGTGGCGAAATGTACAGGAGGATACAAACGAAAAATTTTGGTGAGAATAACAAAATTTATTTCCTTTCTTTTCTTCATCAGAGTTGTTCAATTAACGGGTCCAATACTGTAATGAAAATCCTACCCGACATAAATAAAATCCTGAACTTCGAGAAAATATTAATATTTCTGTATACTCGCGTTTTTTTTTCTTCTTGATTATTTTGAGAGTTATAAAATTTTACATGCGTCTCGAGACGATTTTTTTTCTCAAGGAAGTCACAAAAGG
The DNA here is from genome assembly GCF_010416935.1 of Polistes fuscatus. Classification (NCBI taxonomy): domain Eukaryota; kingdom Metazoa; phylum Arthropoda; class Insecta; order Hymenoptera; family Vespidae; genus Polistes; species Polistes fuscatus. The sequence continues at coordinate 11,384,584 of NW_025113107.1, read as the reverse complement.
TTTGACAAACGAACTCTAGGTCTGCCTTTTTCTCTTTTATTTATTTTGCATTCTTTCTTTTTGTATTTTTTATCTAAATACATACTATCATAAAAGAGGAAAAATAAATTCGATCGATAATCCGTCGTATAGTTCCATCGTAGGTATCTCGAAATATCAAAGAGGAGGAGAAGGAGATAAAGAGAGGGTTAACCATAGCAAGTAAGACCTTGAACGTTGGATCGAAGGTTAGAGTATTTTTAAATCGATACAGGATGACTGTTTTTCTCAAAGCATTCTCGCGTATATAGAGCGTTATGCATATTCAATAATAGTTAGGATAGGGGTAGGTAATGTAATAAGGGTAACATTGTCGCGTAAACTAATAATAAAGAATATAAAAATATATCATAATAACATCCGATGGGTTGTTGATGATAAGAGAAACAATTATTTTTCATTCGAACAAATATCTCTAGAAAAAAAAAAAGGTTCCATCAAACAGATACTATATTTCTAATATTAAACGAATAACTCGGAAAAGGATCTAAAAATCTATCTTTCGAAATAAGAAAAAAATTTGGAACACGCGAGGACGCCCTATCATGGTCGCCAAGTGTTCGATTTTTTTATTACTAAGTGTATACGGCATCGTCCAAGAATGTTCCCAAAAAATCTTTGGGAACTCGACGTAAGAGAGGTGTGTTAATGTGCGTCTGTGTGTGTATGCCTGTAAATAAAAAGAACGAACAAAAAAAGAAGAGGGAGATAAAGAGAACAAGAGAGAAGAAAGACAAAGAAAACTAGAGATAGAGGAAGATAGACGGTTGATCATTCGAGAGCAAGTGAGAGATAGATAGATAGAGAAAAAGAGAGAGAGAGATGTTCTTAGCGTTTCTTTAAATAAGCACCGCGTAATACTGCGTCGTCTAAATATATCTTAGCCGGCTCTGCCGTCCGAATTGGACGGCTTCTCCGGTCTACCACTAAAGACGCTATCGCGAATAAGAGGAGGATGAAGAAGAGGAAAGAAAGCATGAAAGTTAAGAAGGAGAGATAGAAAGAGAGAGGGAGATAGATAGATAGACAGATAGATAGATTAGAGAGGAAAAGGGAGATGGTGAGTTGTGGTGGTGGTGTTGGTGTTGGTGGTGTTGGTGGAGGTAGTGGTGTTGGTGTTGGTGTTGGTGGCGGTGGTGGCGATGGGCCGAACATTCGAAGAAGAAGCTTTTGGCCGGCAGTCAGTGGGTCAGGGCGCCGAGTCGCATTCCACGGGTTCGTAAGCTGAAAGCTTCGGGAAAGCTTCGGGAAAATTTCGGGAAAACTTCGGGTAAACTTCGGGTAAACTTCGGGAAAGCTCGAATAAACCCTTTCCTTTTCGTTATTACGTTTAGATTGGTATCTCCATCAAGATTAAGTGAATTTTCAAAGTTGTCACGACATATTCTTTAATAATAGATCGATAATTAATTTTTGATCGATATCAGTTAGAAAGGATATTGATTCGAATAAAAAAAATCTAGAGAGAAATAGGGTAAAAATAAAAGAAGGATGGTGTGCGACTCGGCGCACAATTCAGAGTGTGGAAGGATGGAGGAATTGGAAGAGGATGTGTCGCTGAAAAGAGCGTTGGAGGACCTTCTCAAGTGTATGCTTAGGGTGTGGTGCAGGGAGGGACAGGCTCTTACGAGACTCGGTGCAACGACACCTGGTAAATAATCTTCTTTTCATCACTTAATTAGATTCCTTTTTTAATAATGGGATAGGTAGAAGAAACTCACAAACCCAAACTTAAGTTTTCAAACTTTACAAGGTCGGACATCAGAGCTCGACATGGTCATTATTACTGAGACATAAATTAATGTAATAGGTACCCTAGGTACATCGATCGAAAATCGGAAACTCGCCAAGATTTCCTAGCACGTGGGGCCAAGAATGAAAATTTTAACGATTATTTGGACAATACTTGTAACACTTTAACCGTGTACCTAATATCTTCTTCTCGTTGTCCTCGCTCGATCAAGATCAAAGCGCATTGAACGTTTACCGAGAGTGCCGCCAAATCGATATGTTTTTCCTCAAGGTCAAGAGACACACGAGAAGAGAATTTCTACATCCGAATCTTGTGATTTCTCGACTGAAAATAACTTAGCTAAATTCTTTCTTCCTCAATCACCCCATCTCCTTTTCTATTTTTCTTCTACTATATTTTATTTTTATCTTATTTATTTTTTTCTACGTTAAAAATTTCGGCTAATCATGTCACGGACGCTGAGGATTCGTGGAACGAAACAGGGAACACATGTAGTACGTATTTTGACACACTTCTCTCGCTTAATCCTCTACGGATATCCAGAAATATCCAAGATACATTAACGTAGGGTATATAACTATGGCGTGCGTTCATCATCAAGCATGCATCTCTTCTGACGAGAGAGAAAGAGAGAGAGAGGGAAGAGAGAGATCGGTTTAGTCAATCGGAAATATAATATATAGCTAAAGTATCGAGATACTTACTGCTTTTGTTTAAATATTTCTTTAAAGTAGATGTACATAATCGACATAATGTCTATCTATAGAATTCCGATGATATGGAATACCCATGCAATGGGTCTAAGGAAGTTGTGCATGTATCTGCAACCCTCTAAAAATATCCAACAGGGGATCTCTACTCTCGGGAATAGAGTCTACTCAGCGAGATAATTCCGATAGTTGCTAACGCATTGTTGCTTTGATTATTCTTGGATCATTAATTCCTATTGGATTAAAGACAATTTGAAATATTTCCTTGGCATATTACATTTCTCAGAGAGAAATAAAATGAGGGACAGTCCAATGCGAATTCTTTCATATTTAACCACCAGATTAGCGGTTTCTAGTCGATGTCTCTTTTCTACTTCCCATATACACCTTGTCTTTCTTTTCTGATCTTTATTCATGGCTTTATACACGCTCGGATCGCCGCGAATAAATAGAAACGCTCTAAAAGGCGGCGGAAAGTGGGTCGGCGTGACGCACGTGTGGCGCATTACTTTCTATAATGGCAACTGATTATACACACCGTCGTAACTCGCAAACTGTTGGATATCACGATACGAAGAAAACTGCTATATGCATGTGGGAGAAAAAAAAAGAACAAAATTATATTGAAAAAAAAAAAAAAGAAAATAAAAAATCGAGGAAAGGGGTTCGATCGATCCAGCACACTTCGATCCCCTCTATTTTGTTATTTATTCGTTTTGTTCCTTCCTCTAAATCGAATTAAATCAACGCTTCGAACGTCAACTTCGATTTGCAGAGAGCGACAAAAGGGTGATCGTGAAACGAGAGGCCGATGGTGAGTTTGGATTTCGGATTCACGGATCAAAACCGGTGGTAGTATCCGCGATCGAACCAGACACACCTGCTGAGAGTTCCGGTTTGGAGGTTGGCGACATTATAATGTCGGTGAACGGTAGAAGCGTCATGGACGCGACCCACTCGGAAGTCGTCAGGTTGGCTCATTCCGGCACGGATGTCCTCGAGCTGGAAGTCGCGAGGACGTGCAACGTCCTAGCACCGCGAGTGGCCAGGAACGGGGCTAAGGATGCACAGGAGGAGCCTATTTGTACGGGTTATTTATGGAGAAAATCGGCAACCTCTTCGAACACGGACAAGTGGGTTCGCAGATGGTTCGCACTACGTCGCGACAATTGTCTCTATTATTATAAGACTGACTCGGTTAGTGTAGATTCACATTTATCGAATTATTTAACATTTGAAATATATTTTGTTCTTATTTCGATTATTCGGTGAATGGAAATAGATATTCGAGAAACGATATTATACGTTCACTGGGAATGATCGCGATAATTAAAAGCCCCTCGACGAATCGTAAATCAACTAATTACCTCATTTAACCGTATTCATTATCAGGATTCACAACCGGTAGGAGCGGTAATGCTCTTGAAATACGAAGTGGAAGTTACTCCCGAATTGAGATTGCATAGTTTTGCTATAAAGAAACAAGCAGCCCCAACGTTACGGCTCGCTGCCGATACGGAAGAAGCGGCGAGCAGGTGGGCTACGGTTATTAAGGAAGCCATCGAACGAAACAATCAGGTAATCTTATCGTAATCACACAACTACGATAATTCTTACCTTTGTATTGTATTTTGATTTGTTTTTTCTTTTCGACAAGAATTTCATTATTATTCATTAATACATCGAAATTACAGGTAGACACTTGGTTGAACGCATCGTTGAGAATGCGCGAATTACCAGCTTGCACTATACAAAAACCTGACTGCTTTGGTTATCTAAGTAAACAACAGGAACATGCGAAAAAGACTTCCTCGCCTACCGGCTGGTCCAGACGGTATTGCGTATTGAAAGATGCCGCTTTGTATTTCTACGATGACGCCAACGCTGAGAGATCCTTCGGTGTCGCTTGTCTTCATGGTTTCAGAGTTTACGGTAGCGCACCTAATTCCGGCGGCAGGAAGCACGCCTTTGAGCTGCAACCACCGGATCCCACGCAAAGAAGTTACACCTTCGCCACGGAGTCCGAGATGGATAAGAAACGGTAACGTGTCATTTACTTTTATATTTTTTTATTTTCTATATCGAATATATCATATATACTTTATACGGATTTACGTCAACATTACATTTTTTCATATTCGTTTCTTTTATATATTGAATACACCCTTACACCCACGCGATAGCATAATTTATTTATATTCTTTTTCCTTTTATATTGAATATAGACACACACATATACATACATACAAAGTACCCATTCTGTTATTGTCCATATTTCATTTCCTCTTGTCTTCCATTTCTTACAGTTGGTTAGCAGCATTAGAATACTCGATCGATCGATGGATAAAAATAGGTTGATGTGACCAACGCAACAGCTCAGAAAGCGAAGAAGACGAAAGAACAAATCACACGGAACAAAAAAAGAAAAGAAAAAGCGAATGAAAAACCAAAAACCTTCACGGGAACCCTTGCCTCTTCTCCCGTTTTCGGTTCCTATTCGTGAATCCTCATCGCGATCGCAACTCGAGAGGGTGATCTATGAACGTTTAATTCAACTCTTAATAATCGCGAGATTTAAAGTAAGTTTTATCGACTATCGTTCGTAATTATCGTAGAGTGAGAAAGGAAGGAAAGAAAGGAAGACACTTTTTGCCAGACTTCGTGTCAGTTTTCAGTGACTTTTCGACAAAAAATTATATATAACGACGACGACGACGACGACGTATGCGTAAACGTTTTCGATTTTTGTCTTATCAAGAAAATTGTCAAAGACACTCGTTAGTAGTTTCAGCGTCAGCGTAGATTGCGATCTAGGAAGCTAATTAAAAGAAAAGAAATAGAAAACGGAAAAAAAAGTAAAAAAAAAATATATAAGAAAGAAATAAAGAAAGAAAGAAAGAAAGAAAGCCAAACAGACAACAACTTAGAATCGTTCACATCGATCGTTTTATTCATAAGAAAAAAGGATTAAAAAATAAATAGGATACAAAAAAAAAAAAATAAAGTCATACACTTGCGTGTGATTAGGTGATTACGATAGGAAAAGGAAGAAAAAAAAATAAAAACCAAAGAAAAATAATAAAAAGAAAAAAGGACAAAAAAATGCAGCGGAAAGAAAATTTAGTTAACGCGGAAATTAAACGAAAATAAAAAAGAAAAAAAAGAAAGAGAGAAGGAAATAAGTCGATTATTCGATTATTTAAAATAGGAAAGTACGCGAAATTTGTATCTACGGAGATACTTTTACACGCGAAGATAAATACGAGAAACGTTTGCGAAAGGAATATTTTGTCGACGAGAAAGTATGCGTTCTCGCCCAGCGTGAGGTTAGATAATGCGTGTGTTTAAAAGAATATATGCGTGGAATTGCCATTTAAAAAAATTATTACCGCTGTTCTTACCACCGATATTTGTAATTACCGATTTTAAAGAATCGTGTGCACGAGATTCCGTACATACGTATGAATGTTTCACGTCTGCATGTGCATGTGTCTTTGCGCGTGTATGTGTATGTGTATGTGTATGTGTGTGTATATGTATGCTCGAGTGATCGTGTAAAAAATAAGAGAAAAGATAGTGCAAAAAATAAGTATGAATTTTTATTTAAAATTCTCGCGCGCACGTACTCGTCGCATTTATTCGGTAAGATTTAAAAACAAAAAAAGGGAAAAAAAAATAAATAATAATAATAATAATAATAATAATAATGATAATGATAATAATAATAAATGAAAAATATTTAAAAAAGAAAACGAAAAAAAAAAGAAATATTTAAAAAAATTAAAAGCAAAATAAAAGGGAAAGAGGGGGTGGGGAGGGGAAAAAGAGAATATGATAAAAAAACGCCACACTATCTCGGAACAACCATAAATTTAATTGCGCCTTTAATGCGCTCGAGCGCACATAGGACATGAAAAGAAGAAGAAGATGAAGAAGAAGAAGAAGTAAAAGGAAGAAGAGGAAGAGCAGGAGGAGGAGGAGAAAGAAGAGGGGGAGGAAGAGGTGGAAGATAAGGAGAAGGAAGATGAGGACCGTGAATGAAAGAGAAAGAGGGAAGTAATAGCGAAGGATGAGGCGAACGAACGAACGCACGATACAAACTCGTACCGTTTCTCTTCCGTGCTTGGTGGACCGATCGATGAGGATGGAAGACAAAAATACGCAATCCAGAATGACGATCATGACGATAATAATAAAATGATAATGATGAATCGTTAGAATGAAATACTTGAGGGATTGTCGAATGATCGTTTTCAAAAAAAAAAAGAAACAACCAAAAATTAAAAAAGAAATGAACAAATTTCGGGATAATAAAATAGAAAGAGTTTAATACAGTTGTAGAGGGATGTATACGATCACTGCAACCCTCCTCCTCTTCCTAATTCTTTTTTTTAATTTAATTTAATTTTTTTTCCAATTCTTAATAATGATAATGATGATGATGATGATGATGATGATGATGATTATAACGATGAATCTTTAAAACGAAATGCTGGAAGAAATTTCGAATGATCGTTTTGAAAAAAAAAAACAATAAAAAAAAATATGAACAATTCTCGGGATAATAAAAGGGAAAGAGTTTAATACAGTTGTGTGTAGGGAAGTATACGACCACTGGTTACCTCCTCTTCCTGTTGCTTCTTCTTTTCGTTTTTATTTCTTACACGTTAGATGTATGCAAGTAAAAAAAAATCCTAAATATTTGATCGATTAAAGACACTTTGTATCTATTCGATCAATATTTAAAGATATTTTTGTTCAATATTCAGTCAAATAATTTTGTTCAGTATAAAGTATTTTACAGAAATGGTCAGTACTTATAATAAGAACAGGATCGTGTCAAGGTTATATTATTGATACGGGAAGTATTAAGATACTGACATTTTATTATAAATATTGACCATTTATTTAAAACACTTACCCTAAAATAAATGTGGCAGTCGATAAAAGAGGGTAAAATCTCTTGTAAAAATAAAAACAAAAGAAGGAAAGTAAAAAAGAAAAATAGAGATAAAAGAACGAAAGAGAACAAATAGAAAACGTGTTTCTTTGGAAAGAAATCAATCCTTAGAAAGTAATCGTCCGTGAGGAGACTGTACGGTACGAGAGAACTCGGTACGTATATATATATAAACGTACACGTGTTATTAGAGTGACCGCCGAGAGAGGCAGCCTAATTATGCAAAACCACATTCGCGTGTTCGGCCACGTTCGACCGAGCGTTGTAGAACGAGTAAGTATGAGTTTGGAAAGGCGTACACACGGTAACTTAAAGACGACCAAGATGACGACCAAGAGGTGGACAAAATTTGAGAGACCGCCTGCCATTGAGACGAAATCGACCACGAACGAACGAACGAACGAACGAAAGAAAGAAAGAAAGAAAGAAAGAAAGAAAGAAAGAACGAACTGTACAGGGAAGTAACGTACGACGGGCGAGCAGCGGTGATTTCTTCTTCGACGTTACAGGTCGATATTCATATTCATTTTTCTTTCCTTTTTCTTCTGATATTTTAAGGAAAATCAAATGGACATTTAAAAAAAGATTTATCTTTTAAGTAAGTACAAGTATATAGATATATATATTTCTATATTTTCCCCCCCGAACAAACAAAGTATTTATAATCATTCGTTAGAAACCTTCTTGTGCATATATGTAGATCCTGATAAACCGATAAGAACCAGTTTTAGATTTGAAATTATCGGTCCGGAATTGCCAAGCAACGTAACTACATTCCATACGTTTTTCATACTTTTCTATTCTTTTTTCCTTTTATTATTTTTTCCTATCCTTTTCTTCTATAAATGTACACCTAAGTCGACATATTTAAGATAACAATCTAACACTCGAGTTAATTCCTAACTCAATCAAAGATAGTAGTATTACAGAGAGACATATTATAATCTATGTAAAAAAAAAAGAATGAAACAAAGAATATCTATTATTAACTCTGATATAACACGCGCCCGAAAACTGTGATAGAAAAATACATTTTTCTGAAACAAAGGGAGGTGGAGATGATGGAAGAGAAAAAAAAACATATTTCGAAACGCTATAAGTTTTTTAATAATTTAATACAAAAAATTCGAGGGGGCCCCAGATAGAGACGGTCCGTGGTTGGTATCCGTTTGATAGCAGATAGCAGGCCGAACGACGCTGGTATGTTCTCATTACGCGTCGTGCAGGTATGCGGTGGCCGGTTCGTGGGTCCCGTGCACGTAGTAACACCGTCTTGGTCCATCTTTCTCTCTCTCTCTCTCTCTATCTTTCTTTCTTATTCTCTCATATTCTCTTCTCCTTCCTCTTAACTTTCACGGAGCTTGGCATCCCTTCCAATCGGATTCCGCCTTTATGTCCTTCTCTTTGGCTCCCTGAGCGGAATAAAGCGACGATTCAAACGAGTCACCGTGCGGCGGCAAATCGACGCACCGTACAAGAAAGTCACTTCGAGTCACTACGAATTTTAAAGACAACTCCCTTTGGACCCAGTTCGATATCAAAAGGCAAACATAGTTGGGAACGCTATTTCCTTTTACATTTTCAATGTTAACTTTTCCTTGTTTATCTTTGACCATTCGAACTTGCTGGAATCTTTGAATCTTGTCTTCTCTTTTCTATCTCTTTCTTCCTTCCTTTCTTTCTTTCTTTCTTTCTTTCTTTCTTTCTCTCTGTCTGTCTGTCTGTCTGTCTCTCTCTCTCTCTCTCTTTCTTTTCAACTTTGAACGGTGATCTTCTCGGTGACGTTGCTCGCTGGACGCTGGCGATCGTAGTCTTCGAGATACGTTATGGTAGTAGTAGTAATACTAGTATTAGTAGTAGAGGGAAGTAGTAGTAGTAGTAAGACTTCGATGTGGTAGAATGGATCGACCATATGAAAGAGAGAAAAAGAGAAAAAGAGAAAGAGAGAGAGAGAGAGAGAGAGAGAGAGAAGAGGGAACTAGTTCACCGAAGAAAACGACGCCAGAGGCAGTTGCACGCTGTACCAATCGTTCTCTTCTTCTTCTTCTTCTTCTTCTTCTTCTTCTTCTTCTTCTTCTTCTTCTTCTTCTTCTTTTTCTTCTTCGTAACTTTGTATAGCGAATATCGAGAATAACTCGGCTATCTTGAAAAATATTTTTAATAATTCTACCCCTTAAAAATATTCCTCCTCAAAAAATACTTTCCACCGAAAAAAAAAAAAAAAAACAAAAAAATGAAAAGTCAGAAATGAAGACACCTGTCTTATTTAGTTTTTTTAAGAGAAGAAACTTGCAAAAGTATTATCGAAAAGCTTCCGAAACGCGTTAAGCAATGCGATAACTCAGCCTTCCAAGAGAAAAAGAAGAAAAGAATGTAGCCGAGTGTGTGTACTCAGGCCCTTTTTATCTCGAGGATGCACACAGAAAACACAGGGCATGCGATTGATTCGTTCGTTCTCTACCAGGTAGGTACCTGCCACGTTTGCGTTTAGAAACGGTCAACCGCTTGAAAGAAGTGGAGAGTTGAAAGAAATGGAAAGATGAAAAGAAGGGTCTGACAATAAGGCCATTCGTTGGTTTCGCTCGTTTCAGGAAAAAAGATCGAGAAACCACACGGAGTGGTAATAAAGCAATAAATTTCAACGTTTCTTCGATTACGAGAATCTTATCGTCTTTTATTACCGATATATAGAATAACGTAACTCAATAACTCTAAAGTTTATTTCTTACAATTTGAAGCAATGAGAAGTATGATATAAAATTTTACAAAAAAAAAAAGAAAATAAAAAAAAAAACAAATATAAAGAAACGTAGAAATCGATTTTCGAATTGATCTTAAAAGAGTGAGAGAGAGAGGGTGAGGGGAGAGAGAAATAAAAATGGAAAAAAGAAAAGAAATTTCGAATACGTCTCGCAATAACTCGGCTCGCATCGCAGCTGATCGCGATGATTTGCATGTTGACTCCGTAATTCCAAATGGAAACTAAGAAGAAGAACTAGGAGCGTCAGTCCTCAAGAAGGTAGAATGAATCGGTTCTCAGGTGTAAAACCGGCTGGGCGTCGGCGCGGCTGCTGCCAGAAGAAAGAGACGGAAAAGGGGAAAAAAAGAAGTAGCGACGGGGGTTCAGGGAGCAAGGAGGGAGATAAGGTAAAAGAACGAGAGAGAGAGAACGAGAAAGAGAAAGAGAAGGAGGAGGAGGAGGAGAAAAGGCGACTCGATCTCTCCGAGTGCCTCTGGCTTACGGTGGGGTGCACCGACCGCACCCCCTCGGCGTCCTCATCCCACCAATGATCTCCTACCTCAGTGCTGTATATTACTATACATAGAACTTTACATTAACACACATTTGTTCTATTCTTTTGCAGTTCCTTTATTTCTTTTCTTCTTCCTTTAATCATAAAGGAGAAAAATCAAAAGAGGTTGAAATCAAAGGGAAACATTCTTTTATTTGAACATAAGCAAATAATAATGAGAAAAAGGTTTCAAATCGTTTGAAAATAAATGTTCCAGAGCTTTGATCTTGAACGGAGAGGGTACACCAAATACTAACTACAAACCTGTGAGATTCACACACACACACACACACACATACATACCACAGTCCTAACCAAGTCTCCTACGTTCAACCTGCGCGTCGCAGGCTCGCTGGTAGGTACGATAACCGTGAGCTCCCCACCCAGTTCTCAATCTCTCTCTTTTTCTCTCTCTCTCCCTCTCCCTCTATATTTCCGAGCGGCACGAGAAAAGGAAGGGAGCCGGCGAGGTCCGGTCGCTCAGCATCCAGCAGCAGCGCTACCAGCGGCAGCCGAATGGAAAGACAGACTTCCAAGCGAGTTGCGCCGCTCCGACGCCGTGCTTACCTTTTACCTGTGTGTTGCTTTTACGTGTTCGTGTTTCGTCTTGGCTAAGTGTTCTTCTCTCTCTCTCCCTCTGTAAGTCGTCGAAGCCGAGAGCGTCCGACACGCAGTTAAACCGCGCGCGCTACACCGTAACCACTGTGAGATACGTGTACTGTAAGAAACAGAAGTGAAAGAACAGATATATAAATATATACCTATTATATATATAGATATATATATATATATATACATATAGTGCATGTATGTATGTATATTATCGCGTTATCTATAATACCGGATACGCAAGGGACTTGCAAACCTTCTTCGCAAATGGTCAACGATGTCACAAACGACAGAATACCTTTTGCAGTATTCCCCGTTGTCAGCGAGTACACTTGTAAGTAGCTAGTCGCTACTAGTGCTACTTACTCAGCCTGATTGTGCATGTACGTGTGTGTGATAGCGCGCGCGCGCGCCATCGACCGAGGAGGAGCGCGTGCACGGAATGCCTTGAATCTTTCGAGATCAAAGTGTCGGCAAAAAGAGAGAGATAGAGAGAGAAATAGAATGCGTTGTAGTAGTTCATTGTAAACAAGACTGAAAACACGAAGAAGAAACGAATGATCGATTATCTTTTCTCTTTTGGAATATTCGTGAAATTCTTCCTTAATCGCGATTGAGATGCGAATGTTAGATGAGTTTTGAAGACTGAGGAATTTTTGGGAAACTTCCCTTTCATCATCCTTCCGGTAAGCATGCTCTAATATTTTCGATTAATCGATGAAAGAATGTTTAGGAAGGCGTCTCTCTATTCATTTTCAAGTCCTACGGGCATTCACGATTCCAACATGGCCGCTGGGACCAGCCGTGACCGCTGGGCCCCCGCGGAAGCCATGTTAGCAGGTGTGCTCGGTTCGAGATAACCAGTTCACGTTCGTGAAACGCGTGCTGGCCCGTGGATATCAACGATCGCCGTTTCGAGATTGCTTAGAAGAGAATATATCTATCTAGTCGAGACGAGGCTACGATAATTCGTGCTCGTGTTGCCTTCCTAATATGATTCTTTCTAAGAATATTACGAATCTTAATCGTTTAAGATAATCTGTTATGACCGTACCGAATATCGACGACCGTGATCTTTTCATGATGTTTTTTTAGGAGTCTCCGATATGCCGACGGATCTAGTCGTGACGCCGGCTTCGGCCACGGCTTCCGAAGAATCCAGCAGAGGTCGTGACCTGCCACTTGGTCCGTCCTCACGATCCGCATCATCATCTTCAGGGACATCGTCCTCAGCCTCTACCGGACAATCGTCTTCCTCTAGAGGATTCGATCCTTCTAGTGCTCTCGCGGCTTATCATCAACATCGACATGGATTGGTGACTGGTCTGGGCCATCCTCATCATCGCGAATCATCTGCATTCGTACCCGTCGTACCTTCCAGATTGCATCTCGCTCCTTATCCCGGCGAGATGCATCCTCATCTTCCCGGACTACCACCTTCCTCCTCTAACACCGGAAATTCGGACCACGAAGTTGGTCCCGAACAATCCGTGGCAAGAAAAGGATCGTCTAGTTACGAGATCATGGCTATGATGGCTGATAAAAGGAAAGAATTAGCAGCGAGAGCTCTACTTCTCCCACCCCCACCTCTTTTGGAACCACCACCCGGATACCCAGTTTTTGCAGGCCCTTTCCCTGGTAGTTCCGCTCTTTATCCTCCTGGTGGACCATTGGCTCATCAGCATCTCGATCGAAGATTATTAAGAGCTCCCGGCAGAGCATCCAGGCCTAAAAAGCAATTCATATGTAAATTTTGTAACCGTCAGTTTACGAAATCCTACAATCTTCTCATTCACGAAAGGACGCACACGGACGAGAGACCGTATTCGTGCGATATTTGCGGTAAAGCTTTCAGACGGCAGGATCATCTTCGAGATCACAGGTAAATTAATAGATATTATTTTTTAATATAATATATAAAATTATCAATTATATATAAATATAAACAATTTGATATTATTACGAAATATCGTTCATTGTAGGTATATCCATAGCAAAGAAAAACCATTCAAATGTGGCGAGTGTGGAAAAGGTTTCTGTCAAAGTCGTACTTTGGCCGTGCACAAAATTCTTCACATGGAAGAATCGCCACACAAATGTCCTGTATGCGCGAGAAGTTTCAATCAACGCAGTAATTTAAAGACTCACTTATTGACGCATACAGATCACAAACCGTACGAGTGTACGTCCTGCGGAAAAGTTTTCCGTAGAAATTGTGACCTAAGGAGGCATGCACTGACCCATGCAGTCGGTGACGTTCCTCCTGAAGCCTTGGAAGAGGCACTTAGGGACGACGATAGTCCTGAAGAAGATTGTGGTCCGGAATCAGGCTCGTCTTTGCCATCGTCGTCTTCTTCCACGACGAATTCATCGCTAGCAAGTACATCTGGAAATACTTCTGGTTATCCAAGTCAAACCCAATCGATACCAGGTCCAGCAGCGGCAGCAGCTGCAGCTGCAGCAGCAGTAGCAGCAGCAGGACCACCACCACCTCCACCACCACCACCACCGCAACCTCCAGCATCGTCAGCACCTGTATCTGCACCAACATCAGCACCAGTTCCATCGACAACATCAACACCAACTCCGGTGCCAGCACCTCCGCATCGACAAAGGCCTCAATTACAGATCAGAAGAGATCTCTTACCTTCCACGATAAAACCTTCAACGATAACAAGCGGTAGTTCGACTCATTCGAACACGCACAATCCTCCAGCAGCTTTGCCACCGCCACCTCCACTGATACTCTCGTCGTATCGTAGAAGACTCGGTTCTCCAGGTCCATCGAGAGTTTTCTTAGAACTTCAAGAACGAGAACGCGAAAGAGAACGAGAGATCAAACAAAACAGAGATAGAGATCGTGAAAGAGAACGCGAAGAGGAGATTGAAAGGCCACCAAGAGCACCCACTCCTCAGCCACCTCCACCACCTAGGCCTGCACCTACGAGACAAGGATTTACGATCGCCGATATCATGCGTCGGTAGATATCCAATTTGTCAAACGTTTTTCAACGAAGAAAAACAAATCTCGAACGTAATCGAAGATCAAACAATTTTCTACTTCCTACGTCTTCCGTACTTTACTTAGATTTTCAAACTGTACATACAAACATCCAACGTGTTACTTTGAGGAACACGTGCAACTTTAACGATCATTATTATAATCATTATGTGCCAGCGAAGTAATAACTCTAGTCGCGGTGCTATTACAATCTGAATTTTTTTTCAGCATCATTTGAAAAGATGTATAAAGAAAAGAACGAACAAAAAGTGTCTACGTAGCGTGCCTTCTTACATAAATCAAACGTCGTTTACGAATAAGAAAAAATATAACAATCGAGATATTCGAAAACATGCCAATTTTTAGAAAGTAAATTGGACGATAAGTAGTGAAATTATTATCGAAATGTTACGAAAATGTGCCTTTCGTTATATTAGTGTATCACATGTCAATTAATTAACACAAATCGATTAAATATTTGGAATGAAAAGTTATTGTAGAAGATACTTCAAGAATCTAATAATAAATAGTGATGAGATTTAAACAAGAGAAAAAGAAAAATACAAAAAGAAGAAGAAGAAGAGGAATACAATAAAAAAAATAACAATGAAAAGACAATAAGCCAAAGTGCTTTGGTCTTTGTCGTAAATTTTGAAGAAGGGTTAATGCAAATTTCGTGGTCACGGTGTAGCCAGTGCCACTGCTGCCACTATTGCCACGGTGGCAGCAGGTGCATTACGGTGTCGAAACTACTTTAATCCCACTTTTAGTACTACCTGCTCCCTGCCCCCATCTAAAAATATTCCGACCCTCGAAGAATGTTGCTTTCTTTTTTTCCTTTACTTTTGAGGGAAAGAGAGAGAAAGAAAGAGGAACTATTAAGGGTCCTTTTGTGTTCGACCACAAAAAGGATCGATCCTTCTGTGTCTGTGTTATGCGACCGACCAAAACTACATTTTCTTCTCGATAAAATCCCGTCAAAATTCTACGATGACAAAGAGAATTATTCCTTTTTCTTTTTTTTTTCCTCCTTTTTGTTTTATTCTTTATTCTTTTCTTCTTTATCTCGGATAAGTGTGTTTGCATTTTTAACGGAACTCCGAAAAATTAGGGATGATAATTTGTGAGAACAAAAATTTCAAATTTAAGATATACAAGAAAAGTATCAATACTTTATTAAAATCATTTTATACGAAGTAAGTAAAACGAATGACGGATCGACAATGGACCGAAAGTTATTATAATGTTTTACTATTATTAATTACGTCCAACTAAACAAATGGGAATATAATTTTTAAACTGTTTTATATTCCATAGATAAATGGCGATTAAAGTGAAAAATTGTTTTACAACAAAAATTGTTTTACAAAAAAACTTGTGACAAAAAAATGTATAGTGATATATTTACAATGTACAATATACTACGTACAATGGCAACCGTCCAAGTGATTCACACAAAATTAGCACAAAAACGAGCTAAATTTCCTGTTATTTTATACATTTTTTGTTTATGCTAAACATAAATATATCTATATTTTTAGATTTATACGAGCGTTAAGTAAGTTTGTAAATTATATATTAAGGACAGATGAAAAATAAAAAAAATGATACTACATAAATGCAGATCTAAAGAAACATTAAAAAGAGCAACAGCATAAGTTGCCAAATTTCTCTTTACCCTATACCTATACTCCCATATGTATTATAATTTACATTATAATTAATAATTAATCATTTAAAAGCATTTTAAACTACGATACTTTTACTCTTTTGAATAATTAATTGTCGAATAAATTTAAAAGTTATCACTAGATTTTGATTAATACAGCCGAAAAGTAATGTATTATCCTGCATGATATTGCATAAGATGCAATGAATGCATCCGGTGCAAACTTTTTTACAGATCACAACTGCAATTTGACAAGAATTAAAAAAAAATCGTAAATAAAAAAATGGTAGTTATTTAAAAACGATCCTTTAACGTGTATTAAAATAATTCCTTCTGTGAAAAAATATAAATTAAAAATTACATTAAAACAATTCCCCTGTTTGTACGGTATGGTATCTGTAAAAATATAAAAATTATTAAAAAACATTATAAAGTAATTAGTTTCTGTATATTAAATGGATAGAAGGAACCAAGGAAAGGAATAAAAGAATATGATATTAATAAGGAAGTTAAAAGAAACTAATTACAATTATAATGTTTATGGTAAGCGGTCTTTGGCTGGATTTTACTTGCAATGGAATGTATAACATATAAAATATGTTAAACATTATACTGAAAGTAAAATACCATTGCCCAGGTCTAACCACGAGGAGGTAACCGCTTCTGAAGACCCGGGATGTGCATTCTGAAGATGTCCCCATCCGAATTAAATTGAAACCATAGAAAATGAAAGCCCTGAGAACGAATTTTAATGAGCCCCACTCTTAGGCCCCATCCTAAGAATTACATCCAAGAAACCTTACAATTAGTATCGAGAATGAAGAGAAAAGTTTGAAAACTGAATAAGAAAATAAAAACGAGGAGTGCATCTGAATAAAATTCAAGTAACATCAATGATTTTATAGAAAATTAATATACTTCAATATAATTTCAATAAGTACCTACAATATAGTATAATAAAAATAAATGTACATAATTTATGGTGCATATCTATAAAAAAAAAGAAAAGAAAGTGTATTAAAAATAACTATCATACATATATGATGCTACCTGAAAAACAATTAACGGATTAAAATACTTCATTTATTTGTAAAAATAATTATTTCGTACTAACATTTATATCATACCTCAGTCCTCTTCTGGCCCATTTCCATCTCCTCTTGGACATTTCAAAATATGCACATACATAAATTACAAGTTATGAATATTTTATATTTAATAATTTTCAATCTTCCTAAAGTATAGTATTATGTATAGTATAATTCGAACTGATCCATGGTACCTGTAAAAAAATCCACGGTATCTGTAAAAATTTGAACTGATCTATGGTATCTGTAAAAATTTGTACTGATCCATGGTATCTGTAAAAACATGAAAGTGCATTAACAATGATTTTTCTCACGAGTGCGATGCAATATTAAGGTAATTAACATATTAAAATACTACCGTTTACCATAACTCAGTCCACTTCTGATCCCCCTTTCACCTCTTCTTGATAAGAATTTTGCCATAATTTAACCTGCCAACAAAATGTTAAAAAGAGGATCGTTTGATGGGGTGGGAATTTTAGGTAAGGACATGATTCTATCCTTGGAGGTAAGATAGAATCAAGGCTCGCGTGGGCAGGGTCGCATCCCTGAAGTAGACCTTTCCTCGCAAAGAAAGAATCTACCCGCTACCCATAGAAAAAAAAACTGGAAACGAACCTGAAAAAAAAAAAGAAAAGATTAGTTTAGATTTGCAAAGATCCAAGAAATGCATCGAAAGCATGTTCCTTTTTTAGATCATAAATCCAATACTTACAAATGCATTGGAATTAATCATATCCTGAAACAAAATAAAATGAAAATTAATTAAATATATAATATAATAATTGATTAAATCTTAATACCTAAAAAAATAAAAGAGACATTAAAAAACATTATAAGATAATTAGTTTCTACGAATGAAATGAAGAATGAAATGAAGAACGAAAAGTGGGGAAATTGTGTGTAATAGGAAATCAGAAAATGATATGATATTGGAGCGGGAATTCGAGAATGGTATTGTACACTATCATGATTTTAAAGTATTTTCTATCTTTTAAATGAAATATCATTTATAAAATCAAATTTTCTTAATACTCGATTTATTTTAAGGAAAAATTATGTTTGGTCTTTGGTGGGTGGCATGGCAAATCCAACGATGGTCACCTGTAACAAAAAGAAAACTATTTTAATTATTACCATTTTTAATAACCATTATAAATTATTGACGAGCAAAACAAAAAAATAAAACAATAAAAATATCAAATGACCAACGAGCTATTCTCAAAAAATTCAACCATGCTGTTGAATTTGAAAATAACTCATTAAGTCTGTAGTTGCCCTCTTGAGCCACAATTAAGTGGGGGCCTCTTCGGCTTTTAGCCTCTTCTTTCTTCAAGCCTACTGTCGGACATTCCCTACGTGCGAGCATGAAAAGAATCTTTGACCAAAAACGTCAATCGTTCCAAAAAGTATTCGCATAATTTGGCATATTACAACGATTAATGATATAGAATTAGAATCGTCCCTGATTCTATATAAAAAAAAAACCTACCCGACCCTAACACAACCCTGAAAAAGAAAAATGTGATTAGTAAAACATCCTGAGCTTTTTACATGGAAAATAATTATTACCTTTTGGTCGAGAGATATCTCATCGCCGAAAGGAATATTATTAACTATGTAAAGTATCGATTCTATTCTAATACCAAACCGTTATAATATGCCAAATTATGGTCGTACAATTTAGAAAAGACTTAAAGACATTTTCACCCAATTACTCTCAACTGCTTATAACACTAATATAAATGAAATACATTTCACATTACAATATATATGAAATAATTCCATTTATTTTCTTTCATCATACATCTTATGCAAATTATTCCGATGTTCGTTAGGGGGTGACTCTATTTATTAATTATTACAAAATGCATTCGCGTTTCCCGTTAGCTATCCTAGCTCGTGGACAATCAACGAACTTAAAAGTTCATCGACTGTGCACATATTACACGAGCACATTTAATCGAATGTCCGAGCAGTTAATTATGCTAATCGATGACCTAATAACACTTCGCACTTTTACTATCGAGTGATATAATCGAATTGAAATAAAAATAATACTAAAAATGCAATGCATTTCTTTGCAATATTTTTATTTAATTTATTCTTTATATTGAATTATATGAAACATTTTAAAGACTAAATCGCGATAGTGCGAAGTGCTAGTTATATACTTAAAACTAAGTATCAATTCATCAAAGGTTTTGCGGATTTGATTTCGACTCTATCTCGTTCGAGATAGAATCGAAATAGAAATGAATTTCTTAAATGGTTGCAAATCCCTTTGAATCATGATACATAATACATATTACAGAATTGTCACAAAAAAGATTTACAAGTCAAGCAAGATAGAATAAAAAGATATAATTTTGTGACAATTCCGTATAAAACCCGGAGGTGGGGACTCGCACTGAAAAGTGCAAGTATACCACGTGTCATTCCGGGGTCCTACCTACTTATAATTAAAGCTTCACATTCACTCAAAAAAATATACATGCATACCCACCCACTCACTCCACGGTTCTCACACATACCACCAGGGTGCAAAAGCCTAAACTAGAGAGCATGCCCCGGGGCACCTCCGACACCCTAGTTCAAACGCGTTTTCTAAATTTATGGGAGTACGTACCAATTGCTGTAATCGTCTGTCAAGGCTAATGATTATTGCATAAATGACTAAAGCAAAAATACAAGTATAAACTAGTATATATGCATACTAGTTTTATACGAGTATATCATAGTTTCCGTAAATAAATGCGGTAAACTGTACTATGCAAAACGATTGTTAAAAAAAAAAAATTTCGTATCGTACGCGTGACTCTACAAGTTATTTTTATTCAAAAACTTTAAAAAATAATAAGCGCGGTATTACGTATCACGAAACGATGTACAATGCACATTCCTAATCGCACACATATGTGCAATGTACACCGTGCGATCACTAGCACAATGACAGACGCCAAATGGGGGGAGAAAAACTTAAAACTAAACCCATACTAACCGTTTCTCACCCATTCGTGTAACACCTGGGCACACGCATAAATGAGAACGCAGAAAGTATAGGGGGGAGAAACGGGGATTAGTATATTAATTGCTGAAAATCCTAATCTAAGATTTAATTATTATATAAAAATGTTCTCTCATTAATCTAAGCGGGCTATGACTCTACAAGTCATTTATAATGACTTTTAAAAAGATTTTAAGAATTTAAAAAAAATAATAAAAATCTCGGACGACTCTTTCGTTAAATGGCTGTTCCAATGAAAGAACTTGGCTTTGAGCCACCAGTTAACAGCCAGAGTCTATCCGTCGCGAATGGGTTTGTCTTCTTGCTCATTTTTTGATTATATCGAAAAATAAAATCGCGATTAAATAAACTAAGTACGAAGCAATGCATGTAAGACATTTATTACATGCTTTATTGGACGAAATCGAGTAAATTAATACTCGATTTCACCACTACTAAACGCGAACAAAACACGTAATAAAAAAGAAAAGTGCATTAATTAATTGCACTGTTAATTAAATGAATTTAACCGATGAGACAAGAAGACCTATCCTGAACTAATAATATAACATACAATCAAATATACAGTTTTCATGAGCAATTTCAAAAAAGGAATAATCTTTTTTTGGAATAACTCATGTGCTCGTCAATAATTTTTTGGAATAATTACAACCAGTAACTCGTGCCGATTGGGACCTTTCATCCTCGGCATGATTGAGCACCGGAGGGACTTTAAATTTTAACTCACGACCTGCTAACTGTTATATTACATATATGTGGCATTTTAAAATAAAATGACACATGTATGCAATATGAACAGATAGCATTAGAAGTTCTGCGGTGGCTCCAAAACACTCCTACTTCGTAGCAAATGGTCCAGCTGCATCCCTCGTCCACCAGACCAATGGGAGAATTCCTCGATGCACTTTTCCTCGCACTCCCGTGACTCTAATATCGCGGTAAACGAATATACGAACTACAAAAGAGTTTCTTATCGCGAAACCGAAATTTTTCTTAAACGGCGAACAACACTGAATCTACATACGCGATACGAATTGAATTTAATTTACGCCCGGTCACTGACTCTACTTCGCGATTAAAATGTTACTTTAATTATTTGTACAAACACTGATTCTACAATCTAATTCAAAGACTGCATTGCACGCAGTCAATGCAAACACAAAAATTTCACTCCCGATACGCGGTCACTTCACTGATGCACTTCACTGACTCTACTTCGCGAACAGTCTGTACGACTGTTTTAAAAGTAAAAAACTACAACTTTATACGAACAAACTCTAATGCAATTAACTGCATTGCTCACAGTTAATTGAATATATAAATCTAAAAAATAACGCGAACGCGAACACGAACGCGAAACGCGACCGAGTTTATTATTAACAAGCGAACGTGCTTCTAATCCGTGATTTTAATTATATTAAAACGATCAAACACTCCCGTTACATTGCTTCGTGCACGAATTGCAATGACGTTCTGAAACAGAAAATGAAAAAGAACGATTAATATCGTCTTCGTAATCAAAAACTATTGAAAATTTATCATAGAAAATGTTTCATAGAAAAATATACTTACTTCTAATCTTCATTGATGAATGCACGATGGGTCTCCTACCCTTAGGATGACGATGACCGAATGCACTGACTCTACTTCGCGATCAAAATTTTACTTTAATTATTCGAACAAACAATGACTTTACACCGCGATAAAAATTTGATTTTAATTATTCGTATAAACAATGTAACACTACTTCGCGATAAAAATTTTATTTTAATTATTCGAATAAACATGACTCTACTTCGCGATAAAAATTGTATTTTTTAATTATTCGCACAAACACTGACTCTAATTTTTTGCAACTGCATTGCGCGCAGTTCAAAAGTCAAACACCAACACTTGCTTACCTTTCTGAAAAGAAAGAAAATAAAGAAACTATTTGTATCATTGTTACCATTTAAAAATTACAAGTAATTATTAAAGAAATGTTTAATAGAAAAATGAATTTACCTTCTATCTTGATTGATGAATGCCCGATGGGTCTCCTACCCTTAAGATGACGATGCTGTAGACGGTTCCAACGAAAATCAGAAACTTACGTGTTTCTTATCGCGACCACGACACTGATTCTAATTTTTACAACTGCATTGCACGCAGTTCAAACACTTAGCCTTCTGGAAAAAGAAAAAGAAAAAACAAAACGATTAGAATCATTGTTATCGTTTAAAAATTATAAGTAATTATTAAAGAAATTTTTAATATAAAAATTAATTTACTTTTTATCTTCAGTGATGAATGCCCGATGGGTCTCCTACCCTTAGGATGACGATGGCACACGTATAAACCGAATAAAAGAAACTTTCGGAGTTTCTTCACCCGAAAAATTTCCAATTTTTGTTTAACGATGCAAACACTCGAGTACCTCATTGCCTACGCGCTCGATTGCAATGATGTTCTAAAACGGAAAATGAAAAAGAACAATTAATATCATCGTCGTAATAAAACACCATCGAAATTATCATAGAAAATGTGTGATAGAAAAATTATACTTACTTTTAATCTTCAATGATGAATGCCCGATGGGTCTCCTACCCTTAGGATGACGATGGGTAGACGGTAACGAAAATAAAAAACTATAAAAAAGTTTTTTATCGCGATCACGAACGCGAACTCGACCGAAACGTGCTTTACCGACCCCACTGCACGTCAAAAACGTCTGAAAGAATGCACAAGATTAGTGTTCCTATAAAATAAATCGAGTATTTTAATGTGGAATATAATATAAAAGGAGTATTAAAGGGAAAATAATGAAATGAATTGTAATATGATATTAATTAGGAAAATGAAAGAAACTAATTATGATTATAATGTTTATGGTAAGCGGTCTTTAGCTGGATTTTACTTGCAATGGAATGTTTAACATATAAAATATGTTAAACATTATACTGAAAGTAAAATACCATTGCCCAGGTCTAACCACGAGGAGGTAACCGCTTCTGAAGACCCGGGATGTGCATCCTGAAGATGTCCCCATCCGAATTAAATTGAAACCATAGAAGAAAAAAGTCCCGAGAAGGTTTTTTAATAAGCCCCACTCTTAGGCCCCACCCTAAGAGTTTTATTCGGAAAATCCTTGCAATTATTATCGAGGAGTAAGAGAAAATTGGAATAGCAGATATCAAAATGATAAAGGAGGAGTGAAACATGAATAGAATCGCATAAACATGGAACCTATGAACAAATAAAATACATTAAATATAAATGTCACACGCGTGTAATGTGCTAAGGGGAGAAGAATAAATAGATTAAAATTATACATGTAATTATACATTTATTTATAAATTTAATTATACAAATAATTATCTTACACTATCCCTTATTATAACTAAGTCCTCGTGCTGTCCTGGTTTGGTCCTCGTGCTGTCCTGGTATGGTCCTCGTGCTGTCCTGGTATGGTCCTCGTGCTGTCCTGGTGTGGTCTTCCTCCTATGTAACCTGCAACAAAAAAAACAAAGGGATAGGGAAGAAGTTGAAAAGTAGGCTTTTTAAAGTGAAACTTTTTACGTTTTTTTTTTAAGTGGTATCCCACCGGTTGGACTAATCCACTGACTCTAATCTATATTACGAGGAACTTACGCTGCACGTACAGTTTGCCCACCGGTACTATATTTACTGCAGGCTTGAAGAACTTAATCCCTGGGCCCGTCTTACTAATAGCGGTGGTAGACATCCCTTCTAATGCAGTTTAAGTTCCTATGCTACGTGCACATCTATGCTTGCAAAATCGCGAGTTAAAAAAAGCAAAGTAAAATAAAAAAAAATAAAAAAAAAAGGATAGGGCGTTTCACTTTAAAAAGCTGAGGGAAGGACATGATTCTATCCTTGGGGGAAAGATAGAATCAAGGCTCGCGTGGGCAGGGTCGCATCCCTGAAGTAAATTCCTTCTTAACAAATGGCGCCCTTTGCGAAGAAGAAATCCACCCGCTACCCATTGAATTGTTTTTAAAAAAATAATAAAATTTTAATAAACATTTGATATTAAATTTTATATAACAATGATTGAAAAACAATCTAAGTATTTTGAGAAGTTTATAATTATGTTATAATGCAAGAACGCAACCAAGCTAAAGACACAGTCATCTAAAATCATAAAAAAAAATTCGTATTAAAATTATTTTTTATTCAAAATACGGTAATGGGAGAGTATGTAATATTTAAAATAATGTATTAGTGTAATTACAAATTAATTCTAATAAATAGAAATAAAAATTATATAAAGTTCTGATTTTAACATTATTTCAATTTTTATGTAATTGTTTAAACAAATGTACATTTGTTGTAATGTTCTTGCGCAGTGATGACTTCGGTGGGGAGGGGTAAAATTTTCATCTATTAAAACATAAAATCGAAATTAATTAATATTTAAAGTACGTCAAAAGTTAGATAATGTTTAAATAAATATATATGCGTTTAAACAATCTTAATTATAATAAAAATTCATTAAAATATTAAAATAATTGTTAATTAATCGATGCAAGTGTCTATTATTGTCTAAAAGCTCGGAGTATATGTTCTGTTATCCCTCCTCTTCGAAATTCACCGTTGATCTGAGTAATTATCCTCTGTTAAAGTTTTTTTGGTGAAAGTTGTTTATGTGACTTTCCGAAAATTGCGCATGTGTATAAAAGAAAATCAATAAAATTAATCAATAAAATTTAATATTATAACGCTCTCATTTTAATATTCTTTTATTTTTTATGTAATTGTTTAAACAAATGTACATTTGTTGTAATGTTCTTGCGCAGTGATGATTTGGAGGGGAGTGGTAAAATTTTCATCTATTAAAACATAAAATCGAAATTAATTAATATTCAAAGTACGTCAAAAGTTAGGTAATATTTAATATAAATATATGCGTTTAAACAATCTTAATTATAAGAATTCATTAAAATATTAAAATAATTGTTAATTAATCAATGCAAATGTCTATTGTTGTCTAAAAGCTCGGTGTATATGTTCCGTGATCTCTCCTCTTCGAAATTCACCGTTGATCTGAGTCATTATCCTCTGTTAATGTTCTTTTGGTGAAAGTTGTTTATGTGACTTTCCGAAAATTGCGCATGTGTATAAAAGAAAATCAATAAAATTAATCAATAAAATTTAATATTATAACGCTCTCATTTTAATATTCTTTTATTTTTTATGTAATTGTTTAAACAAATGTACATTTGTTGTAATGTTCTTGCGCAGTGATGATTTTGGAGGGGAGTGGTAAAATTTTCATCTATTAAAACATAAAATCGAAATTAATTAATATTCAAAGTACGTCAAAAGTTAGGTAATATTTAAATAAATATATATGCGTTTAAACAATCTTAATTATAATAAGAATTCATTAAAATATTAAAATAATTGTTAATTAATCAATGCAAATGTCTATTGTTGTCTAAAAGCTCGGTGTATATGTTCCGTGATCTCTCCTCTTCGAAATTCACCGTTGATCTGAGTCATTATCCTCTGTTAAAGTTCTTTTGGTGAAAGTTGTTTACAGGACCTTCCGTACGTTGAGCATGTGTATAAAAAGAATAATAAATCTATTTAATAAAATTTAAGATTAAAACGTTATGATTTTCGTATTTTTATCTATTCTATGTAATTATTTTAATGCTCCTGCGCAGTGAGGACTTCGAGGGTAAAATTCTGCTGTAACATAAAGAGAGTGCATTAATGCATTATAATAATTGTTAATTAATCGTTGCAAGAGTCTATTGTTGTCTAAAAGATCGGAATATATGATCTATGTACCGTCCCCTTCGAAATCCACCGTTGAAATGAGACGTTGTCCTCTATGAAAGTACTTTTATTAAATGTTGTTTATATGACTTTGCGAACGTTGCGCATGTCTATAAAGGGTGTCATACATCTAATACATAATCTTTAAGATTATAACGTTTTGGTTTAAGCATTTTTATCATTTTTATGTAATTATTTTAATGCTCCTGCGCAATGATAACTTCGAAGATACGATTTTCCTCTAATATAAATAAAGTGCATTAGTGTATTAAAATAATTGTTAATTAATCAATGGAAGTGTCTGTTGTTATCTAAAAACTCGGAGAATATGTCCTGTGTACCGTCTTCCTTGAAATTCTCCTTCAAACTGTCACGTTGTTGTCTATGAAAGTACTTTTATTCAATGTTGTTTATATGACTTTCCATAAACGGAAATTTTATTTATTAGGAATAATACTTTTTGCTATGCGCATTTAGCCTTCGGAAAGTCAGATAAACAATATTGAATAAAAGAACTTTCATATAGGACAACGTACCAGTTTAACCGTGGATTTCGAAGAAGACGGTTCATAGATCATATACTCCGTGCTTTTAGACAACAATAGACATTTGCATCGATTAATTAACAATTATTGTATTGTACTAATGCACTCTACTATATTACTTTCTTAGAAAAGTCATATAAACAACTTTCAATAAAATAACTTTCATAGAGAACATCGTGCTAGTCTAACAAGGGTTTTCGAAGAGGACGGACATATACTCATACATTTCTTTCAATTAATTAATAATTATTTAAAGTATATCGGATACAGTATGTCTACTAATATTTTTGATTGTTTAAACATTCTAACCTAGTTATTAATTCGAGTTCGAAATTATTTTATGTTCAAATTATATTTATGAGTATATGTTAAACAAATGTACTATTGTTTAAACATTAGTTAAGTATACTCCACGTACATTACATCTTGTTTAAACAATTAAAATATAATTAATTAAAGCTTACCTGTACAGAGTAGAAAACTTCAATGACAATTTGTCTCGATCTATCGAAATTTAATTGTAAGCTATGTAACGCGAGTACTACCTGGCGAATGGTTGAGTTAAATTCAATATAAATTTATGTACACTTTTAATTATTACTCATTTTTTCGGTCCTTCTGACACATTGTTCTTTTTAAATAATCAAATGAAATATTTAAATTTTTGATCAAATAATTTGTTAACAAATAAAATGTCTTCGGTGAGAATTCCTATCATTTTGGTATACATAAACTGCAGTTATAGCTTTCGTTAGAAAATATAAAAATATAGATATGTAATTTATAAATCAAATAACGATAGGAAGAACTTCACGACATTATTCGACCAACAACATGGGAAATGAGTATTTTGAAGCTATCGCAGAATATTCTTCAGTAGAATAAGTGTCAAAATTCAAAAGTCTTTCGAGATAAGAATACGTTTCAATGAATACGAAACAATGGCACTCCAAAAAAACGATTTAGAAGCACTTTAAAATGGGCTATTATTAGCGCTCCAATTAAACAATTTAAAAGCATTTTAATAGCCTATTATTGGCGCACTAATAACGTATATATGTTATCCCAATAGATATCATTGGTGCTCCGCTAGCGTATCAATGGCGTTCTAATAGCGTACCAATGGTGTTGTGATAACGTATCTATGGCGACCCGACAGCATATCTAAATCTAAATTTATTTACATGTTTAATTAGTATTTATTTTCTTTTGGGCTGTTTGACACATTGATTTTTTCGAAATAATCAAATAAAACATTTAGATTTATCAAACAATTTGTTAAGCAATGAAATGTATGTGTATATGAAATAAATATTTAAATGTGTTATGTGTGTGTATATGTACAAACACTTTTAATAGTTTAGTTTTTGAGTACATTGCAAATGTGTAGACAAAATTAATTAATAATCTAATAATTCAATACCAACATAAAAATTTTAAAAAGTTTCACTTCAGTCATGTATGGGTCCACGCGCTTTTCTTTTTCCATATATTTTTAAATCTGAATAACTAGTCTTAACAGTTGATTACAAAGTTTGGTACGTACTCCCATTAGCATGTAAGTTTAGAAAATACGCAGTTGAACTGAGATGTCAAAGGTGCCCGAGGCATGCTTTCTAATTTAGGCTTTTACACTCTAGTGACATATGAGAGAATCATGGAATAATGTATCAGGGTGTATGTTTGTTTAAGAGTATTCTCTGTACCAATTTGAAAGGATATTCTTGCCTAAATAAGACCTTACTCATCAAAATTGGACAAGAGTTATATCGATATTCATTGTTACCATAAACTATTATAAAACAAAGGGTGATACAGTCTTAAATGTTTCTGCTTTGTATATAAAAAATATCCTTTCAATATCTCTTATTAATTTACATCTTTATTAAGATTTTGTAAAAAGAAATAGTATATTTTATTGAAAAGATAATTACTTAAAATATAGTTCTTCAAAAGATCTATGTACATTTATAAATTATTTGTTTATCATAATTATTCAAACATTTCTATAACTAACAATAGTATCCATTTTATGGATTGATGTTGAAAATGATCTCAATTGTACTTCCTGACTGTTTGCTATGAATACTGGTTGGGTTTCATCCCACTCTTTTGGAATATTACAGTCTGGTACAGTATAAGTTAGTATGTCGAAGGAACATAAGCAATCCAACAATGGTAGAAAACTTACAGTACCTAAAAAAGAGGAATGTAATTATATTGATAAATAAAAATGTCCTATAACAAATTTTGCAAAGAATTTATAATATTAACAAAATAAGAAAAGAAAGAAATTAAGAATTATTAATATTAACAAAATATATAAATATATAAATAAAAAAAAAAAAATTATTAATAATTTTTTTTATTAAAAATATTTAACTATAAATAAGTTGTGTAACAAAAAGAAATTGGAAATACCTGTAATTTGACGTATAACTTCTCGAATCTCTTTCTGTATAGTTTTCTCATCCTTTGTACCAACTTCAGGCAATTCTACCTTACTATTATTGCTTGTACTTTTTGATACTTGACCTTCATAGTCGACTCTAAAATCCCATTTCTCTAAAACTTCTTTCGTATTAACATTTGTTATAACTAAAGTTATTTTTTGAACTTTCCGCTGAACTAGCCATTCTTGAATCTGACCTAATACGGTGTCTAAGAATGACTTAATTTTCTCATCCGTTGACATTAAGAAGAATAAGCCAAACTGTTCCGCTGGCTCAAATGTTTCTGGAGGGTATATTCCTCTTTGATAAAGTATACTGTTGATTCCATAAACTACATGAAATAAAAGTTGTTTTTTTTTCAATATCATCAAAAATAATTAACCAAACTTTCTAATATAAAATGATTAAAATTATCATGATATTAACTTACGTAAATACTGTGTTACTAACTCCGCAGATCCTTTTAATGTAATACACTTCGTTTTTTGTTGCGTTTCCGTCATTTTTCCTTCAATTCTAATTTATACTTGGTACTGTTAAATTATATACATCTAAATTATTGTAGGTTAAACTGATGCCGGCTTTCATTTTAAACTAACCAATCAGTTTAAATTATCCGTAGGGATAGATCAATCAGATGCCATGAAAACAAATTTAGTTCAAATAGCTTAGCCAATGACAGAGTAGAACATACTGTTCAATATAAATTAAAATTACCTGATTAAAAAATATAAAATTAATAAATAATTGGCAAGAGCTATTTTTATTTATCTTATAATACAGTTTTCTGAGATTTACTTTTGTAATTTTATTTTAAAAATAAAATTCTCTTCACATACAGCGTACGTACGTCACGTGTCATAGAGTATGATTTACATGAAGGTGACGCTAGTGGCATTAATTCTTTATTCATTTTCATCAAAACGAATAAAATTTACAACATTAAAGAGGTTTTTCTACTGTATTCTAACATCTGTTTAATTCAGCAGCAATAGTTTGTATTATACAAAAAAAAAATCAAATTAACTTTTCCTCTCCATTCATGAAAACTCATAATGGACATAAGCTTATATGCATTTCATGAAAACTCATAGAAACGCATAAGCTTAAGACTGAAATATAAAATCTTCGGCAGCCATACTTGTAAAGTCTTTCTTGTAGTTCGTTTCAAGAGTGAATGTTGTTTCAATCATGGCGTCGGTCGATTTAGGCATTTCTGCTCTTGTATTTGATTATTTACTAAAAAAAGATGCATCTTTGGCGATGGTTTTCCAGAAAAAAACTCATGCGGTAAGATAAATATCATTATATTTTGTAAAAATTATACATTAATAGTTTGAACACAACAATTATAACTCGGACAACTATTACCGCCATCCGCCATACCACGTGGGACAAATCACTTTTGTACATTTCATTTATGCCGCTTTTATAAATAATTTTAATATTCTATAATAATTATTGTAGTAGCAATTAATTCTGAAATTTATCATTTTATACTTTCATGTTTATATCTCTTAAATTTTTGTTGATATCCCATTGAAATGTCTGATGTTGTTGAAAAATGAACTTTTAACTAAAAATATATAATTGTTTTAGTCTCCATTACCAAAGGGAACACCTACTCTACAGGATGTATTTCAATATTTTCAAAAGAATTCACAGAAAAAAGTAACAATAAAGGCACAAGCAAAAGATAGCTCTGATTCAAGTTCTGAAAGTGAAGATGAGACACCGAAAAAGGTAGTACAGGTAAATGGTAAAG
The DNA here is from genome assembly GCF_010416935.1 of Polistes fuscatus. Taxonomy (NCBI): domain Eukaryota; kingdom Metazoa; phylum Arthropoda; class Insecta; order Hymenoptera; family Vespidae; genus Polistes; species Polistes fuscatus. Next base: position 11,353,884 of record NW_025113107.1, on the reverse strand, counting down.
TTCCACCTAAAACGCCTATAGTACAAAAAAAAGAATCATCTTCAGAAGAAGAATCTTCAAGCGAAGATGAAAAACCAATGCCTAAAGTTGCTCAGAAAATGCCATCGAATAATGCAGTAACACCTAAGGTAGTTCCTAAAAAAGTGGTAAATGATAAAGGTAACGTTAAGAGTATGCCTGCAAAAAAAGAGGATAGTTCGGAGGAAAGTTCCACAGAAGAAGAAGAACAGCAACAAAAAGCAAAACCAAAATTACAAACGAAAGCATCTGCTGTACCCAACATTACTAAAGCAGTAAATATTCGAAAAGCTTCCAGTAGTGATTCTGATGATTCTGACTCTGATGACGAAGAAGAATCTAAAGTAAAGCTTGCTACTAGTTCTACTAATTCTTTGAAATCTTCGTCAGCACAACAACAAAAAAAGAAACAAGAATCTTCGGACGAAACGAGTAGTGATTCTAATGAAAAAGTAGTAAAACAGTTGGTCCCAACACAATCACCATCAAAAAAAGTTCTTACTAAAAAAAGAACGAAAAAAGATGAGTCAGGAAATGTATCGATCAGAGAAGAGTCAAAACCAAAAATAACATCTACGCCAATTAATAAGAGCAATATTTCTAAAAAAGAAGAATCCTCAAGTGATGAATCCGATGATGATTCAGATACAAATCAAATGCAATCAGCTACAAAGCAAGCTCCTGCTCAAAAAATTGTTGCATCTAAGAAAGGTGAAGCAGAAAAAAGGCAATCTAAACAAGAGTCAACATCAAGTGAAGACAGCACTAATAAACAACTTAAAACTGGAAAACCTCATCAGCTTGAATCAGTGCCAACAAAAAGGCCTGCTACATTAGCAGCAAAAAAAGCATCATCTTCAAGCGATGATAGTAGTGAAGAAGAACCTGCTGTGAAAAAGTCTGCTCCTGTTAAACAACCACAAAATTTAGGAGTTAAACAAAAAGAAGCGTCATCCTCCAGTGAAGAGGAAAGCAATGAAGAAACGGTTGTTCAAAAACCACCAGTATTGACAAAGAAAGTAGCTAAGAAGGAAGAATCTTCTAGTGATGATTCTGATGATTCTGATGATTCAGATAATGATGCAAAAGTAAAACTTGAGCAATCGAAAACATTGGTAGCAAAAACATTATCGAAAACAACACCAAAAAAAGAATCCTCAAGCGATGAGTCTGATGATTCTGAAGACAAAAAATCTGCTGCATGTGTAAAACCAAAACCTGCAAAGGTAGCAGCAATTGCAAAAAGTAAAGAACAAGAATCTAGTGATGAATCCAATTCAGATTCTTCTGAAGAGGAAACGCCAAAAGCTGTGCCAGTTTCAACGACATCACTTACTCAAAAGTCTAGTAAATCGAGTGAAGAAAGTGATTCCAGTGAGGAAGAAAAGCCAACTGTAAAAGAACCAGAACCAAAGGTTAGTAAAACACCTGGTAAAGCTGAAAAAAGGAAAAATACAGAGGGTCAGGGCGAAGATCTGCCTACGAAAGTTGCGAAGAATAATTACACCAATTTTGTAAAAGCAAGTAGTAGCTTTAATGGAAATAAGGTGCGATATTATGTTTTGTTTATTTCTTTATTATTTCTGAACAAAGCTATTCTTATAGTTTTTCATTTTTCTTTATTTCTTATTCTTTGATAAATATAGCAGCAAAGAAATGTGCCATTTCGTCGAGTAAAGGACGAAGATATTGTATTGGATCCAAAATTGGCTAACAATTCCTTCGAGGCAAAGGTAAATGCTCGGAAATATCCGAGAAGCGCACAGGTCATTCGCCGCCTTGTAAAAGTTTGCGCAGATGTTTCCGTGCATTAACCATAGCTTTTTTCAGATAATAATAATAATTATAATAATATAATTATAAGATTAGAAATATGATATTTGTACGATGCGGCGATTGACCTTGTGTTTCTCTTTTGTTTTAGGAGGAGGAGAAGGAAGGTGATAATAATGTTAAGAAGTTTGTCGATAATGGCGCAGGTCGTGGTGGATTTAGGGGTGGACGCGGTGGTTTCGGTTTTCATGGTGGCCGTGATGAGGGACGTGGGGGTAATAGAGGTGGTGGTCGTGGTCGTGGTGGAGGAGGTGACAGAGGAAGAGGTGGACGTGGTGGATTTAGAGGGGGGAGAGGTGGGAGAGGTGGTTTTGATAATAGGAGGTCTTGGGGTGGTGGTAATAATGACAATAATGATAATAGTCAAGGAAATGGAAATGGATTTAGGAAATCGTGGGGTAATGATAATGGGGATCGGGGAGGTCGCGGTGGGGGTGGAGGATTCCGTGGAGGTAGAGGCAGTTTTGATAAAAGAAAATCTTTCGACTCTGCACCTATGCTAAATAAAAAAGTCACCTTCGATGATTGATAAAATAACAAAGCAATATAAATGTATATATAATTATATATAAACAGGTAAGATATAATCTAATTACAAACATACGTATGATATCGAAGAAGTAATTGATATTAGTTTCGTCGTTGGTATGTTTATCCGATCTTTTATTTTTTTATTTTTATTTTTATTTCAATAGAAAGGCGCACGAGGTTCATGGGGAGAAAAAGCTAATTTCGATTTACGGCACACAAGAGGAAAGTCTTTTAGACACGAGAAAACAAAGAAGAAGCGAGGAAGCTACTGTGGTGGACAAATAGATACAAGCGTTAATTCTATTAAGTTTGATGATTAATTTACTTCAATATTTAAGTAAAATAATATTAACGTATTTCATTGATTACATTTTTATCATATTAAAGAGACTGCTATTGGGTGGATTATTTTTAATAGAATAATTAATATTATCTGAACGCTTATTACACATGTATTTTATCAAATAGCTTCTTTCGTTTTATAAATAATATCCAGCATTCATAGTTTTAATATTAGATGACCAAGTTTAATATTTGTGCATGTGTAAAAATGTTCTGTTCGTTTTTACTTAAAAGATGCAGTATAGAGCTATTTTCGTATTTTGATTTATAAATTACATGTATTTATTACATATGATTACAAGTGAAAAATTAAGAAAAACAGATTAATTATCTCTACAATAAATAGGAACTCTATTACAATATATTCAATGTTTAACTTATCATTTAAATCGTTCAAATTAATTGTTGAATTTTTGTCTAAAAAATACTGTCTGATTATTTGTATAAACTGTTACAATACTTAATGTTACGGATAATTATGCAGTAAATCGTGATTAATAATCGATTGACATAAAAATCAGTTTTTCTGGAAGAGATAATATTAGGTGTGTTACAATTGAATTTCCAAAATATACTTAAATCTCGTATACGTGTGACTTTGTAAGCATGTATCTTATCATAAGAAGCGCTGTCAAGTTTGAAGTAAGATTATATGCGTTTATACTTGTACGAAATATATGTATAGCGATTATTCAATGGTGGAAAAAGTATCGATGAAAAATAAACAAAAAAAATAAATAAGTATAAGTAAAAAGATAACTACTGATTTTTATCTATATATATATACCACAATTAGTTGGCACTGACGGAAGTAGAAAAGAATCGTTAGAAAAAATAAATGATAAATTCTAAACATAGAAGATAATTTGGATCTTTCAAAGAAAAAGGGGAGATAAGAAAAAAGTAAGAAGTTATAATAATTTCCTGTTACTCAGACTCAAGCTTTTCTTCATTTTTTGTTCTCTTTTTTTTTCCTTCTTCATTTATCTTAACCGATGTAGAATGAAGGAAAAAGTTCCGAGGTAAAATAGGGAGCAATACATCCCGCTTTATCCCCTCTTACCGACGGCTTCTTCAGCAAAGCACAGAGAGAGCTACTTAGGACTCTACAGTGCTCTGCAGTCAACCTCTGGACATCCACCTGCGAGGACGGAGGTGTACGACCCCATATCCGGTGTAGTGAGACATGACCGGCATTTGAAACTCGTGCACTCGTTTTTTTCCCTTTTTCTTTTTTTTCATATTTTTATCTATTCCTTAGTAATAGCAATCGAATCGTTTAATGTAACGTTGAATTTGTCCATCTTGTTGCTAAAAAGGGAGTGAGACAATTCGGGGGGAACACGCTGTGTTTACTGGATAGACTCTCTCTCTCTTTTTCTCTCATTTTTTTCAAGGTGAGTAATGTATAACATAGTAATATATATGTATATATAATTTAATAGTTATAAAAATTGTGTGGTATTATTAAAATTTTAAATGTAGGAAGTTATATTTGATATATTTAACGTAAATATTTTATTTACGATTATTTCAAGAAATGTACCATTAAAGTGTATTATACAAGTAACATAATTATTGACAAACGACGATATTTTATTATTACGAGTAGATATAGATATATTTAAATCTGTGATAAACATTGATGTTTAGTTTATATATTGACGAATTATACGGTGTAATAAATGCAATTTTGAAGAGCTGTTACAAAGGGTAGTTTACATAATGCTTAAAATTACCAAAGTAAACGAGGGGAGAATTAATCTTTATCGTTAGAAGATAGGAATCGGAAGATAATAATTTATTCGTGAGACGAGTCACCGAAACGTTTTTACCGTTATTGAACCCGTAAGGATGAGTAAACATAAATAAAACGTGTGTAAGGTACATGCTCGTATTCGATAAGACAGAAGTTTAGAAAAAAAAAAATCCTTTTGGATGAGACATACAACGTTACCGTTAGAATCTTCCGGATGGACCATTAGCAATGTATTACTAACTGTTTCTAAGATACGTGATACCTAAAGTTAAATCGTTGTAAATCGAAGTTAATTGGACGCAAAGATCGATCAAAATTTGAAATTTAAAAACGTAAGGAAAATATAAATAGATAATGAACTTAAGTATGATTACGTAGGGCTACTAGGTACGACCGTTATGTAAGGCCGTTAGAAAGGCCGCAAAGTAGGGCCGCTCAAGTTCATTCGATTCTCATGAGTTCTAATCTTGTTTTCTTTTCTTTTCTTTTTCGATATAACTCGCATGGATCTTTTCGATTTCAAAATCGCGACTTGCGTGCGGAAATAATAAGTGTGCGGAGATAGGAAGAGTGAAGAACCGTCTTTGTCAGAGAATAGACGTATACATTTAATAACAAAACTGTCTTATGTATGTATGTGTGTTTGTATATGCGCTCGTATATGAGGAGAAAGAGAGAGAGAGAGAGAGAAAGAACGAACGCAAAGAGGTCGTTAACGTGGTCACGTTAACCGACCTTGAGCAGGATCCGTCGATGATTTCTTGATGGTGTACAGCTTTGATAGTAAGAAGAATCAAGCGTAGCAAATAATTCTTGAATTATTATATTCGTATAAGCAGCAATGTTAGGAGTCCATGAAATTCAATATTTGAGATATTAATTAAATCAAATCTATCAAGGAAGATGGATCTAATTAAAAATTTTCATTAAAAGATGTTCATTGGGGTTTAATGTTGAAAGCATTCTGCTTTCACTCCTATCGTATCCACTCTCATATCCACTCGTGAGAATGTGACTAACGGAAATTATTATGGATCAAGCAACCTAGAAACCCGAAAGTGCATATAAGGACGCATACCGATAGTAAACCGCCACTATTAATCGTCATTCGAAATCGTGGTTGTTATGCGCAAGAGTGGAACCTCTCTGCTAACTAAACTAACTATCTAACTAACTAACACAAATAGATTCTATATACGATTGAACACATCGATGCGTACGAGTTGCCGCGAAAGGGAAAAAAGTTTCAAACTGTAGAGAAAAAACGCACGTTTCGGTTCTTACTGCTCGAGCCCTTTTTTTTATCTTTCTCGTAATACCTTCCTGTTCTTTTTTCTTTATTCTTCTTTTTTCTTCTTCTTCTCTTTCTTATAGACGAAAAAATAAAAGTACAAAAGTTTTTGCACTTGACCTCTCGCGAACTCGAACTACCAGACAGAACGCATATGTTGATTTAATAATTCTCAGACTACCCTTCTTTGTTACTTCATTTCAGATGTCGAAATATTATTTCGGATTGTTTCTAATTATTATTGCGACGTGTGCTCAAATGTACACTGCGAAAAAGTGCGAAGGAAATGGTGTAGAATTGAAATATGTTTGGGGGGATGCATTAACGGACTCGCCGGATTGCATAGGACCTAATAATATGCCATATCCTACGTAAGTGTTTAAATATATCTAAAAAAAGATTTATTATTGTATTTTAATCGTCAAATTTAAAGATTTAACTTTTATTTACAGAGCCGCGATATCGAGAAGCTTTAAAAATGTTTGGGCGAGTGGTAGAACTGCTAGATCTCATCAGGCTCGGACTATCGATCCCGAAATAACGAGGCAAGCTCTTCTTCATAATTACAAACTCCTACAAGGAGATTACTCGATAGCAGCTCATACACGAAACGGTAAGTCTTAAATAAGTTTCATAAATATTCTATCTTTCATGGAAAAAAAAGAACATAAAACAAAATTCTTTCGAATAATTGTTTTAACGAAAAACAAGAAAAAAAGAAAATCAGTTACGCTCTCCACATCCACAGGTTAACACAAAAAGTTTCTTTCAAGGATTTTCCAGATACAATGTATTTTTTTCCTTGCAAATTTGATAACGCCCAAGAGAAAAATTATTTTAATCTAATTTTAAAATAAAATAAAAAGTTATCTCGGTCAGAAGGAAACGACAGACAAAAAAATTCGAAGATTTATAGAACGAATACGAAATTATTTGCCATCTTTTCTTGCCTCTTTTGTATTCATAAATTATGCATCGATCACGAACGATGACAATGATCTAGATCGATCATTTTTAGTTTATCTCTCTATATAATAGTATTACATATTATATAGCTTTAAAAGTTTATCCTTCAATGAAAAGAGGAATCCTTTGAGACGGAAGACGGGTAATAAGGCACCATGTTATCCAGTCAATACAGTTATCGTTCGTTGTGCTTATAACGGTATCCGTAGGCGACCCACTCACGTTCCTTTCGAACGTCAACTCGTACACGTTCGTCGCTCCGAGGAATTCTGAGGAAAGAGCGAAGTTGTACCCTCTCGATCCTCTTCCGTCTCGATATCGTAGATCTAAGGATCTAGCTCCTCTTTAACGTTTTTTTTTATATCTTCGTTTGAGACGAGAGAGAGAATTCAGAGTATTATTGATTAATGAATTGTCATACTAATTTATTTCTTACATATGATTTTAAGGACGATCCTTTTCCGCCAAGGAAAACTGTGGCTCGCCGAGTAGATTATGTAAAACAAGATATAACACTACAGCACCTATGTATGGTGTCAGTTTGACGAGTGGTCAACCAGTGACAATCGTGCAAAAGTTTCCTGATCTTCTTCAGCAAGTCGTATTCGAAGTATGCGAGTAAGTATTCCGTGTTTCTATAATTGATATTAACGTTTTGTCTATAATGTCTAATATAAGAGAGAACATCGTAACATGTTGGAATTAAAACGAGAGAGTTTCGAATTAAAATTCTCGTCGTTGTCCCAGCAATTCGTTTTATTTCAAATGTAGCACACTAGGCCAGATACGTTCAATGATACTTAATGTTCACGAATAACGTGTATACTTAGGCCTACTTTTCAATTATTTTTCGAATGGATAGTAGTGGTAAATATTTGATCAACGAGTTATAATTCTTGTTATTATATATTATATCATATAATTTCATATAATTGAAAATCAAATAAAAACATATAATTAAAAATTGAATATCTATCGAATCTTTATCTTTTCGATTTAAAAAGTAAAGATTAAAACGAATGTGTTTTTTCAGATCGAAAGAATGCGATGTAGTCCATGGCGAATGCACGCAAACGTATGTGCCTTACCTGTTTTTGGTGATTCCTTTGGGGCCGGTGACCTTAACCGGTCAGGATTACGTGCTTGTTGAGAGCGGTTGCGTCTGCAAGCCAAGGAATTCGGCGAGTACAGCATCCGAAACGCCAACTGTGCCAAACTTCTAAGAAGTATTTCTAATACGAATAAGAAACGTCTACGGTGATGTCCATTAATTTCTTCGACGAAGTTTCTCGAAAATTAAAGAGAAAGACACGAAGAAGGATGAGGCACGAGAAGACGTAATATACGAATATTGTGACAACGTAAATGAAAATTCAAAGGACCAACTCGTCGATCGAAATAATGAACTATCTTTTTGGCGATCGTCGAAATTACAGGGAAATGTGTTTAATGAAAAACAAGATATATATATATATATATATAGACATACGCGGTACGCAAACTGTACAAAGAACTTCAAATTTAACGTAATTAATTATTATTATAACAAAATGTGTTTAACTTGTAAGAATATACGATTAATATTTGTAAAACTATTACGAAAATTATCACGAAACTTTACTGTGTTTCTTGATAAGATTATACAAATCGTTTCTTCGCTCTTATTATTTATATATGTACTGTAATACGAAAAAAAATAACATACAAAAATTTATTTTTTATCGTACTAATGTTGTGTCTGGAAAAAAAAAAGAAAGAAAAAAAGAAAATATGTCATATCGTTTTTCGAAGTTATATATCGGAGTAGTTAGAGAGTAAAGAAAAGATATTGCTGTAGTTTAAAAAAGTAAATCGGAGCAAGCAACAAGGTCCGCGGAATCTGGTCTCGGAATTCACGATCCAGTTCACTAGACTCGATTCGAGCCGGTTTTAAGCAGGTGTATCGCAGAATTCAACGAACAAAGTACGATCAAAGTATGCCTTGATGGAAAACAAGGAGTAATTTTAAATGAAACTTTCACGGCTATTCGTTTTTAATAGTGTGGTAAGAAGTTATGCGATTAATATTGATATACTCATGTTTTAAATGAATACCTTAAATCAAGTTTAAAAAAGAGACCATGTTGCATCGATAAGACTTTCATTAGTCGATAAGAACACAGTCAGGTAGTCTTACCGATGGTGTTAAAGAACCACTTTCGAATCTTGTCCTTTTTGAGGAAGAAGTAACAAGTTAAATGAAGGACAGGGTCAAAGGCAATGAGGTTGACTCATACCACATATTACTTAAGCAACATTTAAATTATTTTTTAAGGTTAGCGAAAGTTTCACATGCGTGTCGAACTCGGTCGGTAAAGAAGAGTTCCTTCGGAGAAGAAATAAATATTACTTCTTAAATATCTACTATTCGGAATATAATTTCAAATAAAATCGTGACTACCATGTACTCCTTTCGATGTATCGAGTAAGCCTTTGACCCTGTTTATGTTACTCGAAAGAGGACGATAGCAAGTTATACTAATGAACGGGATGGAGGGACGCTGATCGAATTGACTTTACTGTAAATTCCGATGAGTGTAATGTACCGTTACAGCTTTGCGGAACCCTTCACCTCAATTCGCATCTCTTACATTTTTCTTTTTCTTAGTTAATAGTCTAACTCTATGCGAGTACACCATTCTCAACACCTATTACACATTATTGAAAATTCATTCATATTTTTACTTTAAAAGGACACGTATTTTCTTCTTTACATTTCATTTTTCGTTTTATTTATTAGATGATAAATATTTGACGAATATACAATTATAGTGACCCCAACGTTTTATAAAAAAGAATTATTTTTATTATCCAACTATTTCAGAAATTAAATTACATTAATAATCGATTTACGTGCTACTTTGCTATCGATAATTATTGAATGCATGTGTATATATATATTTATTAATTTATTATTTATTTATCGTTTTTATTTTTATTGTGTCTTTAAAAGGTTATTTGTAAAGTTCAATTCATCTTAAAAAATATTTTCTTTGATAATCTATATTTTTGTTCATATTGATAGGTATCGTTCTTTCCGTATCGATATAAATAAATTAATTAACAATAAAATAAAGCCACTTTATAAGTTTAATAAAGAATCGATTAAAGTAAAATTGATATAAAATTGAGAATGAACTGGAACTATTTTATGTTTAGATTTATTGCAACCAATCATAATTGAAAAAAGACGTAAGTTAATTCAACTAAATTCTAATTGGTCAACTCAGAAATTTAGGTTACACATTTGTTTATAGTAATATTGTCCATAACAAATTTTGTAAAACTTACGATTTGCGGATTTCAAAATTAATATTTTGTTTATTCTGTATTAAAAATAATTTTTAACCAATAATAAATTTTAAAATTATCGAATTTTACAAGCGATTTGACGAATGACTTGCATAAGAATATTACGAAATTATAGGTTGGTAGTATTGTTGACGCAAAATAGCATTATTAATTATTACCATTTTTAAATCTTCGAATTAGAAATAAAAAATTAATTTTAAATATTTAGACTACGCTTATCCGAAATTAATTTAAACAAAATAAAAGAATAGAAAACAAAAAAAAGTATAAAAAAAAAACTAGAGGTTATGGTAGTGAAAGATAATTTTCTTTGCATTGGTAACACAAGGGATTTTTACAATATATTTCCGTTCTCGATGATTCGTATTCAAAGGAAATGTAGCAGCAGCCATGTTCGTCAATTGATTCAGTAGTCGCGTCGGTACGTGGTTTATTAAAAATTTTTGTTCTGATGCTAAATTTGTGAAATTCTTGATCGTATTCTAAAATTTACATATTGCGAGGAAGAACATTTTCTTAATTTTACGTGATCAATTTTTCGATAAATAAATAAAAACAGAATCAGTTTTGGCACTCAGCCGACTGAGAACGTAGTTCTCTGCACGGAACTTTTTCAACATTCACATCTTGCCAAAATGATGTATACGGTAAGATAACTTAAATATATTTAGATTGCATAACAAAGGTCTGTTAATCTTAGACTTTGCAATTTTGTAATAAGAATACGTAATACGATTGCTTGTTAATCTTAAAAAATATTTCAATTATGAACACAGGGAACAACCGCTTCGCAGGACACCAGATTCAGCGACAAAGAGAAAAAGCTTCTCAAACAAATGAAATTTGGTGACTCTTTGACTCAAAAGGTGATTATAATCATTACATTGCCTACGAGTTTATTATTTATAGTAATTGTAAAAATTTGATACATTATTATTTTATATACAGGTCGATATGAGTAAGGTAAAACTTGATGTGATCAAGCCATGGATTACAACGAAAATTACGCAGATTCTAGGCATGGAGGATGACGTTGTAGTAGAATTTGTGTATAATCAATTGGAAGAAAAGGTAAGACATTCATCATATCACTTTGGGTAGATTCAGCGATATAGCTAATTTAGGTTTAGTATCGTTTTATCAAATGAATTATAAAATGCGTTCACTTGGCTTTTTCCCCTCATCATAGGATATCGATAAATACACGTTATTTCAGCACTATGTTTGGTACAATTTACAGACATTTAGATCCAAAATCTGCACGAGTTGCCGAATTTGGATTGGTAAAGCAACAAGGCAGAAAAGATAGTATTTATCGTACTTGCCTGATTGCTTTTTAATTTGGTTAAATGTCACTGTTCCTGAGTATCCTGATTTTTGTGAACCCAAGTATCTCCTCCAAGCATATTCATTTTCAACAAAAGAAAACTGATGTAGCTGATCTTGTCAAATTGAATGTGTGAATATAATGTCTTATTGCATATGTTTGAATTCCCCGTTAGTATAAGTAGAGACCGTTGGTGGGGCTCAACCCTTTAGTCCAAATGGCATTCGGATGTGCTCTTCCCTACATCCGTATGGCCGCCTTTCTATCAACCGTCGACCATAGCATCAACCAGTTGGCAGCTGCTATATCAACATCAGCTTAGTACAACTGCTGAATCTTCAGCATCTTGGCTGTACCGGTATCATCATTACAACATCATCGAGGGAAACGACTTCACATCAATACTATCACCGCATCATGCTGATTATGCTGCGGATCCTGTTTAATTCAACCTTCTTGGAGCCCTTCATCCATGGTATTTCATCACTTGGCTTTATAGCCGATGAAATACGTGACTGCAGCCACGAGTATTGTCTTCATCATAGCTGCCACTTCAATAAAGGTCGTCGGATATCGAGCTACCACTGCAAGAGCTGTACCCAGCTTTTGTCTGGGATTTGAGCATCGGCAGTATTCCAGAGGCTTTCTTCTACGAGAACATCACTTTATCATCTTCCAATCACCTGCAGACCTGTCATCTCCCTGTCATCTGCAGACACCTATCAACATCGGGATCTTCTGGGAGCTACACACAGCTGCAGTACACAATCAACCTTGCGCATCCTGAAAATCACCTTCCTGTGCCATTATCCATGTTGCATAAACATGGATTTTAATTGGAGCCGGTTCTACCTGGTGCTTGCAGATAAGCATCGATCATCATCTGGAATTAGCAGCGAATAGAAAAATCTTTCCAGTCAACGCTGGAAGTATCTCTTCAATGGTTTGACAGTCTTTGTCAATGGAACAGGTTGGTGAAATGGTAATCCTTTTATTCTGCATTAATTCTTTGACTTTCCTATTTCAGCATTTCCAATATAGCATTTCATGAAATTACGAAGATCTTAAAGGTATCTGTATGCTTGAGATATTTCTGCATTTATCGATAAAAATATTTTTCTTAGCAAGTGCTGTTGCCTCTCTTACTCTTCAGGTTATTTTATGTGCGGTTCTGTGATGCGGTGGGTAAGATATGTCACTAATATGGAGATAAATCTGCTTTTTCGAGGGGGAAAAGCAGTTAGTAATAAATTAGGAATAGTGTGATTTTGTATTATATATTTTTATATATATGATGCTTGCACAAAGGTATACATACGAGTAAGATTTGTTTTTTTTTTTTTTTTATACAAATCTCTCGAATCTTACCATGCTAAAGTTGGATTTTTGTAAATTGATAAATTTATATGCTATGTATTTTACAGTTTCCTGATCCCCGAAAAATGCAGATCAACCTCACAGGATTCCTTAATGGAAGGAATGCTCGATCTTTCATGGGTGAATTGTGGGACCTTTTGGTCTCTGCTCAAGAAAGTGTTACAGGCATTCCGGAGGCTTTCTTACAACAGAAAAAAGATCAGATTAAAAAACGTTTGGTAATTATATCATCTTTCTCTTCAAATTTCAAATTTCAAATGTAAACTACATATATTCACATTTATTTGTCTCTCTCGTTTTTTATTTTTTTCCATTTTGCAAGGCATACTATATAAATTTATCTACTTGTCTTGTCATGAATTGCTGTCAGAAATAAAAACAATTGAGAAGCTAAATAAAATGTACTAAGAAGTTAGGTTCACTGATTTAAAAATTGATAAATATTAATTATTGTATAATAAACAGTAAACATTATTAAAGTAGAATAATATATAATTAAAATATTGTAATATATTACTTAGGAAGAACAAGAAAAACTGCAAGCATCTTTAGCCGAAAAAGAAAAAGAGAAGGAACGTGAGAAAGAAAAGGATGAGACGGACAAGATAAAGAAAGAAGAGAAGGAACGTGCTTCATCAAAAGAGCACAGAAGAGATAGGAGTAGAGATCGTGATAGGGACAGGTATGTTCTTTTTGTTATTAATAATATATTTTTTAAAGTAATAATAATATTTCGTGAAACCTATACTTTGCATTTCTCGCATTAACTATGTTAATGTGTTAATGTAGAAATAAAAGGAGTAGATCAAGAGATCGACACCGAGATCGTGATAGATCAAGCCGTAAAAGGAGGTCTTCTTCAAGATCACCTAGCAAGAACTCTCTTAAAGATAACGGAAAAGATATGTCAGATATTAAAGTTGAACGTGAAGATTCACCACAACCTGAAAATGCAATACCATTAATGCCAGTCAAAACTAAACCGTAAGTATATTGGTGATATTTATTTTTAGTTTTGCTTTTCTATTTTTTATCTTCCTTTAAATGTATGTATTGTCATATATTATTTATTAGGGAAGCCGCAGTCGCAATATCCAGATTACAAGCAAAGTTAATGAGCATCGCTGATGGTAAAAAGAAAAACAATCGTACACCATCACCTGAGTCATTGGATAAAACAACAAAAAAATCTAGATCAAGATCCAAATCTCCAGCAACAATGCGTTCCAAGAAGTCTAGATCAAAGTCACCTAGTAGAGATTCAAAATCACGTAGATCACGATCACCTGGATCGAAATTAAGACGATCTCGATCTAAGTCTAGATCCCGAAGATCTCGATCGCGATCACGCTCTAAGTCAAGAAGATCTAAGTCACGTTCGCAAGATCGTTTGAAATCAAGAAGATCAAAATCAAAAAATTCGAGATCACGTAGTAGATCACATTCTAGATCGAAAAAATCTCGATCAAAAAGTGACGATCGAAGTAAATCTAGAAAGTCGCGATCCGCCTCGAGCGATTCGAGATCAACGAAATCTCGTTCGAAATCATCTGACAAACGAAAGGACAATATTGATTCTAATCGAAAACGAGATAATAGTACTAGCAGTAGTTCTGGAACCGAAGGAGACAAAGGTGCAAAGGATAAAAATGATTTTGAAATAAGGAAAAAGAAAGATGGCGTTCAGGCTAAACGATCTTACAGAAAAACTAATAAAGATGACAGCGGTAGCGACAGTGATTCAAGTCGTGAAAGAAAGTCAGCACCCAAAAGAAGAAGTCCATCACCACGTAAGGAGAGAGGCCGTTCTAAGGAAAGAGATAGATCCCGCGATAGATCTCGAGATCGATCGCGAGATAGATCACGTGATAGATCACGTGATAGAACGAGAAGGTAAAGAAATAGAATTTTAATTAAGTAGTATTTGAATATTAACCCTTTGCACTCGAGCGGCGCCCGGCCAATTTCAAGTGTCAACTCAACCAAAACTAATTACAGAGTGTAGTATTTATCAAAGTTTGTTTTTTTCGACATATAAATGAATAAACTGATAATGTTTTATTATTTCTATACGCTTGTTTGTTTATAAATGTTTTTAAAGTACCTGTAAAATGTCTACTTAATTTGGCCGAAATCGTCTCGAGTTGCTGGTTCGCGCAAGCGAAAAGGGCCTCGAGTGCAAAGGGTTAAAGTTACTCACTGTTTGCATAATGTGTTTCAGAAAAATTAACTGTCTATTTTTTTTTGTATGCTTTTCAGGAGATCGTTGGATAGAGAACGTGATCGACGAAGGGAACGAGAACGAGAAAGAGAGAGAGAAAGATTGGACAGATATAGCGGAAGTCGTAACATGCGACCACCGTCAGTACGCAGAGCACCTAGTAGGCGAAGGTAAGTCTGAATTGCATTTTTTAATTAAATTGAGATTATGAATGTTCTACAAGACAAATAGAAAAACTATATACTAAAATATATTGTTAAAAAAATAAAAGATAAAATGGAGACTCACTTTACTATGGTTAGTCATTTTAATTGGATTTGGTAATTGTAGTATTACAGTATAAAAGTGATGATATGTTTCAGAAGTCCACCACGTAGAAGTCCAGCAAGATATCGTCGAAGATCACCAAGTCCTGGAGACAGGCGAAGAAGAAGATCTTTGGATCGTAGGAGGAGATCATCGGAGAGACGCGACAGACGACGATCACCCGATCGTCGAGACAGTAGACGTCGTTCACCAGATGGAAGAGATAGATCGCACAGGTATGATAGATCGTCTTCTCGTGACAGATCGAGTAGACGAGAACGGTCCAGAGATAGAAGGGATAAGGATCGTAGATCGAGATCTAGAGATCAACGATCATCGGTGGATCGTATAAGAGAGGGAAAACGATCTCCCGATCGTTCTAAGGACGTCAAGGATAAAACGAGGGACAAGAAGGTCGATGAAAAAGTTAAAAGATCGACCGACACGGGATCGCGAAAAGAATTACGAAACGGAAGGTCTAAGTCGAGTAGCTCGGAAAGTAGCGAAAGTAGTACCTCTAGCAATGAGGATGAATCAGTTAGGTGAGTATTATGTCCTTATTTCCTATCTCTTTCTTTTCAGAAGCTACGGTTATCCAGTTATATGAGTATTCTTTGATTGACGCGTTTTATTAAAACTTTTATGTTAAATAACTTTCTCTTTTTCATACTCATTTATTTTCTTTTAACATTTACACTTATTATGCTCGCAGAAAATCGGTCGAAAGAAAATCTCAAGAGAAGCACGATCGAGAACAGTTGGACGAGAATAAGAGGAAAGAGAAAGAGAAGATTCTTAAAGAAGAAACTATGAAACGGGCTGAAAAGGATGTGAAAAAAACCGAGTCGATCTCTGTCAAAAAGGCTGAACCAAGCGTTTCACCAAAGAAACAACAGTTAACTGTACTTCCTGTCAGCAGACATAGGGTAATTACAAATCTTCCTTTTTTTTTATTTGCTCTTTATTTTTATATACATTTAACGTCGATAAAAATAAATTTTTTAAATTTTAGTTCTCCAAGAGTTTATCCCGTACACCTTCACCATTTAAGAAGACAGAAGACATCATTGCAGCTGCTAAGTTGAAACAACCGTCAAAGTATGTACACATATCTATATACATGAATTAATTAATTTATTTATTTATTTCATATAATTATACAATGATACAATATTCTAATTGTAGAGAAGATTCTAAGGAAGAATCACCAAAAATAGGCGAACCAAGTGCTACATCTGGCGACGCTTTTCTTTTGAAAAAAGATGATAGATCAACCAAATCAAGTAAACCTGCATCGGAAGAGAAAAGAACTGGTCAAAAATCTATTGAAACAGTAGCACCTAAAAAGCCAGTTGATTCTATAAAACGAGTTAAAAGAGATAAACGGGATGGATCTACAGATTCTGATGATAGTGATACTGAAGGTAAAAATAAATGAAATTTTATTTTACAAAAGAACTTTACTATTTTATTAAGAATTAAAAATACATATATAAATATATTTATAGGGAAAAAGAAGGTAAAGAAAGTAGATAGATCTAGGAAATCTAGAAAAGTTTCTTCCGATGAAGACAAGTCTGATAAAAGCAAAGCTGGTTCTAGTTCAGAATCTGAAGATGATAGAAAACATTTGGACAAAAGTAAAAAAAGGGATTTAAGTCGAGGAGGTAAGATTTTAATAAATATTTATTTTCAAATAGTTACGTAGTGATAATTATAACTGACTAAATCAAAAAGTTTAAAAAATTGATTGTATGATTCATTTTTTATTACAACTATTTATATATGAATTTATTAATTAGATTCAATAGATGATCGAAGTAAGGATAGAAAGGACAATAGAAAACGTGAAGTAATTGAAAGTGAATCTCGAAAGCGTAATACGAAAAAAGAAATAGAGGAAGATATAAAAAAGGTTAAGAGATCTAGAAAAGATTCTTCATCTGCAGAAGAGGATTCCAAAGCAAAAAGAAATAAAAACGATGACGATAAATCTAGATCAAGAAAGTCTAAGAAGGATTCAAGTTCTGACGACGAACCGAAAAAGTCAAGGAAAAGAAGAGATAGTTCTTCCGAAGATGAAAAATCTAGAACACGGAAAACAAGAAAAGATTCTACTAGCGACGACGAAACTAAAACAAAATCGAAGAAATCTAAACGAGATTCTAGTACCGATGACGAAGATATTGTGGAAAAAGATATTAAGAAGAAACGAAAAGTTGATGATAGCTCTGACGAGGAGAAAGTTAAAAAGAAACGTAAAAAGAAGACAAAAACTAGTACAAGCGAATCAGAGGTTGGTATTTAAATGTTGTATCATAGAATATTGTAATAATTAATATTATTATATATATATTATTATTATTGCGTAATATTTGTCAATATATACAAAAATAATTTGTGGTTAATTTAATTTGTGCGTATACAGGAAAGCGAAGTAGAAGAAAAGAAAAAGAAGAAGGATAAAAAGCATAAGAAGCATAAGAAACACAAAAAACATAGAAAACACAAGAAGAAGAAGATCGCAGATTCGGACGAATCCGATATAAGTGAAGGGAATACAGAAGAACTAGAAAAAAAACTACGGGAGAAAGCATTAAAATCAATGAAAAAAGGACATAGTATTGAAAGAAGTGATTGAGATTATATGTGTCGTATCCAAGATCGTGTTACCTAACATGTATTCATACCACAATGTACTGATCAAATTGATGAATTATCTTGTGAATTATCTTGTTTATAACTGGAAAGAAAGCGAGGTTAAATTTGAACATTGACCACATTGAAATTTGTTCATTATGAAACCAGCTTCTAATCCTTGCACTGACATGTCATTTAACAAGTAATTTATTTGGTATATTATTCTTATATACCTTTGAGAGTGCATATTTTAATTTTTATTTTCATTATTAATATAATCAAAGGATAATATTACAAATAATTTCATAAGTTGATACAACTAAGCATGAATACATCAGTACGTTATTACATTTAATTATAGCTATTTTTTTTGTCCTGAAATAGGACGCAACACCTATACACCTCTAAATTTTAATAATTTTAAGATACGTAGGTAGATGTTGAGTTAGGAAACTGTTTACTTTTACTTTATTCTTATCACTAAGCAGTTATATATGTGTCTCATACCTAATTTTAGCGAATTATTTCTTGTTATATAGCACCATTGCGATACAAAATGTCTAACTTATTTTCATTTGTGTAATTAGTTTCACTACCGAAATTTGCATTTAGTATATAATAATTTATATATTATATAATGTTGTTTATTTCTACTGTACAACTTGAAAAATGAAGATATTTTGGCGTCGCTACTATCATCTCATTCGATAACCTTTACTTTGTAATAATCACCAATTTTGTCTAGACTTTAAATATCGAATTTATACGTGATGTAATTTACTTTATAATTCACGTATTCTTAGTATTTGAAATATATCATTTTGGAAAAAGTGTGATAATAATGTTCGATAATTTCTATAGTTAATTTATTTATTATATCTTACATTCATATATACAATACTTATCTGTTTAGAGACGCAATATATAATTTACATTTTAACCGTTTAGGTATCAATTTATATGAGGGAAATAATAAAAATGTACATAAGAAACATTTAATTTTTTGGTGCTTTAAGTGATATATAAAAACAGTAGGTTTCGTTTTTAATCGTTACAAACAAAACTGTACATATTTTATATATAACTTGAATGATTAGTTATATTAATCATTTTGTACTTAGACAGAAGATAAGTTGTCAAATGTATTCGAGGAATTAAGGAACATAGAATTCCATTCTGGAGAGCATATTAGTGTATTAGTAACTGTTCCGAGATTGATGAGTTCACCATTTAGTTCAACTGTATTTAGCTTTGCAGCTATAAGATCCTGAAAGAAATATGTATTTTTAAATATTATTAGCAAATTTAATACATTTCTTTTTTTGAAGGGTAAATTCATCAATGATTACCTGTCGAAAACTCTGATTAGATCCAACATTTACTATTAAACTGCTTTTGCCTATACATAAGCGTGCATTTCCAGATTTTAAAATTTGTAATTTTCCAATCATACCAGCTTTCAAGCTGCTTAGAGTAAAATTCTTTTTGGAATTGTTTTTATTTTCTGTCTCTTGCAGTGTATCATTTGCATGCTTCGATTTTGGTACATAACTATCGTTACTTGCTTCTAAACCTGGTAGGCAATCAGGAAACTGCAAGTAAATAATTAACTGTTAATAATATTTCGTAATATTATTTCATCAAAATGTAAAAATTCCAATACCTGCATTAACATATAGGAATGAGGTTTGTTTTCAATAACTTGCGAAATATTGTTCCACAAATTTGTTTCTATAGGCTCGCCTTTTATAAATTTGTCCTTTTTAATTTCTTTCTTCACTTTAATTACTGGAAATTTATATTTTATATAACAGACAGATTATAATAATTAAATAGTATATTATATATTGTGCACGCACTTACCAGTGCCATTTTCTGAAATGATTGGTTTTTGATTTATCTCTTCATCATCCAATGTACTAGTTTCAGTCTTAGGTTCCATTTTAAAACAATCACCTAAAATTATTAATGACAATAAATTATAATTGTATTCATTTCTATATTACTGTGTCGTATTAAAAGAATCATACTCTTTTTTATTACGGGCAATGAAATAGGAGCATTATATGTATCCAGTCCCGCATCATCTACACCATCATCGATGAAATCATCTCTTAATAATGCTTTTAGTTTTTGCTCTTCTTCTTCCTTATTAATTACACGATTTAAGTTTAATTTAGGTTTTTCTATTGTAGGTTTTCTATCAGAGCTATATCGTCCTCCTCCTTCTCCTCTAGCCCTTCTACCAATTTGAGGATCAATTGTACCTTGGGAAAATACACCAGAAGTCTGGCCATACAAAGAAATAGAAATGAAGTATAATGCACCATATAAGTTTGCTACTTTATCAAGAAAAAGAGAAGTTAGTATTATTAAAAAAAATACCTGAATAAGATTGTTATTGCCTCTGCCTCTTCCACGGTCAGATGATCCACGACCTCTTCCTCTACCTCTTTGCTTAAGTGATTTGTCAGGATCATTTTTAGTTACCACTGTTTCCCTGTATACAAATGTTAGTTTAATTGTTGTCCAAGTTATAATATTTAGAAATATTAAATACGAGAATGGACTTACTCTTTCTTTCTGTTTCGTTGAGTATTCAAATTTGGTACATAAACTTTTTTTGTCTTTTCAGTCTTTATATTTCCACCTAAAGTTAAATCACGTGGTAACCTAAAAGAGGTTAATCGTGTAGTCGTGGGTGCAACGCCTGGTTCTGTTTTAATATTTTTGACAGTTACTGGTAAAGAAGTTCCTGGTTCAATTTTGATTTTTACATCTTCTGGAAGTACAGGCTTTTTATTGCCACTTCGATTAGAAGCCATTTCTGATGATTCTAACAAAATCGTTTATGCTAATAAATATCTTCAATGTTCACGCTTTGATCAAGCGTCTGTGAGTTTCTAACCTATACATAAGTTACATCAATATTTCCCTTATACATTGCTGCCAATCGTAAAAGTAAAAATTTCTAGCTGAGATTTATTAATTTTATATTGATTGCTACTATTTAATATATTTTATATTTTTTATATTTTTTATATAAATTTAATACATTATAATTTTTAATTTCCGTTTTTTATGTAAAGCATTTTTATTAATATTCTAATATTAAAAAAAAATCATATTTAAAGATTCATAAAATCTTTGCAACGAATAAAATGATTAATTAATATTAGAAATATTTGTATTTTCAATAAAAAAGAATTTAATTTGTATTCTTGTAAAAATAGTCTTATATAAAAATTTATGACTTAAGTATTATGCGAGACAAGTTGTTAGCCAATCAAATTGCAGCTGCCATGATACTGTTGTTATTTAGCGCGGCAATAAGGCAGACATTGTAATCGTGAAATAAGAAGGCTCCTGTATTTTACAGATTTTCTGCTATTCGACCATCGATATCACAGATTTTTCAACCAAATCATGCTCGGAATTATGCTTGGAATGACAGGTAAGAAAATTATTTGATTACTTTATAATATTTTGTCTGTTTTTAACTTGAAAATAAATGTTTGATAATTACTAAGTTTTTATGTCGTATTTTACTTTATTTTATTATTTATGTATTTTGTTACAGATATATTCCTTGTGCGTTATGCATGTTTTACGTAATCAATGATAAAGGAAAAGAGGTATTAATAAATCCGAAACAGGAAGAAAATAAATATTATATTCAACTAAAAAACCTATTTCCCTAAAGAACATTTTCAAAATTAATTTCTCGAATGGTAATGATATTTATTGATACAAGTAATTTTAATAGATTAATTAACTCTTCTTTTTATAAAATTTAAATAAATCAATATTTCAGTTGCTTTGAAGATTATTCAATAATTTCAACAATAATTAAATAATTTTAATGCATACCGCATTTATTACAAATATCGAATTATATACAACCAATTTGAAGTTAGAAGATATTATAAGGATTTTACTAAACACTATTAAATTGAAAAAAAAAAAAAAGAAAATAAAACTTTAATAGGTAAGTTTTAATTGACCGAATTGGAAAAAAAAAAAGAAAAAAATATAAATATAAAATATAATAAAAGAGTTGGATGAACGTAGGCGGTATTAAATATGATGAATGTTTTTAGGATGATCAGTATTTAGCAGGCGAACAGGCAAACGAGCGGGCAAGCAGGTAAGCAAGCAACCCGAGCAGAGAGGCAAGCTGACAAGTGAGTAGAGCAAGCAGGAACGACACAGGGGATAGGAGAGTATAGGATACATATAAGACGGTGTGCGCGATGAGGTCATCGCGTGGTTTTTTAACCGCGCCGGCAGTCGTGAAGCAGACTGCTCGAAAGCCGGCTGTCTTACGTTCGTTTCTGCTCTCTCGTGATTTTTCTAACTCCGGTGCCACGTGCCCGTAGAGCTTTTCCTTCTTTTTTTATCTCTCCTCGTTGTTTTTCTATATTTTTATATTATTTTTTTTCTCCCCCTTTTTCTACAATATTATATATTTTCCAAGTTCGCTAGTTCGCGAGAATTATTTGAAATTATATATTAGATCGTTATTTTTTCTTTTTTTTTTTAATTAATATTACTTTAAAAAGAAAAAAGTAACAACAAGAGGAGGAGAAGAGAGAAAAATAGAAACGAAGCATAACATCGTTAACAAATGTCGTCCTTTTTTTGAATCATCGTTTCAAGGATCCTGATTAATCTTTAACCAGGAGCTAGAGTCCTGGACACGACAAATTTTCATTAACGGATTACGACCGAGCAGATCCACGAGTCATAAAATCGTTCTACACCGCTAGACACATGACCGATTTAAAGTTCGACCGGTCGGTACGTTTCTTAAACCTGTTTTAACTTCTACGCTCTTTCTCTCGATTATTGTATACATCGGTGAGTGAATATTTTCGAATAGCCAATTGTTGCAAGTCAAATCATCTTTTGTTATGTCTTCTTTCTCTACGTTCCTTTCGATTTCTACGTGTTATTTGTTTTATTTTCTTCCCCCTTCCCTCCCTTTACCCTTTCCTTTCTTTATCATTTTCTAATCTATTCTGTGTGTCTTTTCTGTTGGCAGATCAAACGACGAACGTTTATGAACTGCCATAGATTATGTTTTATCTACTTGCCCGTTTTTGATTTGGAAATAATGAAGAAGGTAAAGTTTGCCAAAAACAAAAATAAATAACAATAAATCACAGTTAATTAATTTACATTCGGAAAAAAATGAACTTTAATTGTTGACGATGTGAAACATCCATTTTTTCTTCATCCAATTTTTCATGCATTCTTATAAGCGAGATGAAAAATGTATGAGTAATAGGAAGTTTTAATGAATTTATTTTTAAATCTTTTTTTAGAGGATACAGAATATAAGATAACTGCAATCAACAATGAAAGTTTTGTCAACGTATTCTTATATTCGCGATAAACAGTTTCTCTTTTTTCTTATATACCGTACGTATATACCGCTATGTATTCTTTTTTATATACAGGTTTTACGTCCCCCTTCCCTCACTCTTTCCTCTCTTTCTCTATTTATCTCTCTTTTTCTCTCTCTTTCATTAGCAAGGAATTAAAAAGTAAAATCGAAGTATAGTTCGTGCGGTATGTTTTGGTTGCTGTTCGCTGGAATGGAAATGTTTTGTCGCGTGGGCGTTACGATTTATAAAGAGGATAAGGACAAATGATTTTAAATTTATGCGTTTACAGTGGTAAACAATTATCAACCGTTAACATTGATATTCTATCCTCTTTCTATTAAATACTATCTTTATTTAAAAAAAAAAAAAAAAAATAATATTTCTCTTTTGAAACGCATAACTCTTTACTATATTTAAATTGAAAATCAATAGTATTAATTATGAATCTCTTGCATTTAATATTTTTGTTTTCATTCAAATACCTCATCACATGTTCAATATTAATACGCGTATAGCCAAACGATAATGAATCAATCTTTTAATATTTATAAATGTCTTTCTTTTTTTGAAATTAAATTTCTAATTTAAGATGCATAAAATTTTGTATTGAAAAAAATAACTAAACAAAAAAGTATAAGTATTTATTTGAGGTGTATAAAAATTTCAAAAATTCATCAATGATTTTTCCTTATTTATTTTGTTTATATAATTTTTCACATACGTACAATGCGTGAGTTTCACGCGCGCGCGCGCGTGTGTTTGTGTGTGTGTGTGGGTATGTATGGATCTGAGTAGGATCAAAGATCGAAGAATGATTTTTCTCATTTCAGCGAGTCTATGCGCACGCACACGTCGCTCGATGTCGATAGCTTTTCAGCAGAGCTCGTCGAGTTCGATTCAAGAGGGTGGAGGTGGAGGAGGAGGAGGAGCTGGAGGAACTGGAGAAGGAGACGGGGAGGAGGAGGAGGTGTTGGAGGAGGTGGAGGTGAAGGAGGAGGAAGAAGAAGAAGAAGAGGAGGAGGATGCGGCGGTAGCGTAGATCGAAACGAAGCGCGCTTTACAAAGTTCGACTTTACTACCAGAAGGAAAACACATCGCGTCGTTGACAACGAAACTATCAAGAGATATTGCACCACGACTTTCTTAGCTGAAAGTTAACAAAATAATTTACGCTAAGATTCGGAATATTGCGAACTTATTGAAATCGTCGAAAGATGAATGGAGTTCGACGGACGGCCATCGATGCTTTCGATGATAAGGTAATAACAAATTTTCGGTCTTTTTAATTTAATTTAATTTTATTTTATTTTATTTTTAACGTAATATTCACTGTGATCGTCGTGATCACCTTAGAAAAGAAAGAAAAATATTCTTTTTATTTGAATTATTATTCATAATTATCATACATTGAGATAATTGTATCACATGTTTTTCTTTTGGAATGAATATACATTTAATTAGAAAACAAAAGAATATACGTGGATGGGTTGAAAAGTCTTGAGTTTAACGTAAAAAGAATTCTTTTTCGTTTGTCGGTCAAACTCACTTTTATTTCTGTTTGCATTGTCTCAAAATATTTAAATAAGAATAGGCCGATAACTTTTCAACCCTTTCTCGTATGGATACAAGACGTGCGAATCTAGTTCTTATTTGATCGTCAAAAATTTGGATTGTCATAACAAAAAAATGTATTTTCCAATTTGATTATTTCCATCAACTTATTATTCATTTCCTTCGAAATGGATTTGACTAGAAATTAAAAATATATGAATCTATTTTTATTCATATAAAAGATGAATGTAGTAATTATGTTATGCAATGTAATTAATTCTCTCTCTCTCTCTCTCTTTTTTCTCTCTCTTTCTTGAGAAAGATCTTACGCATCGAAGGCCCAAGAGATGTAAACGATTCTGTATGTCGGTCTCTGCTTCGGGTACTTTCTGTCTTCTAACAACCACGAGTTCGTAGAAGCGTGTGCGTCGAACGGAACGTGTAATTAGGTGTCTTAACGCGCCGAGATCGGTTGACCGATCCGATAACGTACGATACATAAATATATATCCTTTGGTTATGACTAGAAGATTCGATGCTTCGAACTTTCCACTGGTAGAATTAGAAATGAATTACGCGTTGCTACTCTAATCGATTAGAAAGAGTACTTAATGTCAAAAGAGATTTGAATAATTTTTATTAAATATTAGTATTCCCGTTCATATTTATAATATTATAATACAATAGTAATTATTAAATTATATGCTATTAGTAATTTATTTATTAAAGTATATAATATAATAATAATGATAATAGAGTTATTAAATTATTATTACTGTAGTTTTAATTCATTTTGGGTTTGTTAATTTAAATCATGTAGGTCAAGTTTTAATATGTGTAATCTAATGATATTGAGTAATGAAGTAGATATAAGAGTATCTACATACCTATGTAATCTTATTTGAGAATGATAGAAATAACAGATGTAGTTATCTCTAAATTGAAATAATATTTTAACCGAGTATTCCGTGTCTCTAAACGTGTGTGTCTATTTATTTACATATATGTCCGAGATAGGAGAGGATAGATCATTCGGTTCCATACGAGTACGTTACTCGCATATTATTAAGCCAATAGTAGGATTATTAATTTAGTATCTGACCATCGTGTTGTTCGTAGTCTTTCGCAATGTTCTCTTCCTGTGTCTCGTCGTAAAATAACGTCGTAGCTTAGCAGCAAGTTAGCTTTCCGCAACGTTGATATGACCAACGGCATGGTCGAGGGTTCTAGCTTGTGAAGTGTCAAACTGTGTATGTCTGATGATGGATCGTTCTCTTTGCCATGATAATAATTCGTTTTCGAATTTCGATCAAAGTTTCACCTTAATGTGATACACATACATTATAATATACTTATATTTTGTTGTTAATTTTATTTTTTATTTAATATTTATTAAATGTTAGTGAAATTAATGCAAAACTCAAATTCGTCCTCTATAATATTTTGTTTTTATTACAAAATTACGACAATGAAGTAAGTAACACTTTAAGGAATATAATACATCTTTTTATACGGTAAAACTAATTAACTTGAAAACATTCAAGTTCTTTACCGATTAACTTTATTATAAACTTTCTTTAGTTTACTTTACTTTACTTTAGTTTAGTTTACTTTACTTTACTTTGGTTTAGTCTACATTAGTCGAAGTAATTTCGAAAGATCAAGAAATAGAATTGTGCCAATGCTACGTAGCAATTTCATTTATGGCCAAACAAGTTCTCGTACGATAAAGCCTAGAACGAGAAAGAAAAAAGAGAGATTACCGAACGTGAGAACTAGAAAATTAATGTCGTTAGAAGCTTACGATAAAAAAAAAGTACCAAAGTTATACGTACATTTAATTGTACAATGATAACGCGTGTTTATTTCGTCATTTCTATTGAAATTAAAGTTACGAAACTTCGGAAAATATCTGTAATCAATTAAGGTGCGAGACAAATTGTTAGAGTTAATAAATTTTATCATGTAATTCTACGTGTTTGACATTGCAAGAATTTCAATTAACATCGATTCTAAGATCAATCGAAGTAATTATTCTAACGATAGGAAAACTATCACATCTACATCGTTATTTCTTTGAACTTTAAACTTATTTCTTAGCAAGGACAATGTTAACGACTGTCGTAAAGCTTCTTCCCATAGGTTTCTTGATTTTCTTTCGTAACAGGTTTTCACGTGAAATTATAGTGGCACTCCCTCATTCCATCAACCCTAAGTAGATTCACTTTGAGATGTGATATTGGCATAACGGAAGTCAGCAGTATGGTCAGTTTCGTTTTGGTATCGCGTGACAGTAAGCCGTTCGTGGATTTCCCTTCGGATTTCTTGCGTGACAGAAGGGTTGTTGTTGTTGTAGGGTATCTTTTTCTTTTTTCCCCTTTCTGAATACTCTAAAAACCTTGAGTAATCCTGAAAAAGGATCGTAATTGAACGCACTCTTTACATTAGCTTAAGCTATGCTTCGTAATAGGAGAAAGATGCAACCCTCGAGTAGTATACACGTATGTGTGTGAATGCTTGTGTATGTGTGTGTGTGTGTGTTTGTATTCGCAAACGAGGTGGATCGATGATCTCAAATAAGCCTGTGTTCCTTTTTATATAGCTGTGTAGTTTCTTTATTTAGCATTACGAGGACAAATCGGATTTCTATAAGTCCTTCTTACATAAGTAATAGTTCAAAACTTTGAAAATAGAAATAGAATGTAAAAGTGGTTTGTTCCTTTATTTTTACTATATATATATTTATCGGACACACCCAACAGGTTGTATTCGAATTGGCCGACTTTTTATTCGTCTTAATATATCAATAAAGTTTCCTAAAGGCTTGTAGACGTTTATTGGTAATTGGAATAGGGCTTAACGTTGCAAAAGCAATACGCGATAAACTGCATTTCACTTTCTTCGTAATCAATGATAAGCAGTGATAACCTCGAAGCCACTTGAAGCAATAGGGATCAGATAATTATCAGCAAATATCCTTGACGGTTCCCTTACTCTTTTTCATTTCAACATCATTTCTTTATTCGAATAATCAAAAATCACAGTGGGTAGTTAATTTATTTATTAAATCATATAAAAAAATAGATAGAGAGAGAGAGAGAGAGAGATTTAAATGGCACACGTAAACTTTGTTTCCAGTCTAATTAGGATGTTGTGAATCAGTTATGGTTCCTGTGTGCGTCAAGGTCGCATCAATTTGTTCGGTAAATTAGGTCAATTTGTTTGAAGAGATGAATCACAAGAAAAGTCTCTTTCAACTTCGAGTATTTAATATGTATTGCTTTTGTCACAACGAAAACTCGAACGTTTCTCTTTGAAGGTGCAGGTGACAAAAAGGGGGGAATATGAGAATGCACGCGTGCGCATGCCTCATAGGGTGCACCGAAAAGCATCGTGCGACTATAAGCACGCGTGACACAATCGTTCGGGAATGTCAGTAGTGTTGAACGTTGTTAGGTTCTCCTGGATCTGTGTATAGTAAGAGACATACGTGTATGGTGCGTATGTATAATATGTATATAGACAACTTTTATAAATATACATGTATATAAAAATGGGAAGAGAGGAGAAAAAGAAAATGCAATTTCTTCAATCGTTGGTTTTGCATATAGAACGATGTTTTTTTAACTTATTTTGAAAATATATTGACTTCGCGTTGTTTGCTTTCGAATATAATTATTTTTGTTTTATTATCTTTTTTTTTTTCTTTTTCTTGAGGAAAATAGAAAATAAATATCTCTCTCTCTCTCTCTCTCCCCCTCTCACGATTGAATTATTATGATTATTATTCGGAGGATATTTTCGAGTCTGTTATTCATAATGAAAAAATATAATAACAATGAGATAATGTGAATAGAAGGATAAACAAATTAGTCGATTCGAAGTAATAGGCATATTTTGGTTATTCGATGAGCGATTGTTTTGATTAGATATCTTCGCTGATAGCATATATACGGAGTGTTATTCTTACTGCGTACGATTCAGGCGGAGCTTGTGATAAGGAGCAAAATGATGTCACTTCCGTACGTCTGACATCATTGAGGCGACGGCTCAATGTCATTGCCTGCTTTCAAAATAATCGCTGCCCACTAGATTCCAGTGTTGCTTTCATAAATGGGGGCCTTGATGCCGGCGGTCTCCCTAAAGTCACGAGACATAGTTTTTATTCTTTTTCATTTTTTATTGTTTTTTCTTCATTTTCTTCTTTCTATTCCAACTGTGACACATTTGCGAAGGCGTCAAAAATATCGATTTATTCACATCGAATTTCGATTATTCGTATCGTTTTTAATCGAGTCTCATTTATTCGTCTTTTTTTTTCTTGTTTCTTTTTGATAAAGTACTCAGGTCCGCTAAAGATCCGATCAGATCCGTCTTTTTTATTAGGTTCGAGATTTTGAATATGTTATTCCTTTTTATTTTTTGCTTTAGCAATGCGTGGACATATTTAAATGCTACGAGAGAGTAAACCTAATCAATCTTCGAGATGGAATATTAAATATTACAGTATAACGATTAAATAAAAACAAATAAGAAAAAGCATATATTAATATAATTAATATAATTAATTTTTATCGATGAGTTCTGTGTTAATCATAGATTTCTGTAATACCGACCTTTGATATAACTGATTTTTTAATGATGCTTGCAATTACCGCGCGATGTCGCTTTAAGTTAGCGGCAAAATTTGATTTCTCTAATTGGCTAATTATTATTAAATATAATAATTAATAAATTATGAAAAAAAACATATATATGTATACACATAAGATGTTTCTTACGATTAAATTTATATGTCGATTTTAGCTCTCATATTTACAAGACGACGAGTTAAGAAAAATAAAGAGAAAGAAAAAAAAATTAATTTTTCAATTACCAGCCACATGGCTATCATTGAAAAAAACCACAAAGGTAGATGTCTACAAGGGACCATCGCGAATCGACGAGGTCAGCAGTCTGCTTACACGTATGTAAGTATACTTACATACGTTCAGCAACACGGATACCCGATAACAGTCTCAGCAGTAGCGAAAGAAAGCATATTCTCTCCGGCCTCGCCGTTCTCCGATGGAACGAGAAGGCCTTAAATGACTCACTGCCATATTACGAGAAGCAGAACAGTTGTGACATGGACCGCTAAATGTTTAACAGCGAAACCGTTAAATTCAATTAGAGCGTTACTTTCTTTCTTTTGCTTACGATCTTCAATTCTAAGTAACTACCGTTCATTTACCTTTTTTCTTTCATCGTTTTTCTTTCAACTATTATATACATATTCATTTTCACGCATTACAATAAACTGTTAAAAAGGGAATTTTACTCTAATTGGCTAAATAATTTCTTTTTCTTTTCTTTGTTCCTTTTTTGGATTATTAAATTTGAATAAAAGAAAATGAAGCAAAAGTTATAGCGTGACAGCCTATATGAAAATTCACTTTTTTTTTCTTGTGAAATTTTTATATTATCGAAAAAGTAAAACAATCTAAGATTGGGGAGAAAGGAGAATCCTATAACATCTCATAAAGGATTAAATGATTTAAACATTTTACCGTGAATCAATGTGCATATTTTGTTGATTCTTAGAATGGTCAAAATATTCAAAATATTGAGAAAAATATAGCATGATATTAAGTGTTCCAACATTTGAACGGCGAGAGGAGAATATGACAAAATATATTATTAATATATCTGCATCGATTTCGACATAGATCTCATGTCTTTTTTTAAGCATATTTTATCACACGATTATTCTTTTTATTATAGCATAAACAATATTGAAGTATCTAGTTGTTAAAAATTTATTTTTCCTATCTTATGTTAAATCTTATTTTTCAATGATATGAACATTTCCAAACGAACATTTGCAAAAGAATGGATTTTCATATGAGCCGTAATAGTATAGTATTATCGAAAATGATTACGACATCATTGAGAATGTGTATATATATATATTTATTTAACTGTATATACTATACTTAGATACATTTGTTGTGTACCTACGTAGTACCTTCGATTGGTTATCCTCGCCATTTCGGGAGAAAAGGTCGGTGCGTACGTGAGGCCCCGTTCACCGCCTCGTGGTCGCGTGGTCGCGTGCTAGCGTGGTCGCAGTCTCTTCTAGACGCTTATAAACGCCATATAAAAGGCGGGGGCGTACTTACAGGACCTTGTCGCGACCCACACTCAGGGCCGTATCTCGAAATTTTTACCCAAAAAAATGTCTTGACCCGTAGCCTTAATAATTTTTCTTCGAAATCCCGTTTCGGGTTTTTCCCGAAAGTTGTTTCCTATTTTTATCTTACTCATTATTTATTATTTAACGTGCACGATATTTAGTATTTTAATTAATTATTTAATTATTTAATAGAGCAGAATGGATTGCGTATATAATTCAGTTAAATAATATATTAAATGTTGTATAATTTTTTTATGTTATCAACGATAAGATAAAGTAAGAAACTTTTTGATACGACACTTAACGTATTATTTTTAGTTTAACATATAAATTCCATATTAATTTGAAATCGTACACTCGCGCATGGTTTCGTATTATTTTGTATTTTTTTTTTTCTTTTCTTTTAGATGTTTTAGATGCTCCTATCTTCTTCCTGTAGATAACCATTTTTATTTGGTATTAGAAAGATCGTTAGAAATAAATTAAGTATCTCGTCGACAAGCAAGCCAGCAAGTAAGTAAGCAACCGAGCAAGCAAGCAAGCAGCTGGCCAAGCAGACTGGAATCTATATCCACGTATTCTTTCTTTTTCTTTCGTCACGTTCGAGTGAACAACCCATTCGATATGGTCGATCGAATTTTTGCACGTTTCTTCTTTGGAACGTACGAAAGCCGATGATTTTTCCAACTTTTCGCTTTCTAAACGTTCGCGTTCGTGTTCGTTCGTTCATTCGTTCGTGTTCGATCGTTCATTCGTTCGTGTTCGTTTTTCTCCGTGTCTTATGATTTTCCTTGACCATATTTAAAAAAGAAAAAAAATAAAAAAAAAAAAATAAAAAAATAAAAAAGAATTAAATTTCTTTTCCATTTATTTCATTTCATTATGTAGAAAGTGATCTAGTTCTTAGCTTTCGGATAATAATTAATCAGTTGATGAGTTATTCAGATGGATCGTAGAAATAAAAAGGAATCGTAGAAGTAGAACTTTTTAATAGTGTTCAGTAGACAAGAGG
Source organism: Polistes fuscatus (assembly GCF_010416935.1). Classification (NCBI taxonomy): domain Eukaryota; kingdom Metazoa; phylum Arthropoda; class Insecta; order Hymenoptera; family Vespidae; genus Polistes; species Polistes fuscatus. Next base: position 11,321,794 of record NW_025113107.1, on the reverse strand, counting down.
GAGTTGAAACAGGAAGCAGGGTGCGCCTTCCGTTGGAGAGTCACCTGCTATTCTATTTGAGATAGATGTTCTCAAAACAAAACTACGATCTTTTAACAAAACCATCCTTCTGTAAGATACTTATCGATCAAATTATTAAATTGCGTATAAAATATCGATATATACCTATATATTTTTGTATTTTAATCATCGCTTCTAGATCTTCTCAAAAAATAAACCATACTACTGTAAGATATTTATCAATCAGATTCAAGTTGTCCGTATAATTTCAAACATAAATATATTTCAATAATTGTCTAACACATAAGATGTTCCTAAAACAAGACTACCATGGTCGAACGAAATCACGTCAACGTTTGTGCATAAAATATAATTAATTACGAATTAACGAAATCGCTACGCAAACTTGCGCATAATAATTTCGACATATTTTAATAAGTCATTGTTTTTTATGGTATTGATGTTGTCAGGAATAATGCGAAAATAAATAAATCAGCAAAAAAAATATAGAACGAGATAGAAGGTAGGGTAAGGATTGAGACGTGGGAGG